>NC_081548.1:10377722-10400275 GCF_901000735.1 Corylus avellana | reverse complement strand
TTACCTCGTTAACACCTCCGAAGATGAACACCTCTGAAGATGAAAACTTTCTCTTGATCAAGGGGCTTGCATTGGACTTGTTGTGTAAAAGCTTCTTTTGTGTTGACGGCACTAGTGTAGTTTTGATTAAAGTGAATGGAAAAAGACGCGTGCGTGTGGTAGGGTAGGGTTTTATTTTATTTTTTGATTAAAGTCAAATAAAAAAAGACAAGTGGATTCATTTGGTCCGTGTGTGGGGTTGGGGGCATTATTGGAACAATTTCAAAAAGATTTGCACGCGCAATGCACATGTATGGTAAACCATCCAACATAACAGATTCTTTTAACAGAATAGCAACATTGTAAAAAAAAAACAAAAAGAAAAAAAGAAGTTTTGGAGGTACATTGTAAATTTTTAAACATGAGAAGTAAAATCAACAGAGGTGTACAACCTCAGGGGGCTAAAGAGCATTTTCTCCTTAATGAAATAAATTATGCAGGGGATAAGTTAGAAAAATAGATATAAATATATAATAGTAATAATAATAATAATAATAATAATAATAATAATAATAATATTAGTGTGATAATAATTTAATAACAATATTATTTAATGATGATATATTTATGTAATATTTTGAAGTGATAAAGAGACTAACTAATAATAATGTTCGTGTGACAATTGATTAATAAATAAAATAGGCTAATTGTATAGAATAATAAAGTGTAATAAAAAGTTATAGTGTAGTAAATAATTAATGGTAATGGTAAGTTGTGAAAATAAATAATAGTAGTGTGGGAATTATAGAGGACAATAAAAATAGAAATAATTAAGATTTGGGGCAAGCTTGTAATTGATGGAAGATAGGGCTTTAAATTAATAAGGAAATCTTACTTCATCTAATTTTATAGTTTGAATTAAATTTAGGGCTTTTGGTTTGTGAACACTATGAATATTATTTAAATGGGTTAATTACATTTAAAGTGCTAATTAATCTTAGGTTTTTATGGGTTCCATGGAAATTAATACCTATGGGGTTTAGGTTCTAATATGTCATATTGGAAACATAGTGATTTTTGTAAGTGTTTATGAGTATTATAAATTGGGGTAAACAACAGTGGGAATATATATATATATATATATATATATATATATATTGTGAAGAATTGTCGTCATTCTTATTCAAACAGATCAATGAGAGAGAGTAGAAAGCTTTGCTTGAAAAACATCTCGAATACAATAGGGTGGATCATCTATCCAACTGGTACACATAAATTGCCGCGTGGCCAATTTGACCAGCCTATGGGCAGCCATATTCCCCGTCCTTCCCACGAAGCCAACCTTCCATAGATGAAAGTCTTGTAGTGAAACTCGTACGTTCTCCCCCAAATGCCCCACTGCACTGCAATCCTCCGTAGAGGCATCGCCCTCGACATATATTTGCTGTATACCCCTCTCCCCGCTAAGCTTAAGTGCATGGACAACTGCCAACGTTTCTGCTGCCATAGTGCCATTGGTCCCATGCACCCCTGAATGGCAATACTTCTTGCTGCTATCATTCCCCCCATATGGTCTCGGAGAACCACAACTATTCCAATCTGTCCATGCCTACTATCAGTAAACGCATCCCAGTTTGCATTGTGCTAGCCTTGAGAAGGTGTCCCCCACGTTGTTGGCCTACTGGAAATAGAACTGCTTCTGCCTTGGCCCTCTAGATGTTGACTGCAACGATACTGACTTCAGTGCTTCTTTAAACAACACCGTTGGGTGCAAGAAAACTCCCCCATGTATCACTTCATTTCACCGCAACCAGATTCTCCACGCTATGCTAACAAAAAGCTCCATCTCCTCCTTACTACATTTCCCAAAGATAACTTCAGCAACTTGGATGAAATGTGGCCTCATGTAACTGCTTTTTTGAAAACTAGCTGTCCCCTCACTTTATACGTCTGCTGCCGAGGGGCATTGCCACAGTAAATGGAAAGCAGTTTTCGTAGCTGATTCGCAAAATGGGCACAGTGAGTCAGTTATAATTTTCCTTCGCCATAGGTTGTCCCTTGTGGGAAGAATACCATGGTAGGCCCTCCATAATACTTTTTTTTCCACATTGGGAATATTTAATTGCCACAGCTTACTGTTGTGCCAAATACCCAAGTAATTAATGGGCGAATATTCGGTACTTTTTACTCGCAAGTATACAAGATCAAAACGATAATATAGTTGGCAAATACGAAATCATTCCCACGAGGATTGGTGATTTTGCTTAGAATGTAATTTCCTAACTAATTAACATAATTAAATCAATTTTCACATTTTGAATTTAATAATAACATAAAAAGGTAATAAAAGATAAAAATAAAAATAAGAACTAAGGTTAGGGTTTTGATATACACCACTAATCACACTAATTAAGATAACAATATACCAATATTCCAATCATACCAATATATTTAATGCTTGTCAACCTAAGGGTATGATATTTACTTCTTAAGCTATAGATCTCCCTAAACAACGAATTATGCATGGTATCTACTCTAATTCTTTATTTTCTGAAAGGATTTAGCATGGTATCTACTAAGTTGTTCTTTAAGAAAGCATAAATCTATAGAAATCAACAAACACATGAAGAGAATGGGATTCCCTCGAATTATGGATCTAGACCGTTGGATGTGATCCAACGGTCCAGAACAATCTACTAAAAAATAATAATAAAATATTATTTTTATTTTTAAAATATTAAAATAAAATTAATAAAAAACTTTTAAAATTTTGTAATTTTTTTTTTGTGGTGGCTGGCCACCCTAGGTGGTGGCCGGCCCTCACTTTTTAAATGCTAGGGGTGGCCGAGCTAAAAAAAATTAAAAAAAAAAATTTTAGTTGGCCTTTGGCCTTTGGGGGTAGCCGAACCACCCCCAAGGGCCAGTTGGGGGTGGCTGAACCACCCCCAAGGGCCATGGCCACCCCCAATGGCCCCTTGGCTGTGGTTTGGCCACCCGACCAGCCACGGGGTGGTTGGAAGCGCTCCTGAGGGCAGGACCACTAATTTTATTTTTTTTAGCCACCGCACGGGGTGGTTCGACCACCCGCGGGCAAGCCAGGCCGCAGCCCCTCTAACAATGGCCGGCCACCACAAAAAAATTTACAAATTTTTTAAATATTTTAATTAATTTTATTTTGATTTTTTTAAAATAAAAGTAATATTTTATTATTATTTTTTTAGTAGATTGTTCTGGACCGTTGGATCACATGCAACAGTCCAGATCCATAATTTGAGCCTCTAGAATTTCCTAAGGAATTCGAGGGGATCCTGATCCCACATGAAGCCTAGGGCATGGTATCTACTCTCAGTTCCCCATGTTGATTACCCCAAGAACCCGTGATGAGATTCTTTTGTCACTTTATTAAGCCTAGTACTTGGTCATCCTAATTGACATATATAAAACATACAAACACATGCATATGATGATCAGGCACATTCATATGAGGAATTGAATTAACCAAGAAATAACCATTTTAAAAATACCAAAATATGATTGTAACAAAGGCGCCAATATTGAAATCCTAAAAAGACATGATTAGGGCTTCAATCTGGCCCCTTAACTAAAGAGTTAATTACAAATAATAAAACTATAAATAAAAGAAAAGAAAAGAAGAAACCGAAAACGACTATGTAAGTATCTCTAAATTCTCCTCTCTGGAATTGTGTGAATAAATTGTGAGGCTTAGAGGTCTATTTATGGGCTTAGGAGAGACCTAGAAACCCAAGAAAACCTAGTAAAATTGGAAGTCTAACTTCTAGTCCAATTAGGACTTTGGAAACCTAATCCTAAGTGGAATGGGAAGTTTGGCTGCATCTGGGCGCCCCGCCTGCGCTTTATCCCAAGGAGTTGCGCTCGATCATTAGTGTGTGCTCGATCGTCTCTCTAATGCGCCCGAGCTTGCTTTGTGCGCGTGATCACTACTGGTTCTCGATCCTTAGATCTGGCACTCGAGTGTTGATGCGCTCAGCGTAGGTGTGATGCGCTAGGCTACCTCCACTGTCGTAGGAAACATGATTGCATTTAGCATATGCAATCGAGCCTTTTAAACCCCTAGGCATCCCTAGTAGGACAAGTGAAGTCTCGTAAGGGTTTAAAAGAAATTTTACCCACAAACATTATGCAAAGTTCATGTTTATCCAAAAGCTTAATGTATCACTTAAAATCATGATTTTCATTCATTAGCAAGCTTAAAAAGATAAATTTCATCTTAACAATGAATTGGAATTTCAAAAGTCTAACTATTTACAAATGACAAGTATGGTCATCACATGCTCAAAACAGTGTCAAGTGAACTAGCACATAAATATGAAGCTTCCAATGATTCCCAATGTGCAATGTCTCAATATCTCAAATTTTACTTGGATTCCTATTAGAATGAATAACTCAGGCATAATTTTATTTTCTTTCTTTTTGGTCAGGCTATGAAGTGCTTAGCTCCCTTAAACTTTGTAATTAACCTTTGTAAGAAATGTTAAGCCAATGACTCCTAAGCAAGATGATTTTTGGGCATTAGGTGAAAAGACACCCCTAAGGACTTACTAACTCGAGTAAAAAATGTTACTAAACCAAGCTAGCCATGATATTTAACCAAATCAAAATTCTCACTTTTTGACATGAACACTCATTGCTTAATGAGGCAAAAGGTCCAATTACTCAGTGAAAAACTTAAAATTGATCAAAATTTATTTTATTCTATTTTTATTTTGTATTTTTTAATTGTATTATTATTTTTTTTATTCATGCTAAAGTATCATCCAACAAGTCACCCAGCTTCACCCAATACATAGAAACATACACATCAGGCCCACATGTCATACCTCACAAATGATATGCTAGTGTGCATGTGTCAAATCAAATTAATAGGTGAATTCTCAACTGCCTAAAGTAAGTTTTAAGCTCACCAATGAAAATCAAATCACAACTTTTCAGATCAACCAAGAAAAAAATGAACATGCATTTTTTTTTTCAAAAACTTAGGGACAAAGTGTGTGTAAGTGTCTCAAATACCCCCAAACTTAAAGTACACATTGTCCTTAGTGTGTCTATAGCATGGAAAGATCTTACCAGGGACATGGGGCTGGAATAGGTATGGCTCATAGCATACTCCAAACTTGAATGCAAGCACACTTGTCCCTGTCATTTCGGTGTAGAAGATGATGCCTGATGTGAAATTTTATTGTACTCGCAAGTGCACGAATCGTTTGCAATATAATGTTTTGCAAGTGCGAGGTCGAACCCATAGAGAATTGTGTCTTTGAATAACAACTTATATCTAAACTAATTAAAGCTTAACCTAGTCCTAAAAGAGTTTGATTTTGAGGTTTTTCAAAATTAAAGGACCAAACATAAACTAAGTAAAAGGAAAATAAGTCAATAGATAAAATACTAAGGTTTGAGAATTCATACTCACCAACTCATAACAACATACTCCCTGTTCATCAATATTATTCTGAAGTTCTCACAATTAAAATCTTAGATATGTTTTACTATGCTTCACATAGTTAATCAAAATCATCCCATGTATCCATTCATTGCACAAATCACAAAAGGAGTCCAAATTCAATTGAAACACCAAATGTATTGTAGAACAAATCACATGGGATATCTAGTTATTTAGGATATTAAAACCAAGCAATCAATTATATGAAACTATGCCACAACATCAAATGTATCCAATAATCATTCTACACATTGAAAGAAGTAAAACAATTGAAAGATTAAACCATAAAATCGGACAACAAAGACTTACTTGAAAGTACTGTTGTTCTTTATTGATGAGGCTTCATCCCTAACCTTAGTTGAGAATTTAGCTTCACATTATTGAAAATAAAAAATAAACCTAAACCTAGAGAAAAACAAAACTAAAGAGAAAAGTTGTGGATTTTTGTCTCTAGACTTTTCTGCCTTTTCTTAAATGCATAGAGATCTATTTCTTGGCTTAGGAAAGTTATAAAAGCCTTAGTAAACTTAAATAATTTGGAAGTCAGTCTCCTAATCCAAATAGGGGACTAAAAACCCAATTTGGCTTGGAAACGGAGTTTTGCCTCCTTTTGATCGCATGAGTGAGCTCGAGCACATGGCTAATGCGCTCATCGCACTTAGGCATGTGTTTCTTGTCTTGCGGCACAGCACTCGTGTGGTGGTGTTGGCTTGTGGGCACGGGTGCACTCGAGGGCAATCCAGCTGGGATTGAACGCATATGCACCCGAGCGTAGGATGGTGCGCTCAAGCCTACTTTGAATGGCTGATTTTCCAGCTTTCTTCCAAACATTGCATTTTTCTTTTTAAAGCTGCAGTTTTTCTTCAACAACCTAAAAACACTAAAAACACAAACATTAGATTATGACATAGCTAAAGGATTAACCATTATAAATTAAGGGGTTCAAATATGCAATATTTGGCACACATCAATACCCTTGGAGTAGGTGGCAATCGTGCTAGAATGGACCGCAGTAGTTCTTCATGCCTCTCAAATCATTGGTCGGCCAAGAACTTGTCCTCTCGGGCCTCCCTTCTTTGATTAGCCAGATCAAACTGATAAGTGCCAAAATATTCATATTTTATACCTTAAACTTATATTTGTTAATTCCTTAGTTTTGTTAGTTTGTGATATTTGAGTTCTTTTATGTGTTTTCTGTGTTTTTGTAGGCTTTTGGAAGAAAAGAAAGTATTTTTGGAAGTTTGGGCTTAAAGAGCAAATTTGGAAAAAGCTAATTGTTCAGTTAGTGCGATCGATCGTAGGGCAACTGCGATCGAGCGCACTACTCGAGAGCGTCAACGAACGAGCGCAAGGTGTGCCCTTGTATGCACAAGAAGCAGCATCGATTGCATTTGCGAACGAGCTCCCAACAAACACGATCGATCAATGATCTATGATCGAGTGCACCCGTGCGTGAAGAACAAGGCAGCCGCGCCCCTATTCGGGAAAGTGCTCTTTTTCACCCCTTCAAAACCCTAGGCAAACTAGAACACAAAAGCTATGATTTTTAGGGTTTCTAGAGTATTCTTAAGCCTATCAATAGACTTCTAAGCCTCATAATTTAGGGGACCATCTTTAGACACAACTCTTCGAGAGAGGAATTAGAGGCTACTTCAAGGAGTCGTTTTTGGTTCTTTATTTCTTTTTTTTTTTTTTTTTTTTTTTTTTTTAATTATGTGTAACTAAACTACTTAGTAGGGCTAGATTGAAGCCCTAATTATGTTTATTTAATATTTCAATATTGGCGCCTTCGTGATAATTATATTGTGATGCTTAACTTGATTAATTCCTATTTTATTGAATTCCTCATATGTGTGTGATTGGCTGCTATATGCATGTGGTATGGATTAGTTATTTAAGTCAATTTGGATGATCGAGTCCTGGGCTTAATAGAGTAATAAAAGAACCTCACCACGGGTTCTTGGGTTAATCAACATGGGGAACTGGGAGTAGACACCCAAGCCCTAGGACTAATGTGTTTGTCGATTTTCACAAATTTATGCTTTATTAAAAAACAACTTAGTAGACACCCATGCTAAATTCTTTAAGAAAGAAAAGAATTAGGGTAGACACCCATGCCTAATTCGGTGCTTAGGGAGATCAATATCTTAAGGAATAGATACCCATACCCTTAAGTTGGCAAACATTAGGTATTCATAATATGATTAGAGTATTGGCATATTACTATATTATTTGTGCATGATTAGTGGTGGATGTCAAAGCCCTACCTTTAATTTATCTTTACTTATTTTCAATATATCAATATCAATTTCGTGACAAAGTTGATATTTTAATCAATTCTAAGCGAAATCAACAATCTCCGTGGGAAGGATCTTGTACTTGCTGCACTATACTACTATTTTGATCTTGTGCACTTGCGAATTAAAACAAACTAATTATTATCTATTAATATAGGTAGTATTTGGCACAACAAGTTTTTAGCGCCGTTGCCGGGGATTATTTGATTTTGTTTGAAAAATTTTTTCCCTTAGTTTATTTTTATTTTTATTTTGTTTTTG
Source organism: Corylus avellana (assembly GCF_901000735.1). NCBI lineage: Eukaryota > Viridiplantae > Streptophyta > Magnoliopsida > Fagales > Betulaceae > Corylus > Corylus avellana. Next base: position 10,392,256 of record NC_081548.1, on the reverse strand, counting down.
TTTTTTTTTTTTCTTGTTTTTTCGTAGTTCCTGTTCTACCTCCGGTGGTGCGCTCGAGCGCCCATTGCAGGGCGATCGAGCGTACTAGTGCGATCAATCGCACATCCGGACAGTAGCACATAAACTGTTTTAGTTATAAATTTGATTTTTTCTTTTCATTTCATGCAAGGTCATTCGAGTCTGCATCTTCGTAAGTTTTATTTTTAATTTTGTTTTTATTCACCTTTTAATTTTTAACTTCTTTTTGTTATTTTATTTTTGTTTTCACACATGTGGTGAGGCATTCTGAGACCCCATGGACCATGTTTATTTTGCTATGACCCTTATCACCATGTTAGAGATTGTCCTTCACTAAGACAAATCTCTAATGATTTTTTTGGGCATGTGAACACATCATTCTCTAGACCGATGAACAACAGCTATTTTGATTCTTATAACCTGTCATGGAGCCAACAATCTAATATCTCGTGGCAAGCTCAAGTTCCTAGAATTCAAGCACCACAACTTCATGAAGAGGAGCCATCGCCACAGTTATATGGTCAATCCTATTCTTGTCTTAGCCCTAGTCTGAGGCAATCCATTTTCAAGATAGTAGCTCATGAAAAGGAACCATCTCCCATATATGGCTATTCATATTCCTCTCAACCTCAACAATACCCAGAAGTGGTACTTCCGAAGAAGAAGAATTCTGCGTTAGAAAAAGCACATGCTAGTTTAGAAGAAACAATGTCAGCTTTTCATAGCCACACTAAGGCCTATAATCAAAGGTTGCAATCCTCCATGGCCAAGACAGAGGATCACTTCAAGCAAATATTAGAGACCCTAAAAGAAGAAACACTCCAAGATCAATTGATGGCCAATTACAATGGACACTACATGGCGGATGAGGGCACTTACTATCATGCTCAAGCTGTCACATTGAGGAGTGAAGAGGTGATTGAAAATCAAGTGGAAGAGATGAAGGAGGAGCAATTGGAGGTTCCACAAGAACCACACTGGGAAAAAGAAGAGAGCCCTGAGAATTCTTTAACATCTGCTCTTATTCTTGAAGTACTAAGAGTCCATGAGAGAAGTCTGTCAGAGCTGCCAAGTGGGCAAATTGAGGACATCAAGATAGAAAAGCTCCCTGAGTTTTCTTCATATTTTATTCCAGTTCATGATTCCCCACCGAATGAGAAACTGTTTGAGAAAACTTAGAGTGGTCCACCCCAATCTACAAAAAATTGGAATCCCCCTGCTATAGGAAAAATTCATTCTCTTTGGTGCAGAAGAAGAAAAGACTGGTGTTTCAAATTTAAACTTAAAGGTCAAAAAGCACCAAGCACTTCAATGAGGAGGATTCCGTTGGCTAGATCCCCTATATTTTGACTAAATGAGTCAGCTCCATAGGATCGAGCGCAGACACTACACACTCGAGTCCTTCATCAAGCTAGGGTCCATGATCTCCAACTAGGTTTTATCTTTACCATTGTTGTTCCAATTCATTCTTTAATTATATATAATTTTTACAGCAATGTGTTGCACTTTACTAGTATTTGGTTGGAGTATCATCTTGTGCTTTAGTTTTTTTTTTTTTGTAAATTTTAGATTTGTTGTTCTTTGTTTTAGTCTTTTTGCCAAAAAATAATAATAAAAAAAGTTTTGGCATTCTGTTTATGTGAACAAGTGCACCTTGTGTGGCTCGAGCGCATCACCACCATACATGCACACCTCTATGCGAGTGCGATCGAGTGCACTTACAGTGCGATCAAGCGCACTTGGGTAGAGAGTCACATGGCCTAATTTTAGGTCACTCTCCCCCATTCCCCTGCGCCGAACCCCTTTCCACTCATTGCACACTACAAGCTCGCCTCCACCGACCTTTTCTAGCCACCACTGCACCTCCACATCGCCGTTCACTCTCGGCTGCCACTCATTGCCACACAACACTCACAACCCATTCCCCTATTGCCCATCTCAATTCTAACCCCATTCTTACCCACTCCCACTTTTCCCTAAATTTTTGTTGGTAAAGCAATCTGTGGGTGTTTCTCCACCAACGAATTGCTTTTGCGGTTGGTTTTCTCTATTTTTGTAGGGGGTTGGGCCATTTTTGCAGTGGTTTGGCAAGTGTAGCTCATGATACCACACACCATTTGTTCGATGAAAATCCTGAACCAAGCTCCACAATGCCTAAAGCTCGAGCTTTGTCCTCTCGGGTCTCTGAAACTCAAGCTACCTCCTCCCGACCCAGTTTTGAGATAATGTTGTGCAAATATTTACCTAAATTAATAGGCAAATAATTGTACGTTTTACCTGCAAGTGCACAAGGTCAACAAAGTAGTATATGATGAAAGTACAGGTCATTCCCACGAGGATTGCTAAATTTTGCTTAAATTAAATTCCAAAAGTAAAACAAAACAAAGATTGAGTTTGATTCAATAATAATAAAAGGGTAGGGCTTTGATATCGACCACTAATTATATTTAGATAATATAACAATATGCCAATGTTTTGATCATGTTATGTATATCTAATGTTTGTCAACCTAAGGGCATGGGTGTATACTCCTTAAGCTATAGCTTTCCCTAAGCAACAAGTTAGGCATGGATGTATACTCTAACTCTTTTCTTTCTTCAAGGATTTAGCATGGGTGTCTACTAAGTTGTTCTTTAAGAAAGCATGATTCTGTGGAAATTGATAAACACATGAGGCCAAGGGCATGGGTGTATACTCATGGTTCCCCATGTTGATTAACCCAAGAACCTAGTGTGGATTTATTTTGTGACTTTTATTAAACCCAGGACTCGGGCATCCAAATTGATTTAACTAACTAGTCCATACCACATGCATATGTTGATGAGGCAAACATATATGAGTAATTCATGAAAGCAGGAATTAATCAAGTTAAATATCACAACATGATCCTTACAAAGGCGCCAATATTGGATATTAACTAAACATAACTAGCGCTTCAATCTAGCCCTACTAAGTAAATTAGTTACACATGAGTTTGATGTTAAACATCTTCATCAAATAAAAAGAAAGGAAAAGAATAAACCCGAAACTTGAACTTGAAGAGCTCCAATTCTTCTCCCTCAAAATTGTGTGTCTATTCAAGAGGTTTAGGGGTCTATTTATAAGCCCTAGGAATACTCTAGAAACCCTAAAAATCGTAGTGTTGAGCCCTAGTTTGCACAAAATTATAAAACCCTAGAAATTACACTTTCCATATCAAGGCTGGCAGTTGACTTGCTCATCACGCACGGGTGCGCTCGATCGCAGCCCGTGTGCATTTGATCCTGTTGTGCTGGGCACTCGATCACAGGTGCCTTGCGCTCGTGGTCTTCGCCTGTAGTGCGCTCGATCGCAGCTCCCCTACTACCGATCGCACTACCAAAGCCTCCAATTTTCTTCAAAATCGTTCTTTAAGCCCGAAACTTCAGAGATTGCTTCCTTTTCTTTCATGGACCTACAAAAACAAAGAAAACACATAAGAAAACTAAAATGGCATAAATTAACCAAAACTAAAGGATTAACACATGTAAGTTAAGAGCTAAAATATGAATATTTTGGCACGTAACAGATAACATTTGCAATTTGAGAAGACTCCTAACACCTTGAAGCTACTAGCTGGGCGGTTGAAAAATTCAAACGATGTGGGTTGAAGAGAATGTTCAAGCCCGCCACCTCCACTGCATACAAGAAATTGATCACACAGTTCTATGAGCATCTCTTTTTTGACTGCACCAAGCCGGGTATCATGTCCCCAATAGTTCAAGGCAAGGATCTTGAGGTGACTTCAGTCGACATTGCCACTACTCTAAAATGCAATGATGAGCACCCTTCAGAAGAAGCACTGTTTGAGACACAACCTCCTAGTTTCTACGTTGTAGATATCATCGTGGACATGTATGGGGGAAACTTTGTGGACAAGTATAACAATGCTAGCAGAAGAGCCAAGATGCCTCCACGACTTTGGCTTGTGGACTCTATTCTGTATCGCAAGGCATTCCCTTTGGGACACAAAACTCAAAGGCGAGATCTATTCCTCCCAACACTTTACGCCTTTCATCAATAGTCCTGTGATCATCTAGAGCCAGATTCACAAGTTCTGGAGTGGGGTGCATTTAGGGGGAGCTGAGAATACCAACTCATGGGGGCTGCTCTTTCCATATTTACTCACTCACATACTTTGAAAAAAGGTCATAAAGGGCACCTCAGAAGATCGACCAGTCACTAAAGACCCTGTGGTTTGGCATAAGACAATGGAATCAAAGTTGTTCACACATGCCAAGGGTACCTCAAGTACCAGTAGCCGAGGCAGAAGAGCTTGAGGAAGAGCCTATGGAAGTAGATGAACTTCCAGCTGAGTAGGAAGCAGAAGAAGAGGAGGAGACTGTCACTACGGGCGTTGCACAATATCGTTCCATCAGTGAAGAGATGGTCGCACTCTGGTCTGAGCTAGCAGATCAAAGACGGGAGGCCTGGGAATAGAAATTCTTGGTAGACCAAAGATTAGCAAACCTAGAAGTAATGATGAGGTCCATTCTAAACCGATTGCCACCACCTTCAGAAGCATCTTCTTTAGGACATCAGTGAGAGGGGGACAACAGTCTGGCTGAAGATATTAAACTTAGCGCTTATAGAAGGCACCCCACAATTTATCTTGTTATTTTTCTATTTGTTTTTCAGTTTATTTTTATGTTTATCTTTAATTTCTTTTTGTTTCCTGTTTAGTTGTTTCAGTGTTTTGCTTTTCAGGAACGGGTGTGCCACAAGCCATGCTATTCCAGATAGTTTCGTCCATCGCCCGGGTAAGATCTTTCCATGTTTTACAGACATAGAGGACAATCTGTAATTTCAGTTTTGGGGTATGGGAGACACTTTACACACACTTTGTCCCATTTTTTAAAAAGAAAAAAAAAAATTTGTATGTTCATGTTGTCTTAAAATTTTGGTTGATCTAAAATAATTATGATTTAATTTCATTGGTGAGCTTAAAATTTTGAACACATGATCTAATGATAGGATTTTTCAGTTTGGTTACTTGCTTTTGGCAGTTGAGAATTCACATGTTTGATCAGATCTTACATAAGCACATTAGCACAAAAATTGTGGGGTATGACATGAAAGTCTGATATGTATGTTTTGATGTCTTGGATGAAACTGGATCATTTATTAGATGGACACTTTGGCGTATATATATGTGATAAAAAAAATAAAAAAATAAAAAAGAAATATGATCATAGATAAGCTTTTCACTAAGTAACTGGACCTCTTGCCTCAAAGCATTGAGTGTTCACTTCAAAAGGTGAAGAATTTTGATTTGATAAATGTCATGGTTAGTTTAGTTTTCTAGCCTTTTTAACTCGAGTTAGTAAGTCCTTAGGGGAGTTTTACACCAAATGCCCTAAAACCACAAGGTTTGGGAGTCATTGACTTAACACTCGCTACATGGTTCAATTAGAAAGCTTAAGGGAACAAAAAATGCACAGCCTGACTATAAAAAGAAAAAAAGCTACGAAACCAAGTTAGCCATGACATTTAACCAAATCAAAATACTCATTTTTTGATGCGAATACTCATTGCTTAATGGGACAAGAGGTCCAGTGAAAAACTTAAAATTGATCAAAATTTATTTTATTTTTTTATTTTTTATTTTCATTATTACTATTTTTTTTATTCATGCTAAAGTATCATCCAACAAGTCACCTAGCTTCACCTAAGACATAGAAACATACACATCAGGCTCACATATCATACCTCACAAATGATATGCTAGTGTGCATGTGTCAAATCAAATTAATAGGTGAATTCTCAACTGCCTAAAGTAAGTTTTAAGCTCACCAATGAAAATCAAATCACAACTTTTCAGACCAACCAAGACAAAAATGAACATGCATTTTTTTTTTTCAAATAATTAGGGATAGAGTGTGTGTAAGTGTCTCCCATACCCCCAAACTTAAAGTACACATTGTCCTTAATGTGTCTATAACATGGAAAGATCTTACCAGGGAGATGGGGCTGGAATAGCTATGGCTCATAACATACCCCCAAACTTGAATCCAAGCACACTTGTCCCTGTCATTGCGGTGTAGAAGATGATGCCTAATGTGAAATTTTTACTGTACTCGCAAGTGCACGAATTGTTTGCAATATAATGTTTTGTAAGTGTAAGGTCGAACCCTCAGAGAATTGTGTCTTTGAATAACAACTTATATCTAACTAATTAAACCCTAACATAGTTCCAAAAAGAATTTCATTTTGAGGTTTTTGAAAATTAAAAGACAAAACATAAACTAAATAAAAGGAAAATAAATCAATAGATAAAATACTAGGGTTTGGGAATTCACACTCACCGACTCATAACAACATACTCCCTATTCAAAGATTGGAAGTCCAAATGGGGCAAATGGCTAAGGAACTGAGTGAAAGGAAACAGGGTGGATTTCCATCCCAAACAATACCTAATCCTAGAGCCTCATCTTCAGGACAGAAATAAGAGAATGAAGGAAGAACAACCGTCTGGCTGACAACGTTAAACTTAGCACTCATGGGAGGCACCCCATAACATATCCTTTTATTTTGTTGTTTGATTTCTATTTTGTTGTGTTTTCATTTGTGTTTAGTATTTTTGGTGTTTTGTCATTTCTTTTCCATTCTGTTACTGTGATCAATCGCACCACACATGCGATCAAGTGCAGGTCTTCATCTGTGAGACTACTACACTCTGTTAGTGCGATCGAACGCACAACATATGCGATCGAGCGCACTTGGCAGCATCCTATAGCTATTGTATATTTTGTTTTGTTCAATTTTTATTTCGTTTTCGTTTTGTTCCTTTTTACTTGTTTGTGTGTTTTATTATTTTGCAGGGACAAGTGTGCTTCAATTCAAGTTTGGGGGTGTGCTATGAGCCATGCTTTCCAAGACTATGTCGACCATCTCCTGGGTACATTCTTTCCTTTACTTAGACACACTGGGGACAATGTGTCATTTAAGTTTTGGGGTATGGGCACATATGTTTACACACACTTTGTCCCAATTTCATGTTATTTGTTTTGTGTGTTGTTCATTTATTTTAAAAAAAATAATAATAATAATAAAAAATAAAAAAATAAAAAATAAAAATGTATGCATGTTCATGTTTATCCTAAAATTTTAGGTTGATCTAGAAAGAATTGTGGCTTGAATTCATCAGTGAGCTTAACATTTTGAACACATGATCTGACGAGTGAATCTGTTAGTTGATTACTTGTTGAGGACAGTTGAAAAATCACATGTTTGATCTGATCACACAAGCATATTATCACATAATTTGTGAGGAATGACATGAGGTCTGATATGTGTGTTTTTGCATCTTAGATGAAATTGGATGACTTATTAACTGACATTATGGTATATAGTAGTGATGAAAAAAAAAATTATAAAATAAATGATCATTGATGGCTTTTCCCTGAGTAATTAGACCTCTTGTCTCAAAGCATTGGGTGTTCACGTCTAAAGGTGAAAAATTTGGATTTGATCAATGTTATGGTTAGTTGGTTTTGAAGCCTTTTTGACTCGAGTTAGTAAGTCCTTAGGGGTGTCTCTACACCTAATGCCCTAAAACCACCTGGTTTGGGAGTCATTGACTTAACACTCGTTACAAGGGTAAAATAGAAAGCTTAAGGGAACCAACATTGCACAACTTGACCAAAAGAAAGAAAAAAAAAAAAAGAAAAAGAAAAAGAAAAAGAAAAAAGAAATATACCAGTGTATCATTCTAATAGGAAATTCAATGAATTCTGAGATAAGGAGACATTGCATATTGGAAAGATTCGGAAGCCTCATAATCTTGTACTAATTCACTGTACACAAATTTCAAACTTGCGATGATTTAGCATGTCCTTTGTAAGTAACTGCACTTTGAGATTCCAATTCATTATGAAGATGGAGTTCATCTTTTTAAACTTGCTAATGAATGAAAATCATGATCTTGAAGTGATGCTTTAATTTTTGGAATAACATGAACTGTGCATGATGTTTGTGAGTAACATTTCTGGAAAACCCTCACGAGACTTCACTCGTCTACTAGGGAATTCCTAGGGGTTTAAAAGGCTTGTTGCATATGCTAAGGGACTAGCAATATGTAAGTTTGGGGGTGTGATAAGTGTTAAAATATTCATATTTTCAGCCCTTAACTTGCATGTTGTAATCCTTTGGTTTTGGTTAATTAGGCCATTTTACTTCATTTTTGTATTTTCTTTGCTTTTGTAGGCTTTCGGAAGAAAATGAAGTAAATTTGGAAGATTTGGGCTCAAAGAGAGAATTTTGGAAAAATTGGAATTTCTGGTACTATGATCGATCGCACACAGGTTGCGATCGATCGCACCTGTGCTCTGGAGAATTCTAGAAGCTTCGGATAGACTCCCTTTCCTTCCATATTAGGGTTTTCCAATTTCCACTTGTAATAGGATTAAAACCCTACGAATTTTCTAGGTTTACTAGTGTCTCAAGGACTTCTAAAGCCTATAAATAGACCTCTTAGGCTCTAGGAATGTGTGTGGAGAAAGAGGCACAAGCTCTGGAAAGGAACTGAAGGCTGTATCAAAAGGAGTTTGGGTTTTTCTTCTCTTCCACCCTTTTTATCTTTATTATGTAGTTTATATTTTATTTAGGGCTAGATTGAAGCCGTAGTTATGTTTTGTTAATATTTCAATATTGGCGCCTTTGTAATGATCTTGTTGTGCTATTTAACTTGATTAATATCTGCTTGCATGAATTCCTCATATGTGTGTGCCTGATCAACATATGCATGTGGTACAGACTAGTTAGTTAAATCAATTTGGATGGCCGAGTCCTGGGTTTAACATAAGTAACAAAAGAAATCCACACCGGGTTCTTGGGTTAATCAACATGGGGAACAGGGAGTAGAGTGTGAATGGAGTTGCTAGTTGGCATTGGTGTGTGCAGAGGTGTGGTGGAGGGAGTCACGGCGTAGGGGTAAAGTGAGGGGGAGAAGTGAAGTTATGACCTAAAAATAGGTCACTTGAGTCTCTGGCCGAGTGCCCTCGTTCGAACTGTAAGGTGAGCTCAATTGCACTTGTGCAGAGAGTGTGTGTGTGCACGAGTGCGATCGTGTGAGCAAAGGTGCACGGGTGAGAATACGCTCGAGTTTATAGCTAGGCGCGCTTGATTGCACTCGTGCAAAACAGAAATAAAACTTTGCACTTGATTGCCCTGCAGTAGTGCGCTCGATCACACCACTGCAAAACGGAACCCAACTTCCTGAAACCAAAAAAAAAAAAGAGAAAACAAAATTTAATTAATCAAAGGAAAAAATAAAAAGGATATGAAGTGGGGTTGCATCCCCATGAATTAAAGTAACGTCTTCAGCCAGCTTGCTTTGACTTCTCTTGATTTAAATTTGAAGCTCCAATCTTTTCTTCTCTTGCACCAAAGAGAATGAATTTTCCCTACCACAGGGTGGCTCCAAATGTCCACAGATCGAGGTAGATCAATTTGAGTATTCTCAAATAATTTCTCAACTGGAAGGGAATCGTGAACTAGAATAACATGAGAAGAATACTCAAGAGGTTTTCCTACCTCGATGGTCTCTTTTTGCTCATTGCTTGGTAATTTGGGAATAGGAGTTGATGTTGAAGCCTCAGTGCTCACTTCTTGTAGATCCCGTGGGACCTCAATTTTCTCCTCCTTCCTCTCTTCTACTTCTTTACTTCTCAGTGTGATACCTTACTCATGATAGAAAGTACTCTCATCCTCCATGTAGTGTCCATTAGGATTGACCACCAACTGACTTTGGGGTTCTTCTTTGAGGATATCTACTACTTGCTTGAGTTGAGTCTCTATCCTTGCAATGGATTTAGAGTGGGAGTTTTTTATCTCCTTTAAAGAGTTTACCAATTGATTTGACTCACTCAAAAAATTTAACATCTTACTTTAAAAATTAGAACCCGTTAGAAGAGATGGCTCCTCTTGTTGTTGTGGAGGGAAATAGCTTGGAGGTGGTTCCTCTTCATGACAATGGATTGCAGCAGTTGATTGTTGGCCTCAAATTTGTTGAGAAGGGATGAAAAGTCATAACTCTTCGGATGAGGTGGCTCAGCCCGATACTACTGTTGTAGAACTGATTGATTATAAAACTGTGGATTTGATTGATGGAATAGTTTATGAAATTGTTGAGCATGATTTGCAGGAGCTTAAGCTTGCCATGAGAGATGAGACTGGTGGCTCCATGCAGAGTAGAAATCATTCCCCAGTGTAGAGAACCCCGTGCTTATATGGGTGTTGGAATGTCTCCCCACATGAGTAAAATAAAAAGAAATTAAAGTCGAAAGGAAAATAAAATAAAAAATAAAAACTTACGAAGGTGCAGCCTTGAATGACGTTGCATGACAAAGAAAAAAAAATTAAATATGCAATTATAGTAGTTTCAATGTTGCTGTTCGGAAGTGCGATCAATCGCACTGGCTAATGTGTTCGATCCCCCTGGAATTGGCGCTCAAGCGCACCTCCGTAGAGTACAACAGAAACTACTGAAACTAGAAATAGAAATTAAGGCAAAAATAAAATTAACTAAGGGAAAAAAAATTCTAATCAAAATTAAACAATCCTCGGCAATGGCACCAAAAACTTGTTGTGCCAAATACCACCTAAATTAATAGACAATATTCGGTACGTTTTACTCGCAAGTGCACAAGATCAAAACGATAGTATAGCAGGCAAATACGAGATCATTCCCACGATGATTGGTAAATTATGATTAGAATGTATTTTCCTATTTAATTAATAGATTTAAAACAATTGTCACAAATTGAATTAAACTAATGAAATAAAATAAAATATTAACTAAAAACACTAAGACCAAAAAGGATTAGGGTTTTGAAATCCACCGCTAATCATACTCAAATAAGATTAACAATATGCCAATTATATGTAGATATTCAATGCTTGCCAACCTAACGGCATGGTATCTACTCCTTAAGCTATTGATTTCCCTAAGCAACGAATTAGGCATGGTATCTACTCTAATTCTTTTCTCTCCCAAAAGATTTAGCATTACACTAAGTTGTTCTTTAAGAGAGCATAATATATGGAAATTGACAACCACACGACGCCTAGGGCATGGTATCTACTTCCGGTTCCCCCTGTTGATGAACCCTAGAACTTGTGATGGGGTTCTTTTGTCACTTTATTAAGTCTAAGACTCGGTCATCCAAATTGACTTAAATAAGTCCATACCACATGCATATGTAGATCACACACATTCATATAAGGAATTAAATAACATAGGAAATAATCAAGTTAAGCACCCAAAATAAAATTGTAGCAAAGGCGTCAATGTTGCAATCTTAAACAGACATGATTAGGGCTTCAAACTAGCCCTAATTAAAATACTAACTACATAACAAAATAAATGGGGAAGAGAAGAAAAACCATAACTCTTCTTGATCTAGCCTTCAGTTCTTTTCCAGAGCTTGTGTCTGCTTTTCCATGCTTTTTCCTAGAGGCTTAGAGGGCTATTTATAGGCACTTATCACACTCTCAAACTTACATATTGCTAGTCTCTTAGCAAGACAAAACTGAAAATAAAAACAACATAAAACAAAAAGATAAATCCTTCTTTCATGGGATGTACGATTGCATTTTGTGTATGCAACAAGCCTATTAAACCCCCAGGCATCCCTAGTAGGACGAGGGAAGTCTCGTGAATGTTTAACAGAAATGTTACTCACAAACATTTGTGCAAAATTCATTTTATCTAAAAGATTGAAGTATCACTCCAAACATTTGATTTTCATTCATTAGCAATCTGAAAAGGATAACTTCATCTTCACATTCAATTGGAACTCAAACGTCTAACCACTTACAAAAGATAGGCTAAGGCATCACAAGTTCAATTTAGTGTAAAATGAACTAAAGGAAACATTTGTTATTCATGTTCAATTTTTTAAAAAAATAAAATAAAAAAATAAAAAAATTTAGACAAAGTGTGTGTGTGTGTTTCCCATACCCCCAAACTTGAATTACACATTGTCCTCAATGTGTAAATAAAAATGAAAAGAATATACCCGGGAGATGAGAAAACTGGTTGGAATAGGTACGGCTCATAGCATACCCCCAAACTTGAATGTAGGAACAATTTGTCAATCGGGTGCATCCCAAGAGCGCTAAGTCTACTATCTTCAACTAGACTGTTGGTAGTTGCTTTAGTGCTACTATTCTAGGGCCTTCAGTTACCCATGGCCTTGTATGCATGAAGTGGCTTCAGTACCATTGATCTGGACAGGTCCGCTCGAGCTCCTGAAATTCTTGAACGCTTTTGATAGTAGCTTTAGTGCTACTATTCTGGTGAGATGCTAGTTGGAATAGGTATGGCTCATAGCATACCCCCAAACTTGCAAGAACATTAGTCCCTAAAACAAGATACTCCAACCAAATACCAGTCAAGTGCACACATTGTTGTAAAAATAAAATCAAAGAATAATGGAAAAACAATAAAGAAAATAAAGCATGAAAGGAGATCATGTACCTTGGCCTGATGGATGACTCAAGTGCAAAGGGTAGGCATCGTATGGAATGATAGCCAAATTCTGAGATAGATGACCCTGCATGAAAAAGAACCCAATCAGATTCGAAAATTACAGTAGCTTCAGTACTGCTGTCTGGAAGTGTGCTTGATCACCCTAGATGTGTTCTCAATCGCACTGCCGCAAAGAGACATAAGCAGATTAGAACTACAGCAGCTTCAGTACTACTATTCGGACGTACACTTGATCGCAGTGGCCTATGCGCTCGATCGCACTAATTTAGACATACACATAATGAAATAAAAAAATAAACAAAAGTTAGTGAAATTTAAAGAAAATAGAAACACAAAATCGAATGACAACAAATAAAGAAACTTGAAATTAAAATAGAGAGAATAAAAAATAAAAAATAAAAAAATAAAAACATAATTGAAATCAGCAGCTTTAGTACTGCTGTTTGGCTATATGCTCAATCGCTAAGGGCTTGTGCTCGATTGCACAGCTGGGCTCAATCACACAGCAGAATCAGTGGAGAACAGCGACTACAACAGCTTTAGTGCTGTTGTTTGGCAGTAATGCGCTCCATCGCTTAAGAGGTGTGATCGATCGCACTGCTGCAGATAAGAACCAAATCTTTAGAACAGAAAACCAAAAAAAAAAAAAAAAAATTAAACAGAAACAGAGAAAATAAAATATCACAGAATTAAAAATTAAAAAAAAAAATTAAACTAAGCTAAGGAAAAAATTTCTAAACAAAATTTAACGCAATCCCCCGCAACGGTGCCAAAAACTTGTTGTGCCAAATACCACCTAAATTAATAGACAATATTCGTTATGCTTTACTCACAAGTGCGCAAGATCAAAATGATAGCATAGCAGGCAAATACGAGATCATTCCCATGAGGATTGGTAAATTATGATTAGAATGTATTTTCCTATTTAATTAACGGATTTAAAACAATTGTCACAAATTGAATTAAACTAATGAAATAAAATAAAAGATTAACTAAAAACACTAAGACTAAAAATGATTAGAGTTTTGAAATCCACGGCTAATCATACTCAGATAAGATTAACAATATGCCAATATTCCAATTATATCTAGATATTCAATGCTTGCCAACCTAATGGCATGGTATCTCTCTTTAAGTTATTGATTTCTCTTAGCAACGAATTAGGCATGGTATCTACTCTATGGAAATCGACAATTACACGAAGCCTAGGGCATGGTATCTACTCTCGGTTCCCCGTGTTGATTAACCCAAGAACGTATGATAGGGTTCTTTTGTCACTTATTAAGCCCAAGACCTGGTCATCCAAATTGACTTAAATAACAAGTCCATACCACATGCATATGTTGATCACACACATTCATTCATATGAGGAATAAAATAACATAGGAAATAATCAAGTTAAACACCCAAAATAAAATTGTAGCAAAGGCGCCTATATTGCAATCTTAATGAGACATGATTAGGGCTTCAAACTAGCCCTAATTAAAATAATAACTACATAACAAAATAAATGGGGAAGAGAAGAAAAACTCGAACTCTTCTTAATCTAGCCTTCAGTTCTTTCCAAAGCCTGTGTCTGCTTCTACACACTTTTTCCTAGAGGCTTCGAGGTCTATTTATAGTCTTAGGAAAACCCTAGAAGCCCTGGAAAACCTAGTAAAATCAGAGGATAGCTTCCTAGTCCAATTAGGACTTTGAGAACCTAATGATAAGTGGAATATGAGTTGTCCCACATCTGGGCCGCACGAGTGCACTCGATCCGAAGGCGGTGCACTTAAGCACATTCTTGCAGTCGATCCCACTATCTTTTGCGCTCGAACGCTGATGTGCTTGAGCCTTCTGCCTGTGAGCTCAAGCGCATAAGATTAGAATGCGCTTGATCCCATTTCCAACTTTTCCTAAAATCTGTACTTTATGCTTGAACCTTTGTAGAAACACTTCCTTTTTCTTTAAACACCTAAAAACACAAGAAAACACAAAAACAAGACAAAACATCAAATAATAA
>NC_081548.1:10366419-10377622 GCF_901000735.1 Corylus avellana | reverse complement strand
TTTTTTTTTTTTTTTTTTTTTTTTTTATTAAATTATTTGTAACTAAACTACTTAGTAGGGCTAGATTGAAGCCCTAATTATGTTTATTTAATATTTCAATATTGGCGCCTTCGTGATAATTATATTGTGATGCTTAACTTGATTAATTCCTATTTTATTGAATTCCTCATATGTGTGTGATTGGCTGTTATATGCATGTGGTATGGATTAGTTATTTAAGTCAATTTGGATGATCGAGTCCTGGGCTTAATAGAGTAATAAAAGAACCTCACCACGGGTTCTTGGGTTAATCAACATGGGGAACTGGGAGTAGACACCCAAGCCCTAGGACTAATGTGTTTGTCGATTTTCACAAATTTATGCTTTATTAAAAAACAACTTAGTAGACACCCATGCTAAATTCTTTAAGAAAGAAAAGAATTAGGGTAGACACCCATGCCTAATTCGGTGCTTAGGGAGATCAATATCTTAAGGAATAGATACCCATACCCTTAAGTTGGCAAACATTAGGTATTCATAATATGATTAGAGTATTGGCATATTACTATATTATTTGTGCATGATTAGTGGTGGATGTCAAAGCCCTACCTTTAATTTAACTTTACTTATTTTCAATATATCAATATCAATTTCGTGACAAAGTTGATATTTTAATCAATTCTAAGCGAAATCAACAATCTCCGTGGGAAGGATCTCGTACTTGCTGCACTATACTACTATTTTGATCTTGTGCACTTGCGAATTAAAACAGACTAATTATTATCTATTAATATAGGTAGTATTTGGCACAACAAGTTTTTAGCGCCGTTGCCGGGGATTATTTGATTTTGTTTGAAAAAAATTTTCCCTTAGTTTATTTTTATTTTTATTTTGTTTTTTTCTTGTTTTTTCGTAGTTCCTGTTCTACCTCCGGTGGTGCGCTCGAGCGCCCATTGCAGGGCGATCGAGCGTACTAGTGCGATCAATCGCACATCCGGACAGTAGCACATAAACTGTTTTAGTTATAAATTTGATTTTTTCTTTTCATTTCATGCAAGGTCATTCAAGTCTGCATCTTCGTAAGTTTTATTTTTAATTTTGTTTTTATTCACCTTTTAATTTTTAACTTCTTTTTGTTATTTTATTTTTGTTTTCACACATGTGGTGATGCATTCTGACACCCCATGGACCATGTTTATTTTGCTATGACCCTTATCACCATGTTAGAGATTGTCCTTCACTAAGACAAATTTCTAATGATTTTTTTGGGCATGTGAACACATCATTCTCTAGACCGATGAACAACAGCTATTTTGATTCTTATAACCTGTCATGGAGCCAACAATCTAATATCTCGTGGCAAGCTCAAGTTCCTAGAATTCAAGCACCACAACTTCATGAAGAGGAGCCATCTCCACAGTTATATGGTCAATCCTATTCTTGTCTTAGCCCTAGTCTGAGGCAATCCATTTTCAAGATAGTAGCTCATGAAAAGGAACCATCTCCCAAATATGGCTATTCATATTCCTCTCAACCTCAACAATACCCAGAAGTGGTACTTCCGAAGAAGAAGAATTCTGCGTTAGAAAAAGCGCATGCTAGTTTAGAAGAAACAATGTCAGCTTTTCATAGCCACACTAAGGCCTATAATCAAAGGTTGCAATCCTCCATGGCCAAGACAGAGGATCACTTCAAGCAAATATTAGAGACCCTAAAAGAAGAAACACTCCAAGATCAATTGATGGCCAATTACAATGGACACTACATGGCGGATGAGGGCACTTACTATCATGCTCAAGCTGTCACATTGAGGAGTGAAGAGGTGATTGAAAATCAAGTGGAAGAGATGAAGGAGGAGCAATTGGAGGTTCCACAAGAACCACACTGGGAAAAAGAAGAGAGCCCTGAGAATTCTTTAACATCTGCTCTTATTCTTGAAGTACTAAGAGTCCATGAGAGAAGTCTGTCAGAGCTGCCAAGTGGGCAAATTGAGGACATCAAGATAGAAAAGCTCCCTGAGTTTTCTTCATATTTTATTCCAGTTCACGATTCCCCACCGAATGAGAAACTGTTTGAGAAAACTTAGAGTGGTCCACCCCAATCTACAAAAAATTGGTATCCCCCTGCTATAGGAAAAATTCATTCTCTTTGGTGCAGAAGAAGAAAAGACTGGTGTTTCAAATTTAAACTTAAAGGTCAAAAAGCACCAAGCACTTCAATGAGGAGGATTCCGTTGGCTGGATCCCCTATATTTTGACTAAATGAGTCAGCTCCATAGGATCGAGCACAGACACTACACACTCGAGTCCTTCATCAAGCTAGGGTCCATGATCTCCAACTAGGTTTTATCTTTACCATTGTTGTTCCAATTCATTCTTTAATTATATATAATTTTTACAGCAATGTGTTGCACTTTACTAGTATTTGGTTGGAGTATCATCTTGTGCTTTAGTTTTTTTTTTTTTGTAAATTTTAGATTTGTTGTTCTTTGTTTTAGTCTTTTTGCCAAAAAATAATAATAAAAAAAGTTTTGGCATTCTGTTTATGTGAACAAGTGCACCTTGTGTGGCTCGAGCGCATCACCACCATACATGCACACCTCTATGCGAGTGCGATCGAGTGCACTTACAGTGCGATCGAGTGCACTTACAGTGCGATCAAGCGCACTTGGGTAGAGAGTCACATGGCCTAATTTTAGGTCACTCTCCCCCATTCCCCTGCGCCGAACCCCTTTCCACTCATTGCACACTACAAGCTCGCCTCCACCGACCTTTTCTAGCCACCACTGCACCTCCACATCGCCGTTCACTCTCGGCTGCCACTCATTGCCACACAACACTCACAACCCATTCCCCTATTGCCCATCTCAATTCTAACCCCATTCTTACCCACTCCCACTTTTCCCTAAATTTTTGTTGGTAAAGCAGTCTGTGGGTGTTTCTCCACCAACGAATTGCTTTTGCGGTTGGTTTTCTCTATTTTTGTAGGGGGTTGGGCCATTTTTGCAGTGGTTTGGCAAGTGTAGCTCATGATACCACACACCATTTGTTCGATGAAAATCCTGAACCAAGCTCCACAATGCCTAAAGCTCGAGCTTTGTCCTCTCGGGTCTCTGAAACTCAAGCTACCTCCTCCCGACCCAGTTTTGAGATAATGTTGTGCAAATATTTACCTAAATTAATAGGCAAATAATTGTACGTTTTACCTGCAAGTGCACAAGGTCAACAAAGTAGTATATGATGAAAGTACAGGTCATTCCCACGAGGATTGCTAAATTTTGCTTAAATTAAATTCCAAAAGTAAAACAAAACAAAGATTGAGTTTGATTCAATAATAATAAAAGGGTAGGGCTTTGATATCGACCACTAATTATATTTAGATAATATAACAATATGCCAATGTTTTGATCATGTTATGTATATCTAATGTTTGTCAACCTAAGGGCATGGGTGTATACTCCTTAAGCTATAGCTTTCCCTAAGCAACAAGTTAGGCATGGATGTATACTCTAACTCTTTTCTTTCTTCAAGGATTTAGCATGGGTGTCTACTAAGTTGTTCTTTAAGAAAGCATGATTCTGTGGAAATTGATAAACACATGAGGCCAAGGGCATGGGTGTATACTCATGGTTCCCCATGTTGATTAACCCAAGAACCTAGTGTGGATTTATTTTGTGACTTTTATTAAACCCAGGACTCGGGCATCCAAATTGATTTAACTAACTAGTCCATACCACATGCATATGTTGATGAGGCAAACATATATGAGCAATTCATGAAAGCAGGAATTAATCAAGTTAAATATCACAACATGATCCTTACAAAGGCGCCAATATTGGATATTAACTAAACATAACTAGCGCTTCAATCTAGCCCTACTAAGTAAATTAGTTACACATGAGTTTGATGTTAAACATCTTCATCAAATAAAAAGAAAGGAAAAGAATAAACCCGAAACTTGAACTTGAAGAGCTCCAATTCTTCTCCCTCAAAATTGTGTGTCTATTCAAGAGGTTTAGGGGTCTATTTATAAGCCCTAGGAATACTCTAGAAACCCTAAAAATCGTAGTGTTTGAGCCCTAGTTTGCACAAAATTATAAAACCCTAGAAATTACACTTTCCATATCAAGGCTGGCAGTTGACTTGCTCATCACGCACGGGTGCGCTCGATCGCAGCCCGTGTGCATTTGATCCTGTTGTGCTGGGCACTCGATCACAGGTGCCTTGCGCTCGTGGTCTTCGCCTGTAGTGCGCTCGATCGCAGCTCCCCTACTACCGATCGCACTACCAAAGCCTCCAATTTTCTTCAAAATCGTTCTTTAAGCCCGAAACTTCAGAGATTGCTTCCTTTTCTTTCATGGACCTACAAAAACAAAGAAAACACATAAGAAAACTAAAATGGCATAAATTAACCAAAACTAAAGGATTAACACATGTAAGTTAAGAGCTAAAATATGAATATTTTGGCACTTAACAGATAACATTTGCAATTTGAGAAGACTCCTAACACCTTGAAGCTACTAGCTGGGCGGTTGAAAAATTCAAATGATGTGGGTTGAAGAGAATGTTCAAGCCCGCCACTTCCACTGCATACAAGAAATTGATCACACAGTTCTATGAGCATCTCTTTTTTGACTGCACCAAGCCGGGTATCATGTCCCCAATAGTTCAAGGCAAGGATCTTGAGGTGACTTCAGTCGACATTGCCACTACTCTAAAATGCAATGATGAGCACCCTTCAGAAGAAGCACTGTTTGAGACACAACCTCCTAGTTTCTACGTTGCAGATATCATCGTGGACATGTATGGGGGAAACTTTGTGGACAAGTATAACAATGCTATCAGAAGAGCCAAGATGCCTCCACGACTTTGGCTTGTGGACTCTATTCTGTATCGCAAGGCATTCCCTTTGGGACACAAAACTCAAAGGCGAGATCTATTCCTCCCAACACTTTACGCCTTTCATCAATAGTCCTGTGATCATCTAGAGCCAGATTCACAAGTTCTGGAGTGGGGTGCATTTAGGGGGAGCTGAGAATACCAACTCATGGGGGCTGCTCTTTCCATATTTACTCACTCACATACTTTGAAAAAAGGTCATAAAGGGCACCTCAGAAGATCGACCAGTCACTAAAGACCCTGTGGTTTGGCATAAGACAATGGAATCAAAGTTGTTCACACATGCCAAGGGTACCTCAAGTACCAGTAGCCGAGGCAGAAGAGCTTGAGGAAGAGCCTATGGAAGTAGATGAACTTCCAGCTGAGTAGGAAGCAGAAGAAGAGGAGGAGACTGTCACTACGGGCGTTGCACAATATCGTTCCATCAGTGAAGAGATGGTCGCACTCTGGTCTGAGCTAGCAGATCAAAGACGGGAGGCCTGGGAATAGAAATTCTTGGCAGACCAAAGATTAGCAAACCTAGAAGTAATGATGAGGTCCATTCTAAACCGATTGCCACCACCTTCAGAAGCATCTTCTTTAGGACATCAGTGAGAGGGGGACAACAGTCTGGCTGAAGATATTAAACTTAGCGCTTATAGAAGGCACCCCACAATTTATCTTGTTATTTTTCTATTTGTTTTTCAGTTTATCTTTATGTTTATCTTTAATTTCTTTTTGTTTCCTGTTTAGTTGTTTCAGTGTTTTGCTTTTCAGGAACGGGTGTGCTTACGTTCAAGTTTGAGGGTGTGCCACAAGCCATGCTATTCCAGATAGTTTCGTCCATCGCCCGGGTAAGATCTTTCCATGTTTTACAGACATAGAGGACAATGTGTAATTTCAGTTTTGGGGTATGGGAGACACTTTACACACACTTTGTCCCATTTTTTAAAAAGAAAAAAAAAATTTGTATGTTCATGTTGTCTTAAAATTTTGGTTGATCTAAAATAATTATGATTTAATTTCATTGGTGAGCTTAAAATTTTGAACACATGATCTAATGATAGGATTTTTCAGTTTGGTTACTTGCTTTTGGCAGTTGAGAATTCACATGTTTGATCAGATCTTACATAAGCACATTAGCACAAAAATTGTGGGGTATGACATGAAAGTCTGATATGTATGTTTTGATGTCTTGGATGAAACTGGATCATTTATTAGATGGACACTTTGGCGTATATATATGTGATAAAAAAAATAAAAAAATAAAAAAGAAATATGATCATAGATAAGCTTTTCACTAAGTAACTGGACCTCTTGCCTCAAAGCATTGAGTGTTCACTTCAAAAGGTGAAGAATTTTGATTTGATAAATGTCATGGTTAGTTTAGTTTTCTAGCCTTTTTAACTCGAGTTAGTAAGTCCTTAGGGGAGTTTTACACCAAATGCCCTAAAACCACAAGGTTTGGGAGTCATTGACTTAACACTCGCTACATGGTTCAATTAGAAAGCTTAAGGGAACAAAAAATGCACAGCCTGACTATAAAAAGAAAAAAAGCTACGAAACCAAGTTAGCCATGACATTTAACCAAATCAAAATACTCATTTTTTGATGCGAATACTCATTGCTTAATGGGACAAGAGGTCCAGTGAAAAACTTAAAATTGATCAAAATTTATTTTATTTTTTTATTTTTTATTTTCATTATTACTATTTTTTTTATTCATGCTAAAGTATCATCCAACAAGTCACCTAGCTTCACCTAAGACATAGAAACATACACATCAGGCTCACATATCATACCTCACAAATGATATGCTAGTGTGCATGTGTCAAATCAAATTAACAGGTGAATTCTCAACTGCCTAAAGTAAGTTTTAAGCTCACCAATGAAAATCAAATCACAACTTTTCAGACCAACCAAGACAAAAATGAACATGCATTTTTTTTTCTTCAAATAATTAGGGATAGAGTGTGTGTAAGTGTCTCCCATACCCCCAAACTTAAAGTACACATTGTCCTTAATGTGTCTATAACATGGAAAGATCTTACCAGGGAGATGGGGCTGGAATAGCTATGGCTCATAGCATACCCCCAAACTTGAATCCAAGCACACTTGTCCCTGTCATTGCGGTGTAGAAGATGATGCCTAATGTGAAATTTTTACTGTACTCACAAGTGCACGAATTGTTTGCAATATAATGTTTTGTAAGTGTAAGGTCGAACCCACAGAGAATTGTGTCTTTGAATAACAACTTATATCTAACTAATTAAACCCTAACATAGTTCCAAAAAGAATTTCATTTTGAGGTTTTTGAAAATTAAAAGACAAAACATAAACTAAATAAAAGGAAAATAAATCAATAGATAAAATACTAGGGTTTGGGAATTCACACTCACCGACTCATAACAACATACTCCCTATTCATCAATATTATGCCGAAGTTCTCACAATTAAAATCTTAGATATGTTTTACTATGCTTCACATAGTTAATCAAAATCATCTCATATATTCATTCATTGCACAAATCACAAAAGGAATCCAAATTCAATTGAAACACCAAATGTATCCGTAGAATAAATTACAAGGGATATCCAATTATTGAGGCAATTAAAACCAAGCAATCAATTACATGAAACTATCTCAAATCATCAAATGTATCCTTGAATCATAAAAGATATCCAAGAATCATTTCACACATTAAAAACAAGTAAAAACAATTGAAATATTAAACCATAAAATCGGACAATAAAGACTTACATGAAAGTATTTTTGTTCTTCATTGATTTTGCTTCATCCCCAACCTTAGTTGAGAATTTAGCTCCACATTATTGAAATTAAAATCTAAACTTAAACCTAAAGAATAACTAAACTAAAGAGAAAAGTTGTGGATTTTTGTCTCTAGACTTGTCTGCCTTTTCTTGAATGCATAGAAGTCTCTTTATAGGCTTAAGAAAGTCCTAGAAGCCCTAGTAAACCTAAAAAATTTGGAAGTCAGTCTCCTAATCCAAATAGGGGACTGAAAACCCAATCTGGCTTGGAAAAGGAGTCTTGCCGCCTTTTGATTGCGCGAGTGAGCTCGAGTGCATGGCTAGTGCTCTCAATCACACTCGGGCATGTGTTTCTTCTCTTGCGGCGCAGCGCTCGTGCGCTAGTGTTGGCTTGTTGGTGTGGGTGCGCTCGAGCGCAACTCCATTGGGATCAAGCGCATATGCTCTCAAGCGTAGGATGGTGCGCTCGATCCTACTTTGAATGCCTGATTTTCCAGCTTTCTTCCAAACATTGCATTTTTCTCTTTAAAGCTACAGTTTTTCTTCAACAACCCAAAAACACTATAAGGACAAAACATTAGATTATGACACAGCTAAAGGATTAACCAATTAAAATTAAGGGGTCCAAATATACAATATTTGGCATAGATCAATGCCCCTAGAACAGGTGGCATTCATGCTAGAATGGACTGCAGCAGTTCTTCTTGCCTCTCTAATCATTGGTCGGCCAAGAACTTGTCCTCTCGGGCCTCCCTTCTTTGATTAGCCAGCTCAAACAGATAAGTGCCAAAATATTCATATTTTAGCCTTTAAACTTATATTTGTTAATTCCTTAGATTTGTTAGTTTGTGTTATTTTAGTTATTTTATGTATTTTATATATTTTCTGTGTTTTTGTAGGCTTTTGGTAGAAAAGAAAGCATTTTTGGAAGTTTGGGGCTTAAAGAGGAAATTTGGGAATAGCTATAGGTTCTGATTGTGCGATCGATGGCTGGGCCCCCGCGATCCAATGCACTACTAGAGAGCGTCAAGAAACGAGCACAAGGCGAGCGCACAAGAAGCAGCATCGATCACATCTGCGATCGTGCGCCCAACACACACGAAACTTATATTTATTAATTCCTTAGTTTTGTTAGTTTGTGCTATTTTAGTTCTTTTATGTGTTTTCTGTGTTTTTGTAGGCTTTTGGAAGAAAAGAAAGCATTTTTGGAAGTTTCGGGATTAAAGAGAAAATTTAGGAAAAGCTAAAAGTTCTGATAGCGCGATTGATGACAAGGCACCAGCGATCGAGCGCACTACTAGAGAGCGTCAAGAAATGAGTGCAAGGCCTTCACTCGTGCGCACAAGAAGAGTATCGATCGCATCTACGATCGAGCGCCCAACACACACACGGTCGATTGTAGACCTGCAATCCAGCGCACATAGGTCGCGATCCAGCGCACCCATCCGTGACAGGCAAGGTAGTAGCGCCCTATTCCGGAAAGTGCTATTTTTTACCCCTTCAAAACCCTAGGTGAAGTAGAACACAAAAGCTACGATTTTTAGGATTTCTAGAGTATTCCTAAGCCTATAAATAGACCTCTAACCCTCACAATTCAGGGGGCCATCTTTAGACACAACTCTTGGGGAGAGGAATTAGAGGCTACTTCAAGGAGTCGTTTTTGGTTCTTTCTTTCCCTTTTCTTTTTAGTTCTATTTTAATTATGTGTAACTAAACTACTTAGTTGGGCTAGATTGAAGCCCTAATTATATTTATTCAATATTTCAATATTGGTGCCTTTGTGATAATTATATTGTGATGCTTAACTTGATTAATTCCTGTTTTATTGAATTCATCATATGTGTGTGATTGGCCATTATATGCATTTGGTGTAGATTAGTTATTTAAGGCAATTTGGATGATCGAGTTCTAGGCTTAATAGTGTAACAAAAGAACCTCACCACGGGTTCTTGGGTTAATCAACATGGGAAACCGGGAGTAGACACTCATGCCCTAGGCCTCATATGTTTATCAATTTCCATAGATTTATGCTTTCTTAAAGAACAACTTAGTAGACACCCATTCTAAATCCTTTAAGAAAGAAAAGAATTAGAGTAAACACCCATGCCTAATTTGTTGCTTAGGGAGATCAAAAGCTTAAGAAGTAGACACCCAAACTCTTAGGTTGGCAAACATTTGATATTCATAATATGATTAGAGCATTGGTATATTGTTATATTATTTGAGCATGGTTAGTGGTGGATATCAAAGCCCTACCTTTTATTTATCTTTATTTATTTTCAATATATCAATATCAATTTCATGACAAAGTTGATATTTTAATCAATTCTAAGCGAAATCAACAATCTCCGTGGAAACGATCTTGTACTTGTTGCACTATACTACTGTTTTGATATTGTACTCTTGCGAGTTAAAACATACCAATTATTATCTATTAATTTCGGTAGTATTTGGCACAACACAAATCGGAGGATTGAGAACTTGTCACAAAGGAATTGATAGTGTGAGATGTCCATGGTGACGGTCTCCTCCTCCTCCTTTGCCTCCTTAGCTATGGGCTCATCCATGTCCATAGGCTCCTCCTTAACCCTCCTTGCATTGGCTGCTAGTGCCCGAGGTACCCTTTGCATATGAGAATAGCTTTGGTTCCATTGTATTTTTGCCAAATTGACAGTGCTTGGTGATAAGTCCATCTACTAAAGTGCTCTTAATTTCTTGCTTCCGAAGTATATGATTGAGAAGAAACGGGAATGGTAATCCTCGTTTGTTGGTACTTTCAGCGCCTCATAAATGCACCCCATCCCAGAACTTATGCAGCTAATTCCAGATGATCTACGGAATGGAACACCAACAGCCTTTATGAAAGGCATAATGTGCAAAGAGAAAGACGTCCCGTCTCTGCGTCTTGTGTCCCAAGGGACACACATTACGTTGCAAGATAGAGTCTACTAGTCAGAGTTGTGGAGGGGTCTTTGCTTTAGTGGCGCATTTGCATTGTTTATCAGCATAGCATCCCTCACATATTTCTTCAATGATTTCCGCAATAGTGAGCATGGAGGGACAAATTGCGAACTAATCTTTTGACTGAGGGCACTCATCATGGCACTTGAGAGCAGTGGCGATATCCGCAATAGTGACCTCAATGTCAATGCCCTTAATGGATGAAGAGATGATACCTAGGCTGTTGCAGTCGAAAGTGAGGTGCTCATAAAATTGCTTGATTAGGCTCTCATAGGCAGTTGAGGTGACTCGCTTGAACAACTTCTTCAACCCACGGAACTTGAACTCCTCGACCACCCATCTAGTAGCTTCAAAATTCTTGAAGTCATCTTAGATTTCAAATGTAGTCTCCAGAATGAGCTTCCTTTGCTCAAAAGTGGGCCGGGGTGAAGCGTCCTCGTCCCTGGAGGTCCGAGAAGAGGAAGCACGAGTCCTAGGCATCTTGCAAGTGGTTTAGGCTTTCCATGGAACACTAGGCTTGCAGCTTCAAGAATCAGGGATGAAACACCTCTGTAGAACAAAGCCCAACCCCCTGCAAAACTAGCAAGAACCAAAACAAAACTGATAAGTGCTAA
>NC_081548.1:10290695-10366319 GCF_901000735.1 Corylus avellana | reverse complement strand
GGAGATTCAATCCTTCCATCAAAGAGATGGGGATCTATTCTTTAAAGAGTGGGACCACTTCAATACGCTGCTTCTTAAGTGTCCACATCACAACATGCCTCAAGATGATCAGATCAAGAGCAAGTGTATTATGTGGGACAAAACAACTATCATCCCAAGAATAATCCCTACTCCAACACCTACAATTCAGGGTGGCGAAACCACCCCAAATTCTCATGGAGTAAGCTTAGAAGGGAGATTCAATCCTTCCAACAAAGAGATGGAGATCTATTCTCTGAAGAGTGGGACCACTTCAATACGCTGCTTCTTAAGTGTCCAGATCACAACATGCCTCAAGATGATCAGATCAAGAGCAAGTGTATTATGTGGGACAAAACAACTATCATCACAAGAATAATCCCTACTCCAACACCTACAATTCAGGGTGGCGAAACCACCCCAAATTCTCATGGAGTAACAATCAGAATATTCTGAACCATCAAGGGCAGCAAAGGAACTACCAACAAGCCAGCCAAACAAGCCAAGAATCAAAGCCGAATGACTTGGAAAGTATGGTACATACCTTGGCAACCACATAAAGGGAATTCATGAATGATCAAAGACAATTCAATGCACAAACCGAGCAAGCTATGCAAAGATTGGAAGTCCAAATGGGGCAAATGGCTAAGGAACTGAGTGAAAGGAAACAGGGTGGATTTCCATCCCAAACAATACCTAATCCTAGAGCCTCATCTTCAGGACAGAAATAAGAGAATGAAGGAAGAACAACCGTCTGGCTGACAACGTTAAACTTAGCACTCATGGGAGGCACCCCATAACATATCCTTTTATTTTGTTGTTTGATTTCTATTTTGTTGTGTTTTCATTTGTGTTTAGTATTTTTGGTGTTTTGTCATTTCTTTTCCATTCTGTTACTGTGATCAATCGCACCACACATGCGATCAAGTGCAGGTCTTCATCTGTGAGACTACTGCACTCTGTTAGTGCGATCGAACGCACAACATATGCGATCGAGCGCACTTGGCAGCATCCTATAGCTATTGTTTATTTTGTTTTGTTCAATTTTTATTTCGTTTTCGTTTTGTTCCTTTTTACTTGTTTGTGTGTTTTATTATTTTGCAGGGACAAGTGTGCTTCAATTCAAGTTTGGGGGTGTGCTATGAGCCATGCTTTCCAAGACTATGTCGACCATCTCCTGGGTACATTCTTTCCTTTACTTAGACACACTGGGGACAATGTGTCATTTAAGTTTTGGGGTATGGGCACATATGTTTACACACACTTTGTCCCAATTTCATGTTATTTGTTTTGTGTGTTGTTCATTTATTTAAAAAAATAATAATAATAATAATAAAAAATAAAAAAATAAAAAATAAAAATGTATGCATGTTCATGTTTATCCTAAAATTTTAGGTTGATCTAGAAAGAATTGTGGCTTGAATTCATCAGTGAGCTTAACATTTTGAACACATGATCTGACGAGTGAATCTGTTAGTTGATTACTTGTTGAGGACAGTTGAAAAATCACATGTTTGATCTGATCACACAAGCATATTATCACATAATTTGTGAGGAATGACATGAGGTCTGATATGTGTGTTTTTGCATCTTAGATGAAATTGGATGACTTATTAAATGACATTATGGTATATAGTAGTGATGAAAAAAAAAAATTATAAAATAAATGATCATTGATGGCTTTTCCCTGAGTAATTGGACCTCCTGTCTCAAAGCATTGAGTGTTCACGTCTAAAGGTGAAAAATTTGGATTTGATCAATGTTATGGTTAGTTGGTTTTGAAGCCTTTTTGACTCGAGTTAGTAAGTCCTTAGGGGTGTCTCTACACCTAATGCCCTAAAACCACCTGGTTTGGGAGTCATTGACTTAACACTCGTTACAAGGGTAAAATAGAAAGCTTAAGGGAACCAACATTGCACAACTTGACCAAAAGAAAGAAAAAAAAAAAAAGAAAAAGAAAAAGAAAAAAGAAATATACCAGTGTATCATTCTAATAGGAAATTCAATGAATTCTGAGATAAGGAGACATTGCATATTGGAAAGATTCGGAAGCCTCATAATCTTGTACTAATTCACTGTACACAAATTTCAAACTTGCGATGATTTAGCATGTCCTTTGTAAGTAACTGCACTTTGAGATTCCAATTCATTATGAAGATGGAGTTCATCTTTTTAAACTTGCTAATGAATGAAAATCATGATCTTGAAGTGATGCTTTAATTTTTGGAATAACATGAACTGTGCATGATGTTTGTGAGTAACATTTCTGGAAAACCCTCACGAGACTTCACTCGTCTACTAGGGAATTCCTAGGGGTTTAAAAGGCTTGTTGCATATGCTAAGGGACTAGCAATATGTAAGTTTGGGGGTGTGATAAGTGTTAAAATATTCATATTTTCAGCCCTTAACTTGCATGTTGTAATCCTTTGGTTTTGGTTAATTAGGCCATTTTACTTCATTTTTGTATTTTCTTTGCTTTTGTAGGCTTTCGGAAGAAAATGAAGTAAATTTGGAAGATTTGGGCTCAAAGAGAGAATTTTGAAAAAATTGGAGTTTCTGGTACTATGATCGATCGCACACAGGTTGCGATCGATCGCACCTGTGCTCTGGAGAATTCTAGAAGCTTCGGATAGACTCCCTTTCCTTCCATATTAGGGTTTTCCAATTTCCACTTGTAATAGGATTAAAACCCTACGAATTTTCTAGGTTTACTAGTGTCTCAAGGACTTCTAAAGCCTATAAATAGACCTCTTAGGCTCAAGGAATGTGTGTGGAGAAAGAGGCACAAGCTCTGGAAAGGAACTGAAGGCTGTATCAAAAGGAGTTTGGGTTTTTCTTCTCTTCCACCCTTTTTATCTTTATTATGTAGTTTATATTTTATTTAGGGCTAGATTGAAGCCGTACTTATGTTTTGTTAATATTTCAATATTGGCGCCTTTGTAATGATCTTGTTGTGCTATTTAACTTGATTAATATCTGCTTGCATGAATTCCTCATATGTGTGTGCCTGATCAACATATGCATGTGGTACAGTCTAGTTAGTTAAATCAATTTGGATGGCTGAGTCCTGGGTTTAACATAAGTAACAAAAGAAATCCACACCGGGTTCTTGGGTTAATCAACATGGGGAACAGGGAGTAGAGTGTGAATGGAGTTGCTAGTTGGCTTTGGTGTGTGCAGAGGTGTGGTGGAGGGAGTCACGGCGTAGGGGTAAAGTGAGGGGGAGAAGTGAAGTTATGACCTAAAATAGGTCACTTGAGTCTCTGGCCGAGTGCCCTCGTTCGAACTGTAAGGTGAGCTCAATTGCACTTGTGCAGAGAGTGTGTGTGTGCACGAGTGCGATCGTGTGAGCAAAGGTGCACGGGTGAGAATACGCTCGAGTTTATAGCTAGGCGCGCTTGATTGCACTCGTGCAAAACAGAAATAAAACTTTGCACTTGATTGCCCTGCAGTAGTGCGCTCGATCACACCACTGCAAAACGGAACCCAACTTCCTGAAACCAAAAAAAAAAAAGAGAAAACAAAATTTAATTAATCAAAGGAAAAAATAAAAAGGATATGAAGTGGGGTTGCATCCCCATGAATTAAAGTAACGTCTTCAGCCAGCCTGCTTTGACTTCTCTTGATTTAAATTTGAAGCTCCAATCTTTTCTTCTCTTGCACCAAAGAGAATGAATTTTCCCTACCACAGGGTGGCTCCAAATGTCCACAGATCGAGGTAGATCAATTTGAGTATTCTCAAATAATTTCTCAACTGGAAGGGAATCGTGAACTAGAATAACATGAGAAGAATACTCAAGAGGTTTTCCTACCTCGATGGTCTCTTTTTGCTCATTGCTTGGTAATTTGGGAATAGGAGTTGATGTTGAAGCCTCAGTGCTCACTTCTTGTAGATCCCGTGGGACCTCAATTTTCTCCTCCTTCCTCTCTTCTACTTCTTTACTTCTCAGTGTGATACCTTACTCATGATAGAAAGTACTCTCATCCTCCATGTAGTGTCCATTAGGATTGACCACCAACTGACTTTGGGGTTCTTCTTTGAGGATATCTACTACTTGCTTGAGTTGAGTCTCTATCCTTGCAATGGATTTAGAGTGGGAGTTTTTTATCTCCTTTAAAGAGTTTACCAATTGATTTGACTCACTCAAAAAATTTAACATCTTACTTTAAAAATTAGAACCCGTTAGAAGAGATGGCTCCTCTTGTTGTTGTGGAGGGAAATAGCTTGGAGGTGGTTCCTCTTCATGACAATGGATTGCAGCAGTTGATTGTTGGCCTCAAATTTGTTGAGAAGGGATGAAAAGTCATAACTCTTCGGATGAGGTGGCTCAGCCCGATACTACTGTTGTAGAACTGATTGATTATAAAACTGTGGATTTGATTGATGGAATAGTTTATGAAATTGTTGAGCATGATTTGCAGGAGCTTAAGCTTGCCATGAGAGATGAGACTGGTGGCTCCATGCAGAGTAGAAATCATTCCCCAGTGTAGAGAACCCCGTGCTTATATGGGTGTTGGAATGTCTCCCCACATGAGTAAAATAAAAAGAAATTAAAGTCGAAAGGAAAATAAAATAAAAAATAAAAACTTACGAAGGTGCAGCCTTGAATGACGTTGCATGACAAAGAAAAAAAAATTAAATATGCAATTATAGTAGTTTCAATGTTGCTGTTCGGAAGTGCGATCAATCGCACTGGCTAATGTGTTCGATCCCCCTGGAATTGGCGCTCAAGCGCACCTCCGTAGAGTACAACAGAAACTACTGAAACTAGAAATAGAAATTAAGGCAAAAATAAAATTAACTAAGGGAAAAAAAATTCTAATCAAAATTAAACAATCCTCGGCAATGGCACCAAAAACTTGTTGTGCCAAATACCACCTAAATTAATAGACAATATTCGGTACGTTTTACTCGCAAGTGCACAAGATCAAAACGATAGTATAGCAGGCAAATACGAGATCATTCCCACGATGATTGGTAAATTATGATTAGAATGTATTTTCCTATTTAATTAATAGATTTAAAACAATTGTCACAAATTGAATTAAACTAATGAAATAAAATAAAATATTAACTAAAAACACTAAGACCAAAAAGGATTAGGGTTTTGAAATCCACCGCTAATCATACTCAAATAAGATTAACAATATGCCAATTATATGTAGATATTCAATGCTTGCCAACCTAACAGCATGGTATCTACTCCTTAAGCTATTGATTTCCCTAAGCAACGAATTAGGCATGGTATCTACTCTAATTCTTTTCTCTCCCAAAAGATTTAGCATTACACTAAGTTGTTCTTTAAGAGAGCATAATATATGGAAATTGACAACCACACGACGCCTAGGGCATGGTATCTACTTCCGGTTCCCCCTGTTGATGAACCCTAGAACTTGTGATGGGGTTCTTTTGTCACTTTATTAAGTCTAAGACTCGGTCATCCAAATTGACTTAAATAAGTCCATACCACATGCATATGTAGATCACACACATTCATATAAGGAATTAAATAACATAGGAAATAATCAAGTTAAGCACCCAAAATAAAATTGTAGCAAAGGCGTCAATGTTGCAATCTTAAACAGACATGATTAGGGCTTCAAACTAGCCCTAATTAAAATACTAACTACATAACAAAATAAATGGGGAAGAGAAGAAAAACCATAACTCTTCTTGATCTAGCCTTCAGTTCTTTTCCAGAGCTTGTGTCTGCTTTTCCATGCTTTTTCCTAGAGGCTTAGAGGGCTATTTATAGGCACTTATCACACTCTCAAACTTACATATTGCTAGTCTCTTAGCAAGACAAAACTGAAAATAAAAACAACATAAAACAAAAAGATAAATCCTTCTTTCATGGGATGTACGATTGCATTTTGTGTATGCAACAAGCCTATTAAACCCCCAGGCATCCCTAGTAGGACGAGGGAAGTCTCGTGAATGTTTAACAGAAATGTTACTCACAAACATTTGTGCAAAATTCATTTTATCTAAAAGATTGAAGTATCACTCCAAACATTTGATTTTCATTCATTAGCAATCTGAAAAGGATAACTTCATCTTCACATTCAATTGGAACTCAAACGTCTAACCACTTACAAAAGATAGGCTAAGGCATCACAAGTTCAATTTAGTGTAAAATGAACTAAAGGAAACATTTGTTATTCATGTTCAATTTTTTAAAAAAATAAAATAAAAAAATAAAAAAATTTAGACAAAGTGTGTGTGTGTGTTTCCCATACCCCCAAACTTGAATTACACATTGTCCTCAATGTGTAAATAAAAATGAAAAGAATATACCCGGGAGATGAGAAAACTGGTTGGAATAGGTACGGCTCATAGCATACCCCCAAACTTGAATGTAGGAACAATTTGTCACGCAATCGGGTGCATCCCAAGAGCGCTAAGTCTACTATCTTCAACTAGACTGTTGGTAGTTGCTTTAGTGCTACTATTCTAGGGCCTTCAGTTACCCATGGCCTTGTATGCATGAAGTGGCTTCAGTACCATTGATCTGGACAGGTCCGCTCGAGCTCCTGGAATTCTTGAACGCTTTTGATAGTAGCTTTAGTGCTACTATTCTGGTGAGATGCTAGTTGGAATAGGTATGGCTCATAGCATACCCCCAAACTTGCAAGAACATTAGTCCCTAAAACAAGATACTCCAACCAAATACCAGTCAAGTGCACACATTGTTGTAAAAATAAAATCAAAGAATAATGGAAAAACAATAAAGAAAATAAAGCATGAAAGGAGATCATGTACCTTGGCCTGATGGATGACTCAAGTGCAAAGGGTAGGCATCGTATGGAATGATAGCCAAATTCTGAGATAGATGACCCTGCATGAAAAAGAACCCAATCAGATTCGAAAATTACAGTAGCTTCAGTACTGCTGTCTGGAAGTGTGCTTGATCACCCTAGATGTGTTCTCAATCGCACTGCCGCAAAGAGACATAAGCAGATTAGAACTACAGCAGCTTCAGTACTACTATTCGGACGTACACTTGATCGCAGTGGCCTATGCGCTCGATCGCACTAATTTAGACATACACATAATGAAATAAAAAAATAAACAAAAGTTAGTGAAATTTAAAGAAAATAGAAACACAAAATCGAATGACAACAAATAAAGAAACTTGAAATTAAAATAGAGAGAATAAAAAATAAAAAATAAAAAAATAAAAACATAATTGAAATCAGCAGCTTTAGTACTGCTGTTTGGCTATATGCTCAATCGCTAAGGGCTTGTGCTCGATTGCACAGCTGGGCTCAATCACACAGCAGAATCAGTGGAGAACAGCGACTACAACAGCTTTAGTGCTGTTGTTTGGCAGTAATGCGCTCCATCGCTTAAGAGGTGTGATCGATCACACTGCTGCAGATAAGAACCAAATCTTTAGAACAGAAAACCAAAAATAAAAAATAAAAAATAAACAGAAACAGAGAAAATAAAATATCACAGAATTAAAAATTTAAAAAAAAAAATTAAACTAAGCTAAGGAAAAAATTTCTAAACAAAATTTAACGCAATCCCCCGCAACGGTGCCAAAAACTTGTTGTGCCAAATACCACCTAAATTAATAGACAATATTCGTTATGTTTTACTCGCAAGTGCGCAAGATCAAAATGATAGCATAGCAGGCAAATACGAGATCATTCCCATGAGGATTGGTAAATTATGATTAGAATGTATTTTCCTATTTAATTAACGGATTTAAAACAATTGTCACAAATTGAATTAAACTAATGAAATAAAATAAAAGATTAACTAAAAACACTAAGACTAAAAATGATTAGAGTTTTGAAATCCACGGCTAATCATACTCAGATAAGATTAACAATATGCCAATATTCCAATTATATCTAGATATTCAATGCTTGCCAACCTAATGGCATGGTATCTCTCTTTAAGTTATTGATTTCTCTTAGCAACGAATTAGGCATGGTATCTACTCTATGGAAATCGACAATTACACGAAGCCTAGGGCATGGTATCTACTCTCGGTTCCCCGTGTTGATTAACCCAAGAACGTATGATAGGGTTCTTTTGTCACTTATTAAGCCCAAGACCTGGTCATCCAAATTGACTTAAATAACAAGTCCATACCACATGCATATGTTGATCACACACATTCATTCATATGAGGAATAAAATAACATAGGAAATAATCAAGTTAAACACCCAAAATAAAATTGTAGCAAAGGCGCCTATATTGCAATCTTAATGAGACATGATTAGGGCTTCAAACTAGCCCTAATTAAAATAATAACTACATAACAAAATAAATGGGGAAGAGAAGAAAAACTCGAACTCTTCTTAATCTAGCCTTCAGTTCTTTCCAAAGCCTGTGTCTGCTTCTACACACTTTTTCCTAGAGGCTTCGAGGTCTATTTATAGTCTTAGGAAAACCCTAGAAGCCCTGGAAAACCTAGTAAAATCAGAGGATAGCTTCCTAGTCCAATTAGGACTTTGAGAACCTAATGATAAGTGGAATATGAGTTGTCCCACATCTGGGCCGCACGAGTGCACTCGATCCGAAGGCGGTGCACTTAAGCACATTCTTGCAGTCGATCCCACTATCTTTTGCGCTCGAACGCTGATGTGCTTGAGCCTTCTGCCTGTGAGCTCAAGCGCATAAGATTAGCATGCGCTTGATCCCATTTCCAACTTTTCCTAAAATCTGTACTTTATGCTTGAACCTTTGTAGAAACACTTCCTTTTTCTTTAAACACCTAAAAACACAAGAAAACACAAAAACAAGACAAAACATCAAATAATAACAAAACTAAGAGATTAATATATGTGAATTAATGGGCTAAAATATGTATATTTTAGCACTTATCAGTTAGTACTCGTTAAGATGCGAAGAAAGAAAGCTACATATCTATAAATACTCATCAATGTGCTCTTTTTGTTAAGCAGAATTATCAATAATAAAATATCACTCACAATAGAGCGAATCATTATAGGATAGAGCTATATTGAGGGTGTCGAACCTCAAGGACTGCGCTAGTGTTGCTATTAAGCTTACCAAGATTGACTCTAACCTAATTCAAAACAGATTGACTTGTTTTTATTTTTAAAACTAAATTGCATAAAAGTAAAGGCAAAGTAAATTGCAACAGAATAAAGAATAAGGGATTGACTTCACCACAAACCGCATAACATTGGTTAATCATCAATCAACAAGAGAAATCAATTCTATGCATTATAAGACTAGTGTCACTTGAGTTGTCAAGAAAATACCATTATTAAGAATAAGTATAATCCATCTTCGTTGGTACAGACCGTCTGCCTAACCTCTAGATGCAGTACGGTCCTTCTTCCCTAGGTATGGACTATCAACTAATTAGTTATACGCAATCAAGAGATAAGCATAACTCATCTTGGTTAGTATGAATTGTCTACCTAATTTATATTAAACTTTGGTGTAGAACGATTCGTCTTTCCTAGGCATAGCCTATCAAACCCTCTTGATCATGTGTCAGTTAAAACTGTTATATAACCATTATTCTTATAATCACATAAAATACGAATGATTGAGTTCAATCAAGATAAAAAGCTTTCTAAGACAAGATAGGAATTTCATCAAGATTGAATATAAACTTTAAAATCAATTACAAGAAGTTTGCAATCCTTTAGGTTATACAACCATAATGTATATAGAAAAGACATAAATTAAAATACAATCAAACCATTATTACTTTAAAAGAGCTACATCAACACCCTATTAAGAATTTAGCTACTCATGGTGGTGCTGGAATGACCTTCTAACATGTTCTTCTTCTCTTAAACTCTTCAAGCCTTCAAGAAGAATTTTTTGTGTAATTTTTCTGTGCTAAACACCCCCCCCCCCCTCTCACTCTTGAGGGGTTTATGACATATTTACTGGAGTGTAAAATAAACCCTAGGAGCCCTTGGATTCATAGAAACGCTACACTTTCGTCTCTTACTTGACTTAGGAGACCTAAAATTATTTCCTATTCTGTTTCTGCATTACTGTCTAATGTGGCAGCACAAATGTGCTCGAGCCCAATATTGATGCGCTCGAGCCCTTTTCAAATGGGCTTGAGCCCTTTTTTTCAGTAACTCATTCAGGTGTGTTTTATGCCCAAAATTAATAGAATTTCTTGCATCTTCATTTAGAACCTGAAAATACTAAAGCAACACAAAATCAAAAAAATAACAATGCTAATGAATTAACCTATGCAAGTTAAGGGACTTGAATTTGCAACATTCGGCGCTTTTAACTCGTCTTGATTTCAAAACACTTTGAACATCTCCATTTACATTTATGCTTTTTTGAGTTTGGAGATTCCCCGTTAAGAAGTTTGTGATATTTTCCCTCGTAGAGGTGATATCCTTCGCTGTTATTTGTACCAAGTAAGGATTCTTGAAAAATTTCGTGCTTTTGCTTACTTGGGTTTTTTGTGAGATTTAAACCACACCATACACTTCTGCAATTGCAAAAAAGCCTATTGGAGGGTTCGTAAGGAGATTCACTCCATGAAGATGGTTAGCTTGGAGGCAAATAGGAAGCTTGTTGTCTTATAGAGCCTAGAACCTTATAGAGTTGTAAGTGTTTTCTATTGTCTGCAATCTGGTTCTTCGTATAATGATTTCTTGAGTTTGGCCACTCCAAAGTGGCTTTTCCCTTTGATTTGTTAAAAGGTTTTCTACTTTGACAACAAATATTTGTGTTGTGGATGTGTGAAAGGTTTTGTGGCAGTATTGTTTTAATCTTGAGCATTGTAATTTATTTTTCATATATAAACTACTTGTGCATTTGATTTAAGGGTAGAACATGGTCCTTGTGTTTTATCAAATGACTAATTTGAGAGAATTGAACTTAAAAAATTAAATAGAGCTTTCGACTCAAGATTTAATTCCACATGGCGGACATCTTGGCTTTCTCTCAAAAGTGAGAAACAAGGATTTTTGCTGGAACCATGAAACTTTTCTCTCCTCGTCAAAAGTGGAACAGTGATCCACTGTCCTGTCAAAGCAAGCAAACTTTCAGCTGCCTCCGGCATTAAATAAAAATGATAGGCATCTCTTTCTTGTCCTTCTACTTAATGTTTTTAATTAAATTTTTAATTAGGTCCTTCCGTTAATTTGATTAATTTAAATTAACACTGTCTAGTTACTTTTACCGACGAAAATTATTTTAAATATTTGGACGCGTATTTGGTCTAAGAAAAGCAAAAAAAGCAATGACATGCCATGTTAATATATTTTTGTATTCTTTTTATTGTATGTAATTGAAGGGTAAAATTTTAAAAGTTGAAGAAGTCTTCTGTTGACAATGAATGTGACATATGCCATGTTAATTAAGATTGTTTTGTCAATACATTCTTGATTTATTGAAGGACATAATCATAAGTTTTAAAACTATTCAACTACTTGTTTGTAACCTACTGAGTTTTAAGAATCACATTGACATATATATATATATTTCACAACCAAAATGGACGTTTTGTTTAAGAGCAATCACTATCAAGAGTCATCAAGATCATAAATCGAAATCTTTGTGGAGAGGTACTGATTGAATGAGCTCAAGTTCATCAACTTTTGGCAAGCTTGTTTTATGTCGTTTTGTGACAGTTTGGCATACAAGAATAAACAATAAACTAAGTACATGAATCCATAATAAATGCTTTTTGACTTTGATTCATACTAATAATTAGCACAATAATAGTCTTTACACACGCTTAAGGCCACCAGGCCAAAAAGGAGATATATATATATATAGCCGATGATTAATGATGGTCTAATTATATCATAAACAAACTTGTACTTGTGAGTTTCCCCTCTTAGATATATTTTTAGGCATTTACAGTCACGGCTAGCCAGTTAGTTCCTCCATTTTTACATGAAAGTCGTCTCATGTTACCAAAGAAAAGTTCATTAGGGTAGATTCCACTTTGGAAAATATTGCTATCGAGCCCACTTTTTACTCCCTGAGCTGGAATTATATTTTCCAAATATCCCCAAGGGAACTGTTTCTTACGCAACCGCCCCACCAATACTGCTTTGCCAATTACGTACAAACAAACCCCACAAGAATTGACTTAATTATTCCACGAACTCTGGCTATAATATATATATATATATATATATATATATATATATATACACTCAGATTACTTTAATGCTTATACTGCAATTGATATAAGGCAAGTTTGTATTTTTGTCCCTACTCTTAGGTAGCTGATGTAGATCGGGTCGCTCAAGAATTCAGACAGAAGCGTCCGTTTGCAGGGGCGTTCGGACGCCCGTCTGAACATGCAGTTTTGGAAGGCTAGCAGAAAACCCCGTTCAGAGTCCCATCCGAACGACCTATGTTACTTTATGTTTTTTTGTCGTGGCCGTTGGGACGACCATATATCCCGTCCGGATGGACGCCGTCAGTTTGTTTTATTTTCTAGCCGACTTTATGTTGTTATTTTGTTAGGGTTAGGATTTTGGCAGTCTTTATTTTGTTATTTTATTAAGTTTAGGGTTTGGAGAATATTTATGTCATATTTTATCAGGTTTTGAGTTTTGGGCTATAAATATATGCTTATAGCCTCTAGGGAAATAGAGTTGTTGTTTTTGAATCAGTTTTATTAATGAGAATACTCAGAGTTGAGTTTATTCCTCTTTTTTCCTTTAAACTTTAGATAGACTCTATTGTTTTTAGAAGAATTCTTAGATCTTTGATAGAATCTAGATTTGAAATTGTTTATCCGTTCTTTTATTGTTGTTCTTCGTTGCAACCCACCAACTCGGGCTGCATCAGTAGGGTTCACTGTGCATGGACTTGTATCTTACGTGTGTCGACTTGTATCTTACATGTGTCTCACAGTGAGGGCTGGACAATTTCTGGTGCCCCTTTGGATTTGCATGACCATGGACTATTGGCAATGGTTGTAGGGATGATATCTCTAAACTGTCCAGCTGATTTGCAGCAATTGCACTTGTATGGAGAAACATTTCCTGAAGGAGCACTGGAGGAAAAAGCTGAATAGTTTATTAGATGTGAATTGTGTTGGAATATTTTATAAAAAGAAAGCGGAAGTAGAGAGAAACATATGGGTTATATCTTGTATATTCATTATATCAAACAATATTGCATAACTCTCTATTTCAAGAAACTTTAAAGTTGACCTAATTGGGAAAGATAATAAACCTTACAAGGAAATATAATAATGGAGAATAAAATATTCTAACATAAAGAGGAATAATTTATTGTTGGATGGTCTTGGACCTTTCTCAATCTCAAAAGCTATCTCAACATGTGAGACTTTTCCTCACACTTATAAACTAACCACCAGCCCCTTTCACAACCGATGTGGGATAATCTCAACAAACTCCCCCTCATACATCAGACCCTAGGTCGAAGCAACGACAACTCATTTCTCATGTGGACTGTTGGGCTGAGACTTGTTGGCTGAATATGGGCTCTAATAGTAGTGTTAGGGAGGTCTTGGGTTTCTCTCAACCCCCAAAAACAAGCTCAAGATGTGAGGTTTTTCCTCACACTTATAAACTCATCACCAGCTCCTTCCACAACCGATGTGAGATAACCTCAACACTTATTAAGAAAAAGGGAAAAATATAAAAAATAAAAATAAAAAATAAAAACCCAAATTAACTGCCTTTTTTAAATAGCCCCATGATGTTCAAAATATGGTAAAGTAGCCCATCAAACTATCAAAGTGTGTCAAAAATGCCACATCTTTTTTTATATTCCTATAATATCCTTATTCATAAAAAATTAATAAACTAAAAAACTAAAAAATTAATTTTTCTAAATAAAAATAAATAAATACATAAAAAAGAAAAAAGGAAAGGGGTGGCTACTAGGTGAGCCAACCACAGGGTTTGATTTTGTATTTATCTATATTTTTTATACTACACGAGTGATTTGTAATTTATGCCAATTATAATAACTACTTTTTTATTCATTCCAAAAAAATATTTTGTATTTATTCGCCCCTTGTTTTTTTTTTTTTTTCTTTCTTTTTTGTTTAAAAAAAAATACTTTAGTTTATTTTTTATTTTATTAATTTTTTATTTAGTTTTGAAAAGAACATTGGTATTATAAGAATATAAAAAAAGATGTGGCCTTTTATACATACTTCGGTAATTTGATGGGCTACTTTAGTACATTTTGAACATTATGAAACTCTATTGCAAATGACTATTAGTTTAGGGAGCATTTTTATATTTTTCCCTAAAACAAATATCAATAAACCTAATTTATAAAATATTCCAACAAAGTGGATTAAGTGGATCGAGTACTAGATCCATTGGGTAATTGATGGGGGCATCTGTTGAGATCCCTGTCACTTGCCATCAGAAACCAGGTACTCTTGAGATGGATCTCTCAATGCTCGATTGATCCCGTCTATATTATAATCTAATTTTAGAAGGAACTTTGTAGCACACGATAAAACCTCACCATGTTTCATTAGCCCATTTCAAGATCTCCAAGTTGAATTGAAATACACCTAAAGTCCTGTAATTAAGCCATATCAGTTCTCTTCATCCATAGGGCTGATAAGTATAATACCTGAAAAATCATCAATACTATGTCTTTTGCCCGAGGAAAAAAAAAAAAAAAGAAGAAGAAGATGTTATGATCCTAGTGTCCTACGTGGGTTAAGTCTGATATTAACTATGTGTATATAAGTTCTTGAACATCTTTAATTCCCTTGCAAGCCGATTTTCAACGATGAGTTATACCTAAAGTTGCAGTTTTGTGGTCGAGTCACAGAGGAGGCGACCTATAGGCCAGACTAAATATCTTGATACTAAGTATCGGCATAGTGTTAAATCATTGAATACTAATAGATGAGTAGAGCCACAAAAAAAAAAAAATAGCTACTCACGGGTCAGTGAGTTCTACTCAAAGTTTGCATCAAGGAATAAGAGCTTTATGCTATCCATCATGTTATAGAAATGCTAGTGTTTTAGCCCTTAGGTTACGGGAAGTTCTTTAAGGAGCTTAACCTCAAAGTTTACATCAGCATGCAAATAAGGAATGTTGCTTTTTGCTGCAGTCGCACTGATACTCAAGGTACCAAACCCTACGAAATTGAAAGACTATAGGCCTATATCTTGCTGCAATACCATTTTTAAATCCGTTTCTTTAATTAGTGGATAAGAACATGCCCACTAAAGATTACAAGCACAACAGACAACAAAAGGGTCATAAAAAAACCAAAACAAAAAAGCGCAGAAGTGGGAAAAATGAGGTTTTTTGATATATCTGAAAATGCTAACATGCGTGTGAGAGAGAGAGAAAGAATACAAATTAAAAATAAAAAATACGTAAAAAATAAAAAGAAAAGAAGATAGTGCGCTAGCCCACCAAAGGGATAGGATTGAAACCCTTTGAAGGTTTGCTCGTAAAAAATTGAAAAAGAAGGCCAACCATGGCTTCAGCACATGCATGTCTGCCACTTGGGGTTTCATCAAGTAATGAGCAAAGCAAAGGCTCGTGGATGAGTTGAATTAGCAAGAAGAAAAGCGTTATGTATGAAAATTCTATATAATTTCGTACGTTTCCAAGTATGTGGAAAAGAGGATACATTTGATTTTCCTTTCTTAAGGAGATTCTAGTGTAGAATGCATGTTAATGAACTGACGATTTTAGGCATTCCTTTTGGATCTTATGTTTTACACAAGATTGAGACCCAGCTTATGCCTAGACTATAGTTGGACGGGCTTGAACTCCATCAAGTTTGTTTTGGGCCTGAATGTACCAAAATTAATGGAGTGACCATATAGTTAACAATTGATGGGTGAAAAGACCACTACTGCAGCATCTTATAATATAGTTGTCTCTTGCTATTTGGGTTCTAAATAAACCTGTCCGTTTGATAACCCGCTCGATTTAGTTCGACCTGAACTCAAGCTCGATACTATATAAATCTGCTTGTTACTATAGAAATATACTCGATTAGTAAGTGATACATACTTGCACTACAAAAAACATGATGATTACTGACGTGGCAAACAGTAATCAAATTTTGTCAAGTCAGTAATTATTGACGTGTCAAAAGTGGCACGTCAACAATTTTTTTTTTGACGTGTTGAAAATGACACGTCAACCCCTTGACGTGTCACATTCAACACGTCAGGAAATTTAAATACAATTTAATTTAAATATTTATATTATATATTTCTGATGTGCTAAAACCAGCACGTCAATATTTCTTAATTTTTTTTTTTTTATCAGGTTTATATATATATATATATATATATATATATATGGTCCATTTCCTCGGCCAAAACCAAAGATGTCGATTTTTAATTTTCTTAATTTTATATCATGTTTATATGAGAGAGAGAGAGATCCGAACCAGCATCATTGCGATGACGTGATTTTTTCAGGTTTATTTATATTATATATATAAATAATATATTATACATTTTTGACATGTTAATTTGGCACGTCAGAAATTTCTGACGTGCTAAAACTAGCATATCAGAAAAAAATAAAAAAATAAAAAAATAACGGGTCATTCAACTTTAATTTTCCCTCTTCTTTCTCTAGATCTCTTTTATTATTTATTCTTTCCCCCTAATCTACTTTTCTTATTTAATTCCAGATTTTCTTTCCCTCTCTCAGTCTCCTCTTCTCTCTGCACGCATCACTACAAAAGCTCCCTCTTCTCTCTCAATCTCTCTTAACCTCCCTCTTCTCTCTCAATTTCTCTGAACCTCCCTCTTCTATCTCAATCTCTCTGCACGGTAGCAGAGCTAGAAGAAAAGCATATCAAAAAGAAGAAAAACAGAAGGAGAAGAGAAGCAGGAAAAAAAAAAGAAAAAAAAAAAAAAGGAGAAGAGAAGAAGATCGAAGAAGAGAGATTTTTGATTTAAAGAAGCTTTAA
The DNA here is from genome assembly GCF_901000735.1 of Corylus avellana. Taxonomy (NCBI): domain Eukaryota; kingdom Viridiplantae; phylum Streptophyta; class Magnoliopsida; order Fagales; family Betulaceae; genus Corylus; species Corylus avellana. The sequence continues at coordinate 10,349,417 of NC_081548.1, read as the reverse complement.
TTTGGTTTATTTTGATTTGATTTGAGAGATTTTTTATTTTTGAATTGAAGAGAAGAAGATCGAAGAAGCATAAGGTTTATTTTTTGATTTGAGTTTTTGGTTTTTTGAAGATTTTTTGGGTTTGAGTTTTTGAAAATTGAGGAAAGAAGAGAGAGAGAGTGAAAATGGAGGAAAGAACGACGTACGGATCAAGTAGAGAGCCATGGGGGAGAAACGAACCAGAGAGTGAAAAAAATATATATATTATTTTAATTGAAAAATAATTTAAATTAATAAATTTTTTAATTGCAAAAAAAAAAAATCCAGAAAAAATTTAAAAAAGGAAAATTATTTTTTCAATAATTTTTAAATTACTGACATGTCAAAATTAACACGTCAGTAATTTAAAAATTATTAAAAAAATAAAATTTCTTTTTAATAATTTTTCTGAATTTTTTTTTTTAATTAAAAAATTTATTTTGATACGTCAAAAAATTTTTTGACGTGTCAGAAAGTGACGTCAGAAAAGTCTGACGTGTTAAATCTAATACGTCAGGAAATTCTGACGTGTTAAATCTAACACATCAGAAATTTTCCGTTTCTGACACCCACAATCTTAACGCCTGAAACACGTCAAAATTGCCCCGTCAGGAGGATTTGGTGACGTGGACACGTCAGAAAACTTATGTCAATAAAAAATCGTTTTTTTGTAGTGTCGACTCATTCAAGAAAACTCGATAGGGGCTTGCGAGCTCAGCTCGTTGATATATCTTGTATATATATATACAAATACATATTAATATATTAAAAAAATTAGTTATATAAATTTAAGTATGTATATTAGTAATTAAGTAATATATGTTATATAGATTACTTAATATTTATATGTGTGTATTACTCAACATACTAACTAGTTAATTCATAAACTAATATATTATCTAGTTAATTAATATATACTAAGTAAATAAGTAACTTAGTAAATATAATTAACTATAGGTTACTCGATATTTCTATGTATGTTATTTATATATATATGCATTTGTGTTATATATTAATATTAGCATACTAACTAGTAGAGCATCTCTAACAAAATAGCAAAACTAGCTTCTTCTAATTTCTTCTAGTATAATTATATATCATACTTGTACTATAGTTCATTAGTTATTCATATTATACTATATTTATAACTTGCTCACATTATACATATACTATAGTTTCTATTATCTAGTTATTTATAATAATATATTGTTAATTTGCTACCTATATAGTATAATTATATGCCATATTGTATAATATATCTTATATAGTTACGTATCATATATTTATACTATAGATACATGTCTAGAAGTTGGTTTAAAATTCGGGCTTGAACTCTGCTCGAATCATACATTAAAGAATTTAATGACTTAACTCAAACTCGAGTTAAACCCGACTTGGCTCGAATAGCATTCTCAACGAACACGAACTTGAGTTCGAGCTCACCCAACCTTCCAACGAGCCGAACTTGAACACACATTTTATAGCTTGACTTGAATAAGCATATACGTAAACAAGCTAGTCTCAAAATTCTGAAGCTCGACTCGGCTCAACTTGATTATTACCCTACTTGCTACATTCAACATTTCATTAAAAAAATTAAAAAACAAAACATTCAACAATTCATTAAGGACTCAATAGAACTTTTATTATTGAAGACACAAGCTTACTTTAGAGGAAATTTTAGTAAATCCAACTAAACTTTCACCATTTTTGCAATCGCTCTTTAAAGTTCAAAAACACTTAATTTAGTGTATCAAACTTTAAAACAATTTCAATATCACCTCTCTGTTAGGATTTAACAATAAATCCTAATGCAAGAAGTCAAAATACCCTTGTTTTAAAAAAATAAAAATAAAAAACAAATTGTTGAAACAAATTGCTGGCCAACTAAAACAAATTGCCGCAACCAAGCTATGAGTTTTGCGCTTTTTTTTTTTTTTTTTTTTGTAGAATTATTATTATTTTTTAAATACATGGGTACAAAGGACATTTTACCTATATTTTGTTTAATTTAACCCCAAAACCAAGCGGTAAGGATGACATTCGATACACTAAATTGAGAGTTTTTTTTAATTTTAGGGGGGTGATTGCAAATGCGATGAAAGATCTGTGGGTGATTAAGTGAAATTTGTAACGCCCCAATGTCTAGAGATAGTGCAATTGAAAGAAATTGCAACAGATTCTTCTTATTATTATTATTATCATTCTTTTACTATATGTTCACCCCCAAAGAGATAAAATCACTAGAATACTATATACCTTTACTTATACAAGTTGGAAACCATAATGTAACCTTAGTAGACGTATAGATCATGAACAATAAAATTACTGATAAAACACAAGGATCGTGTCCTACCCCCAAATTAAATGCATAAGCAATTTATATAATCAAAACAAACACATAAGCAGTTTATATAAGGAAAATAAATAGCTATGCTTAATATTAAACCAACACAACAATAAAGAAGATTCACACAACTACAACACAAGATTTGTTGACGAAGTGGAAAACCCTTTGAACCAATCAAAGGGAAAAACCACTCCAGGACAACCAAATCCGGAAAATCAATATATGAAGATTCAGAGTTACAACTAGACGATATTCACTCCCTAGAACACCTCTAGACTTAGAAAGAACAACAAGCTTCCCAGCTTGTCTCCATCTTCACGGAGTGCATCTCCTTACCGACCCTTCAGTAGAGTTATTTGCGGTTGAGTGATGTGTATGGTGTGGTTAGAAATCAGCACAAAAAACCCCAAGCGAGAAGGCACAAAGCCTTTTAAGTGGCCTTACTTGGTACAAACAATAGTGAAGGGTATCACTTCCATGAGTGATAGTAGCAACCCTTTCTTCACCGGGAACCTCCAAACTCAAAAGAGCATAAATGGAAATGGAGAAGTTCGAAGAGTTTTGAAAATAAGACAGGTATTTATAGATCTAGAATTTTACTTCTTTCCGTCTTAATGGGGATTATCTTCCGTTAGAATGGGAAGGCCAAAATATGATATTTTGAGCCATCCCCGTCATAACGGGAGTTAATCCTCGTTAAGACGCAAAGAGTAAAAGTAGATCTAAATACCCGTCACGAGCCCATCCTAACGAGACTTCTGACGAGAAAACAGTAGCTTCAGCTTCAATCCCGTTACATCTCCGTCCTGACGCAACTCCTGACGAGGAAATAGTAGCTCCACGTTACATGTCCCATCCTGACGCAACTCCTGACGAGAAAACAGTAACTCCTCGTTACATGTCTCGTCCTAATGGCACTCCTAACGAGATAAAAATAACTTCCCATTACATGTTGTTGTGCAAAATCTACATAAATTAATAGGCAAATAATTGTACGTTTTACCTGCAAGTGCACAAGGTCAACATAATAGTATATGATGCAAGTACGGGATCATTCCCACGGGGATTGCTAAATTTTGCTTAAAAGAAATTCCTTAAGTAAAACAAAACAAAGATTGATTTTGATTTGATAATAATAAAAGGTAGGGCATTGATATTCACCACTAATCATGCTTACATAATTTATCAATATGCCAATGCTTTGATCATGTTATGAATACTTAATGTTTGTCAACCTAAGGGCATTGGTGTATACTCCTTAGGCTATAGATTTCCCTAAGCAACGAGTTAGGCTTGGGTGTATACTCTAACTCTTTTATTTTTTAAAGGATTTAGCATGGGTGTATACTAAGTTGTTCTTTAAGAAAGCATGATTCTATGGAAATCAACAAACACACGGAACCTAGGGCATGGGTGTATACTCCCGGTTTTTCATGTCGATTAACCTAAGAACCTAGTGTGAATTTCTTTTGTTACTTTTATTAAACCCAAGACTTGGTCATCCAAATTGATTTAACTAATTAGTTCATACCACATGCAAATGTTGATCAGGCAAACACATATGAGGAATTCATGAAAACAGGAATTAATCAAGTTAAATACCACAACATGATCATCACAAAGGCACTAATATTGAATAGTAAATAAACATAATTATGGCTTCAATATAGCCCTACTAAGTAAATTAGTTACACATGAGTTTGATGTTAAACATCTTCATAAAATAAAAATAGAAGGAAAAGAATAAACCCAAAACTTGAACTTAAAGAGCTCTAATTCTTCTTCTTGAAAATTGTCTGTCTATTCTAGAGGTTTAAGGGTCTATTTATAAGCCTTAGGAATACTCTAGAAACCCTAAAAATCATAGGGTTTTAGCCCTAGTTCGCACAAAGTTACAAAACCCTAAAAATCACACTTTCCATATCAAGGTTGGCGGCTGACTTGTGTTGTGCAAATTTATTTAACTCGCAAGTGCACGAATCAATTGTAGTTTAATGGATTGCAAGTGCGAGGTCGAAACCACAGAGAATTGTATTTTTAAAAGAGAAATTTAAATCTAAACTAATTAAATCCTAACCTAGTTCCAAAAGGGTTTTGAATTTTGGTTTTAAGAATTAAAAGATAAACATAAACTAAATAAAATAAAACAAAAGGTAAAGACTAAGGTTTAGGAATCCACACTCACCGAATCATAACAACATACCCCATGTTTATCAATATTTATCCGAAGTTCTCACAATTTAAATCTTATGTATGTTTTACTATGCTTCAATAATCAAAACCATCCCATGTATCCATTCATTGACCAAATCACAAAAGGAATTCAAATTCAATTGAAACACCAGAAGTATCCGTAGAACAAATCACAAGGGATATCCAATTTTTATGAGTTAAAAACCAAGCAATCAATCATATGAAATTATCTCAAATCATCACATGTATCCTTGAATCACAAGAGATATCCAAGAATCACTCCACACATTGATTAGAAGTAAAACAATTGAAATATAAAACTCAATAAAATCGGATAAATAAAGACTTACATAAAAGTGATGTCATTCTTCATCAGTGAGGCTCCATCCCCAACCTTAGTTGGGAATTAACTCCACATAAAAATAAAACCTACACTAAAGAAAACCTAAACTAAAAAGAGAAAAACTGTATAATTTTGCTCTCTAGAATTTTATATTCTCTTGAATGCAAAGAAGTCTATTTATAGGCTTAGGAAAGTCCTAAAAACCTTATTAAACCTAAATAATTCGGATGTCTGTCTCCCAGTCAAAATAGAAGTCTGAAATCGGAATAAGATTCGTCCAGATTTGTGTCCTTTAATTGCGGGGCAATTTTGATATAGTAGCCGTCCGAATTAGGAAAATCATATTTCCGAACGAATTGTAATATTTTGAGTTAGCTTTCCAATGCCGTTTGAATCTCTTCAATCCAATATTTAAGTAGAAAGTTATGGTCAAAATACTGAGACATGTGCAGAATTTGAATTTGAATCAAATCCGAAATCTTATCCAATCTGATCTTTAATCCACTTTGATGTTTAATCCGATTTAACCTTTTCTTGGATTTGGTTAGACTTAACCACATCATCTAGGTCTTCTCAAATTATGCTTTCTTCCAAACTTTGCATTTTCCCCTTTAAAGCTGTAGTTTTTCTTTATTGACCTACAAAACATTAAAAACATAAAACTAACACAAAATATTAAATAACGACACAACTAAAGGATTAACTAATGTAAATAAAGGGGTCCAAATATGCAATATTTGGCACTTATCAACTTGCTCCTCACGCACAGGTGTGCTCGATCGCAGCCTATGTGCGATCGATCCTTCATGCTGGCGCTCGATTGCAGGTGCAATCGAGGCTTCCTTTGGTGCGCACGTGCGCTCGCCTTGCGCTCGTGGTCTTCGCATATAGTGCATTCGATCGCAGCTCCTCTACGATCGATCGCACTACCAGAGCCTCCAATTTTCCCAAAATAGTTCTTTCATGCTCAAAACTTCCGAAATTGCTTCCTTTTCTTCCAACAACCTACAAAAGCAAAGAAAACACATAAAATAACTAAAATGGCATAAATTAATCAAAACTAAAGGTTTAACAAATGTAAGTTAAGGGCTAAAATATGAATATTTTAGCACTCAACACACCCCCAAACTTACATCTTGCTAGTCCCTTAGCAATTTGAAACTAAAAACAAATTGGAAAAACAGAAACCAAAAAGATAAATCCATCTTTCGTAGGATGTACGATTGCATTTAGCATATGCAACACGCCTTTTAAACCCCTAGGAATTCCCTAGAGGATGAGTGGAGTCTCGTGAGGGTTTTCTAGGAATGTTACCTACAAACATCATGCATAGTTCATGTTATCCCAAAAATTAAAGTATCACTTTAAGATCATGATTTTCATTCATTAGCAAGCTTAAAAAGATAAACTTCATCTTTACAATGAATTGGAATCTCAAAGTTTAATTACCTACTAAGGACATGCTAAAATATCACAAGTTTGAAAACAGTGTAAAGTGAACCTAACACATAAATATGAAGCTTCCAATTACTTCCAATGTGAAATGTCTCAAATCTCAAAGTTAACTAAAATCCTTATTGGAATGAATAACTATGGCATACATTTCTCTTCTTTTTTTTTTTTTTTCTTTTTTTTTTTCTTTTTTTTTTGGTCAGGTTGTGCAATTTTTAGTTCCCTTAAACTTTCTAATTGACCCATGTAACGAGTGTGAAGTCAATGACTCCCAAACCAGGTGGTTTTAGGGCATTAGGTGTAAAACACCCCTAAGGACTTACTAACTCAAGTCAAAAAGGCTACAAAACCAAACTAACCATGACATCAATCAAATCAAAAAATTTCACCTTTTTACATGAACATTCAATGCTTTGAGGCAAGAGGTCCAGTTACTTAGTGAAAAGCTTATCAATGAATTTTTTAAAATTTTTTTTAAAATTTTTTATTCTATTTTATATATATGCCAAAGTATCTATCTAATACGTCATCCAGTTTCACCCAAGACATAAAAACACACACATTAGACTTTCATGTCATACCCCATAAATTATGTGCTAATGTGCTTGTGTGATGAAATCAAACATGTGAATTCTCAACTGTCCTAAGCAAGTAACCAAACTTAACAAATTCTATCATTAGATCATGTGTTCAGAATTTTAAGCTCACCAATGAAATCAAATCACAACTTTTTTCAGATTAACCAAAATTTTAGGGCAAACATAAACATGCATAAATTATTATTATTATTTTTTATTTTTTATTTTACAACGCAAACAACATGAAAGTGGGACAAAGTGTGTGTAGAGTGTTTCCATACCCCCTAACTCAAATGACATATTGTCCCCAATGTGTCTAAAACAAGGAAAGAATTTACCTGGGATATGGACAATATGGTCTGGAAAGCATGGCTCATAGCACACCCCCAAACTTGAATCAAAGCGCACTTATCCTTGCAAAATAAGAAAACACGAAAACCAGTAAAATGAAACAAAATGAAACTAAAGTTAAATAAAAGATTAAGTGAAACACACTAAAACAAAATAACAAGATAAACTATGGGGTGCCTCCCATGAGTGCTAAGTTTAACGTCTTTAGCCAGACGGTGATCCCTTCTCAGTGCTGTCCCGAAGAAGATGCTCCTAATGGTGGTGGAAAACGGCTAAGAATAGACCGCATTAGTTCTTCTAAGGCAGCTAGTCTTTTGTCCATCAAGACTTTATCCTCCCGAGCCTCTCGTCTTTGATCGGATAACTCTCTCCGAAGGCCGACCACTTCTTCACTGATGGAGTGATACTGTGATGCATGAAAGGTGACAGGGGCCTCCTCCTCTATTGCGTCCTGCTCAGCTACAGGTTCATCTTCTACCATCGGCTCAGCCTTGAACTCTTCCGCTTCAGCTATTGGTGCTTGAGGTACCCTCGGCATGTGGGAGCAGCTTTGGTTCCATCGGCGAATGCCAAACTTTAGGGTAGTGGTGACTGGCTCATTTGCTGCAGTGCCCTTGATTCCCTTTTTCCGGAGGATGTAAGTGATTAAGTAAGGAAAAGCCAACCCCCATGAGTGGGTAGACTCAGCTCCCCCGATATGCACTCCATTCTAAAACTTGTGAATTTGGTTTCAAATGATGTTTGTAATGAAACACCAGGCACCTTTATGAAAGGCATAGAGTGTTCGTAAGAATTGGTCTCACCTTTGAGCTTTGTGCCCCTGGGGAAAGGCATTGTGGTGCAAAATAGAGTCCACAAGCCAAAGCTGTGGAGGTAGCTTGGATCGGCTGCCGGCATTATGGTGTGTGTCAGCATATTGCCCTTGACACATGTCTTCAATGATTTCCACTACATAGTATCTGGGAGGTTGTGCTGCCAGCTGCGCTTCTTCTGGAGGGTGCTCATCAATACACTGGAGAGCAGCGGCAATGTCAGCCTTAGTTACTTCAATAGCTTGATCATGAACTGTGGAAGAGAGCATTGCCAGCCTATTGCAATCACGAGACAAGTGTGCATAGAACTCGGTCACCAATTTTTTGTATGCAGTGAAGGTGACCGGCTTGAATAGCTTCTTTAGCCCCTGGCACTTGAATTCTGCAACCGCCCATTGAGTCGCTTCAAGGTGTTGAAAATCCTCTCGAATGGCAAAAGTAGTTTCAAACAGCAGCTCCCACTCCTCAAAAGTGGGTGGGGGAGAAGTGGCTTGGGCATCAAAGCCCTGAGAGGATGAAGCTCGAGTTTCCGGCATGGTGAGCTTGGTTCAGGAATTTTGTCAAACACTTGGTGTGCAATGGGGCGACCAAGGTTTCAAAATCGCAACACAAATTGTCCAAACCCCCTGCAAAACAGTGAAAATCCAACCACAGAGGCAATTGTGGGTGGAGAAACACCCACAAATTGCAAAATTTTGAAAAAAAGTTGATATTGGGAAGAAGTGGAGTTGGGGCGGATATAGGTGAAGGGTAGAATGGGTGAGGGTGTTGTGAGGTGGAGGTTGGTGGCCAGAGAGAACAACCTTGTTGTGGAGGTGCGGTGGTGGTAGTTGAAAACCAGTGGAGGTGCGGTGAGAGAGGTGGTGCTCCGGTTTAGTGAAGTGAGAGTGCGGTGGTCTTGTACGGCGCAGGGAAGAAGTGATGTGCGTGTGTGGGGGAAAGTGACCTAGAATAGGTCACGTGGCCTTCTGCCCGAGTACGCTCGATCGCATGCAAGGTGCGCTCGATCGCACTCATGCAGTGGTGTGCGTGTGTGGGTGAGGTGCGCTCGAACGCACGCAAGGTGCATTCTATCGCACTGATAGAATGTAACACAGCCAAAAGTTGGGCACTGCGCTCGATCGCATGCCGGTTGCGGTCGCTCCCAGTAATAGAATGAATTTTTTTTTTCAATGTGTCATTTTTGAATATGTAAATTGGATAATAACTTACTGGAATAAAGAAAACAGACACAAAATATAAAGAAGACACTAAAAGTACTTCGAAAAATTAAAGAAGATTGGCACAATGGAAGTGAAAACCAAGGAGAGAAATTTGTACCGCATGTAGTGGCCTTAGTACCACTGATCTGAGTAGATGAGCTCGAGCTTCTAGACTGGTCAAACGCTTCTACTAGTAGCTTCAGTGCTACGAGTTTGGAGAGATGCACTTGAACTCTACTGATTGTGCCTCAAGTGCTCTTGGTGGTGCTGCATATTGGACAGACTGGAGTGTCAAATCTTCATTTCTTGGTACTAATTTCACTTCAAGATATGGCTTGACTCTGTGTCCATTGACCTTAAATGTTTGATTATTTTCCGGACTGTGAACCTCCAAAACTCCAAGAGGAAACACTTGGGTAACAATACATGGTCCGAACCATCTTGACTTAAGCTTGCCAGGGAAAATTTTCAATCTGGAATTATAGATCAACACCTTTTGCCCTACATGAAATTCCTTCCTGACCAGTTGCTTGTCATGGTATGCTTTGGTTCTTTCTTTGTAGAGCTTGGTGTTCTCATATGCATCACGCCGCAATCCCTCCAATTCATTGAGTTGTAGCTTCCTCTCGTCACTTGCTTGTTTCATATAAAAGTTGAACTTCTTGATGGCCCAATGCGCTTTGTGCTCCAACTCTACTGGTAGATGGCATGCTTTCCCAAAGACCAATCGATATGGAGACATACCAATAGGTGTCTTGTAGGCAATCCTATAGGCCCATAGTGCATCATTCAAGCGCAGAGACCAATCCTTCTTGCTGGGATTCACTATCCGTTCTAGGATGCCTTTGATCTCTCTATTGCTGATCTCCACTTGACCACTGGTCTGGGGATGGTATGGAGTGCCAACCTTATGTGTGATGCCATACTTCTTTATCAAAGAAGCAAAGGCGTAGTTGTTGAAGTGGCTACCTCCATCACTAATTATCTCTCTTGGCATCCAAAACCTAGCAAAGATGTTATCCTGCAAAAACTTCACAACCACTTTATGATCATTAGTCTTTGAGGGGACAGCCTCGACCCATTTAGACACATAATCCACACCCACAAGAATATATAAATAACCATATGAGTTAGGAAATGAACCCATGAAGTCAATGCCCCATACATCGAAGAGCTCTACCACTAGAATATTCTTCAATGGCATTTGATTTTTGGATGAGATGTTACCTGTCCTCTAGCATCTATCACAAAAGCTGCAAAACAAAAACGCATCTTTAAACACAATAGGCCAATAGAAACCAGATTGTAATACCTTAAGAGCTGTTCGCTTGGCCCCAAAGTGTCCTCCACAAGCAAATAGATGACAATGCTGCAAAATGCTCAAATGTTCTTCTTCTAAGACACACCTTCTAATGATTTGATCAGGGTAGAATTTGAACAGATAGGGGTCATCCCAATGATATTGTCAAGATATAGACATCAACCTCTTCCTTTCATGACTAGACATACCTGGAGGAAAAACCTTGGCAGTTATATAATTCGCAATATCTGCATACCATGGAAGTTGGACCTCAACTACAAATAACTGCTCATCTGAAAAATTTTCATTCAATGGAAGCTCATCTCCTTCTTCCTCATGAAGTAGTCTGGATAGGTGATCTGCCACCACATTCTCACTACCCTTCTTTTCTCTAATCTCAAGGTCAAACTCTTGTAGTATTAATACCCATCTGATCAATCTAGGTTTTGCATCTTCATAGCAAACAAATATCTCAAAGCAGCATGATCAGTGAATACAATAACCTTATAACCAATTAGGTATGATCTAAACTTCTCCAAAGCAAATATGACAGCTAATAATTCTTTCTCAGTGGTAGAATAATTTAGCTGAGCATCATTCAATGTTCTAGAAGCATAATAAATGGCATGAGGTACCTTATTGATTCTTTGACCCAAGACAGCACCCAAGGCAAAGTCACTGGTACCACACATGAGCTCAAATGGTAGACTCCAATCGGGTGCCATCATTATTGGTGCAAATGTGAGCAACTTTTTTAGTGTGTTGAAGGCAGTCATGCATTCTTCAGTCCATTCAAACTTGGCCTCCCTCCCTAGCAATGCACAGAGGGGTCTAGAGATCTTAGAGAAATCCTTGATGAACCTTCTATAGAACCCTGCATGTCCAAGAAAACTCCTCACCCCCTTTACTGTCAGAGGCGGGGGAAGTTTGGAGATGATGTCAATCTTAGCCTTACCTACCTCAATGCCCTTGCTGGAAATAGAATGACCCAACACAATGCCTTGTTGAGCCATGAAGTGGCATTTTTCCCAATTGAGCACTAGGTTGCATTCTTCACATCTCTTGAGGACACTTTTCAAATGATTGAGGTATTCATCGAAACTAGATCCAAAAACACTAAAATCATCCATAAATACCTCAATAAATTTTTTCACCATATCTGAGAAAATGCTCATCATGCATCTTTGGAAGGTAGCTGGTGCATTGCATAATCCAAATGGCATCCTTTTGTAGGCAAATGTGCCAAAAGGACATGTGAAGGTGGTCTTCTCTTGGTCCTCAGGTGCTATAGCAATCTGGTTGTTGCCACTGTATCCATCCAAGAAGCAATAGTAGCTATGGCTAGCTAACCTTTCTAACATTTGATCAATGAAGGGTAGGAGAAAATGGTCTTTCCTTGTTACCTTGTTCAATTTTTTGTAATCAATGCATACCCTCCCACTCTTTTTTGGAACTACTTGAACTGGATTGACCCATTTACTGTCTGAGTTGGGGTAGATAATGCCCACATCCAACAATTTTAATACCTCTGCCTTGACTACCTACTTCATGTGTGGGTTGAGTCTTCTCTGTGCATTCCTGGTTGGCTTTACTTCATCTTCAAGGAATATCTGACACATGCACTTGGCTGGACTTATCCCCTTGATGTCAGCAATGGTCCATCCCAAAGCAGTTTTATGCTCTCTAATAACTATTAACAGCTTTTCTTCTTCCCCACAACTCAGATTTACAGCAATTATGACCGGTAGTGTCTTGTTTTCTCCTAACTAGGCATATGTCAAGTGTTCTGGCAACTACTTCAATTCCAATCTTGGAGCCTGGACAACAGAAGGGACAAGAGTAGTATTAGTAGGCTCAAGGATCTCAAAGGGAGGAGTGTACTTACTTGAATGCTTTTGAGAGGCCTCAAGAAGGTGCACAGTTTCAATGATGTCTTCAGCGACATCTTCAGATTCCGGCTCAATGTCCTGTCTTTTGAAACTATGGGTGAGGGTGGCCTCCAATGTTCAATATAATGGACCTGAAATACTTTCTCAACAACACCATGAAGCATATAGACATTAAAGCATTCCAGATCATCTTGAGGTAATTTTAATGCATCAAATATTCTAAATTCTACCTTCTCATCATTTACCTTCATATTTACAGTACCCTTTTTCACACAAATTTTTTTATCAGCAATTCTCATAAAGGGTCTTCCTAAAATGATGGGTAATGGCAATGGTATAGGAGATTCTTCTATATCCAATACAATAAAATCAGCAGGTAAAATAAATTCCCCTACCTTTACCAAGACGTCCTCAAGTATATCTCTGGGTCTTTTGATGCTTCTGTCTGCCAATTGCAAGGTCATAGAGGTTGGCAAAAGCTCCCCGAAACCTAGTGTCTCCGATCTAGCGTATGGCAGCAAATTGATCCCTGCTCCCAGATCCAGCAATGCATGCTCAAAAAGATGGTCTCATATCCTACACGGAATGGTAAAACAACCTAGATCTTTTGGCTTTGGTGGTAGTTTTCTTAGCAATACCGCACTTACGTCCTCTGTCAAAGCCACTGTCTCTTGCTCTTGGAATTTCCTTTTATGAGTGCAACAATCCTTTAAAAATTTAGCATATGAGGGAATTTGTTTAATTGCACCTAATAAAGGAATATTAATCTTTACTTTCCTCAAGGTCTCAAAAATGTCAAGAAGATGTTTGTCTTTCTTTGGCTTTACTAACCTTTGAGGGAATGGTGGTGCATTCACCTTCTCCATTTTACTTACCTTGGATGTTCTGAGGCTTCATTTGGAGATGCTTGTGCTGGCTCATCTATTCCTATGACCTTGCCATTTCTGAGGGTTGTGACTGCTTTCAGCTGCTGGCGACCCCCTAGATTGGGTATTGTTTGGGATGGAAATTCTCCCAGCTTTCTCTCACTCAGCTCCATAGCCATTTGCCCCATTTGTACTTCCAGTCTTTGGATAGCTTACTCGGTCCTTTGAATGGACTGGTCCTGCTTGGCATTGGTTTATTGTTGTGCAATCACAAATTGGTGTACAATACTCTCCAAGTCATTCTTCTTTGGCTCCTGAACTGGTTGGACTGCTTGTTGGGGACCCCTTTGTTGCCCTTGAGGATTTAGAGCATTCCGATTGTTACTCCATGAGAAATTGGGGTGGTTGCACCACCCTGGATTGTAGGTGTTGGAGTATGCATTGTTCTTAGGAGGGTAATAGTTTTGTCCCACATAATTTGCCTCTTCTTGATCCGCAAATGGAGACAAACGACAAGTCTCAGTGGTGTGATCAAATTGAGAACATATGGCACATACCTGGATTTGTGTGTCCTGTCGAATAGGTGAGATGTTCTGAGCAGTCATGGGTTTGACAATCATATCCAGTTTTCTTTCCACAACAGCCATCTGATTTAGAGATCCACCATTTAAGTTCACTTCATACATGCCTTTACTTTTTACTCCTCTCCTTCCTCTGGAGCAGAATTGTTGGGAGTGCCCACTTAGTGTTCCGAAGAGCTCCATGGCTTCCTCACTGCTCTTTTCCATAAGTGCACTCCACAAGCTGAATCAATCATACGTTTGTTAGTGTCATCTAACCCTTCATAAAAAATTTGTATGTGATCATCTCGAGGGATGTTGTGATGTGGGCACATTAGAAGCAATGCATTGAAGTGGTCCCATGCCTCAAAGAAACGATCTCCATCTCTCTGTTGGAACATTTGAAATTCCCTTTTAAGCTGCCTTGTCTTTTGAGCTGGGAAAAACTTCTTTAGGAACTTAGTGGCTAATTCTTCCCAAGTATGAATGGAATCTGAAGGCAAAGAATTATACCACAATTTAGCATTATCTTTCATAGAAAAAGGAAAGAGGATTAACCTGAGTCTCTCCGGAGTTAGGCCATGTATGTGCTGAAGCTTGCATAGGTCAAAGAATTCCTTCAGATGCAAGTTAGGATCCTCAGTAGCTATGCGCCCTAGTTATGTTTATTTAATATTTTAATATTGGCGCCTTTGTGATGATCTTGTTATGATATCTAACTTGATTAATACCTAGTTTCATGAATTCCTCATATGTGTGTGCCTGATCAACATGTGCATGTAGTATGGACTCGTTAGTTAAATCAATTTGGATGACCGAGTCCTGGGTTTAACATAAGTAACAAAAGTAATCCACACCGGGTTCTTGGGTTAATCAACATGGCGAACTGGGAGTAGACACCCATGCTCTAGGCCTGATGTGTTTGTCGATTTCCACAGTTTTTATGCTTTCTTAAAGAACAACTTAGTAGACACCCATGCTAAATCCTTTAAGAAAGAAAAAGAATTAGAGTAGACACCCATGCCTAATTCGTTGCTTAGGGAAATCAATAGCTTAAGGAGTAGACACCAATGCCCTTAGGTTGACAAATATTAGATATTCATAACATGATCAAAACATTGGCATATTGATATATTAGCTAAATATAATTAGCGGTGGATATCAAAGCCTTACCTTTTTATCATTATCAACTTAACCCAATCTTTGTTTTAGTTTACTTTTGGAGTTGATTTTAAGCAAGATTCAGCAATCCTCGTGAGAATGATTTTGTATTTGCACACAATACTACTGTGTTGACCTCGTGTACTTGCGGGTAAAACACACAATTATTTACCTATTAATTTAGGTAGGTAATTCTGAACAACAAGTTTTTGGCGCCGTTGCCGAGGATTGCGGTGAATTTTTGTTTAAAATTACTTTCCTTTAGTTGTGTTATTTTAATTTTCAATTTTTAATTTAGTTGTTATCAAAAATCCAAAAGATTTTTCGTTTTCCCTAACTTTTCTGTTTTTTGTTTCAGGTTGCGGATTGGCATTTTGTGATTGCGATCAATCGTCAGCCAAGTGTGATCAAGCGCACTGCGATCGAACGCACCAACCTGCGATTGAGCGCAGTTCCAGGGAGCATCCTGACCAGCAGCACTGAAGCTGCCTAACTGAAGAAGTAATTCAGTTAATGCAAGGTCGTCAATCTCAAGTCTCAACCATTCTTCCACTCGATCCTGAAATTGAGCGGAAAATTCGACAACGACCTAGAGACAAAGAAGAAGAAGAAGAAATTGATATGGAAGACTTGCAAGAGAATCCAATTGGACCAAGACCATTAGAGGCAAATCCACCACGGGTGAGGAGACCAATGAAGTAGGCATACGTTCCAGCAAACCTCCATCAACCCTCATGCATAGCATATCAACCAGAGGTGGGTGGCAGCTATTATATCTCTCCTCAAATCCTTAATGCATTGACTCACTTCAGACACACAGCTACTGAGGATCCCAACTTGTATCTTAAAGAATTCTTTGACTTATGCAAGTTGCAGCATGTCCAAGGCCTAACTCCAGAAAGACTCAGGTTAGTCCTCTTCCCTTTCTCTTTGAAAGATAATGCTAAATTGTAGTACAATTCCTTTCTTGCAGATTCTATCCATACTTGGGAAGAATTGACCACCAAGTTCCTGAAGAGGTTTTTCCCAGCCTAGAAGACAAAACAACTTAAAAGGGAACTTCAAATGTTCCAACAGCAAGACGGAGATTTGTTCTTTGAGGCATGGGATCACTTCAATTCCTTGCTTCTAAAGTGCCCACATCACAACATCCCTCAAGATGAGCAGGTACAAATTTTCTATGAAGGATTAGATGATACTAACAAAGGAATGGTTGATTTAGCTTGTGGAGGAACACTTATGGAGAAGAGTAGTAAGGAACCTGTGGAACTTTTTGAAACATTAAGTGAGCATTCACAACAATTCTGTTCAAGAGGAAGGAGAGGAATCAAAAGCAAGGGCATGTATGAAGTAAACTTCGGTGGGGGATCAACCAATCAGTTGGCTATTGTAGAAAAGAAGTTGGACATGATTGTCAAGGCCATGACTGCTTAGAAAATCTCGCCTCTGCAACTGGACACACCAATCCAGGTATGTGCTGTTTGTTCAAATTGTTCCCATCTAGATCACACCACTGAGAAGTGTCATTTATCTCCATTTGCAGAGCAAGAAGAGGTGAATTATGTGGGACAAAACAATTACCCCCACAAGAACAATCCATACTCCAATAATTACAATCCAGGATGGCTCAACCATCCAAATTTCTCTTGGAGTAATAATCAAGGACAGCAGAAAGGGCCCTAACAAGCAAGCCAACCAACTCAAGAGTCAAGGATGAACCAACTGGAGAATATGATACACAACCTGGTGACTTCACAACAGCATTTCACAGCTAATCAAAAGCAATTCAACACAAAGATTGATCAAGCCATTCAAAGACTGGAAGTGCAAATGGGTCAGATGGTAAAGGAGCTGAGTGAGAGGAAGCAGGGAGAATTTCTAGCTCAAACAATACCTAACCCAGGGAGTCACCAACAGCCGAAGGCAGCCACAGTTCTTAGAGGTCCTGCTCCTACACGGGCACTTGAGCCAAATTCTGAAGAGCTCAGGTGCAGCTATTCACCCTAGGAACATTACAGTCACAAGTAGACGCATTTGAGCTGTCCAGAACCTCAAGTGCATCTACTCAAAACAGTGGTACTAAGGCTACTGAAGGTGGTAACAATTTCCCTCTTGTTTTCTTCATGTTACTTTATTTACTTTACATATGTCTCAATTATTCCTTGTGTTTCGTTTCATTACTGACCATGATTTTATTTTTTCTTTTGCTTTGTTTTTAAATAAATAAATAAATTTTGACATTCTATTACTACGATCGATCGCAACAAGTATGCGACCGAGCACAGTAACCGAAGGGTGGCTTGACACTTTCTGTCAGTGCGATTGAACGCACCTTAGGTGCGATCGAGCACACATGACCCACACACGCACACCTCTGGCCGAATGCGATCGAGCGCACTCGAACAGCAGGGCACGTGACCTATTTTAGGTCACTTTTCCCCCTTACCCCACAATTCTTCCTCCCGGTGCCGTACAGGTTCTCCCCACACTCACCTCCGGCACACTCTTACTTCTCCCATTTTTCTCCTATTTTTCACCAATTCAACCACACAACCCCCACACAAGTCACCTCTCCGGCCACTATACCATCAAATTTTCCACCACATTAGCCCACAACCCCTACACCATCCCCATTAACCCCCCATCTCTGAACACTCACCCAACCTCCAATTATTTCTTATTTTCTTGCAACTGTGGGTGTTCATCCACCCACATTGCCTCTGTGTTGGGTTTTTCTTATCTTTGCAGGGAGTTTTGGGCAACTTTTGCTATATTGTGCTACTGTGGTCATCAGAAGTGCGCACCACCTGTTCGACGAAAGTCCCCAGTTAAGCTCAACATGCTTAGAACTCGTGCTTCATCTTCTAGGGGGTCCGAGGCCCAAGCTATTTCTCCCCCGCCCACTTTTGAGGAGCGGGAACTGCTGTTTGAGACTACCTTTGCCATTCGCAAAGACTTTCAAAACCATGAGGCGACTCAATGGGCGGTCGCCGAGTTTAAGCGAAGAGGACTCAAGAAGCTCTTCAAATCGGTCACCTTCACCGCCTACCGGAAGTTGGTCATTGAATTTTATGCCAAACTTTCCTATGACTGTGACAACTTGGCTGCTCTCTCCTCAAATTTGCAAGGCCAAGTTATTGATGTGACTAGGGCAGACATTGCTACCGCCCTTCAATGCAATGATGAGCATCCTCTAGAAGCTGCACATCTTGCCGAGCAACCGCCCCGATACTATGTGGCGGAAATCATTGAAGATATGTGCCAAGGGCACTATGCGGATGCCCACCATAATGCCGGAAGCCGGTCCAAGCTACCTCGAAGGTTGTGGTTTGTGGACTCCGTTTTGCATCGCAATACCTTCCCCTTGGGACACAAAACTCAAAGGCGTAATCAATTTCTTCAAACCCTCTACGCCTTCCACAAAGATGCTTGGTACTCCATTCCCGACATTATTTGGAACCAAATACATAAATTTTGGAATGGAGTGCACATTGGGGGAGCGGAGTCCACTCATTCATGGAGGTTGCCTTTCCTATATATCATCACATATATTCTTCGAAAAAAGGGCATCAAGGGCACCACAACTGATGAGCGAGTCACCACCACTCCCATATTCGGCATTCGCCAAAGGAACAAGAGCTATCCCCATATGCCCCAGGCACCTCCAGTACCGGAAGCTGGTGAAGAGGTGGATGAGGCCAAGCCAATGGCAAAAGATGAACCGGCAGCTGAGTTGGTAGCAGCAGAAGAGGAGGAGGCCCTGTTTGTCTTTCAAGCCGTCCAATACCGCTCCCTTAGTGAAGAAATGGCGGGCCTTCGGAGAGAGCTGGCTAATCAAAGAAAGGAGGCTCGGGAAGATAAGGCATTGAAGGATCAACGATTAGCTGCCTTGGAAGAATTGATGCAATCCATCCTAAGCCGTTTGCCACCGCCATCTGGAGCATCTACTTCTGGACAGCATTGAGCGGGGACCACTGTCTGGCTGAAGACGTAAAACTTAGCGCTCATGGGAGGCACCCCATAGCCTATCCTTTGTTTTGTTGTTTGACTTATATTCTGTTTTTGTTTTCCTTTGTGTTTTATTTTCCTTTGGTGATTTAGTGTTTCAAGTCTTTTGTCATGTTTTTACATTCTGTTACTGCGATCGATCGTAACTTGCGTGCGATCGAGCGCAGGTCTTCACTTGTGGTTTCATCACATTCTGTTAGTGCGATCAAACGCACCATGCGTGCGATCGAGCGCACTTGGGCAGCATCCCATAGTTATCTTTTTATTTTGTTTTGTTTGATGTCTTTTAAGTAATCTTTTCATTCATCTTTAGTTTTGTTTCTTTTTACTTGTTTGTGTGTTTTATTATTTTGCAGAGACAAGTGTGCTTCAATTCAAGTTTAGGGGTATGCAATAAGCCATGCTACTTCAAACAGTTCGTCCATCTCCCGGGTAATTCTTTCCATATTATACACACATTGGGGACAATGTGTCATTTAAGTTTGGGGGTATGGGCACACATGATTGTTTGCACACTTTGTCCCAATTTCAAGTTATTTGTTTTGTGTGTTGTTTGTTTATTTGAAAAAAAAAATGAAGTAAATAAAAATAAAAATAAAAAAAGTTTATGCATGTTCTTGTTTGCTCTAAAATTTTAAGTTGATCTAGAAAGAATTGTGGCTTGAATTCATCAATGAGCTTAAAGTTTTGAACACATGATCTGATGAGTGAATCTGTTAGTTTGACTATTTGTTGAGGATAGTTGAAAAATCACATGTTTGATCTAATCACACAAGCACATTAGCACATAATTTGTGAGGTATGACATGAGGTATGATATGTGTTTTTGCATCTTGGATGAAATTTGATGACTTATTAGATGACACTATGGCATATACAGTAGTGATGGAAAAAAAAAAAAAAGAAGAAGAAGAAAAATATGATCATTGATAAACTTTTCACTGAGTAACTGGGCCTCTTGCCTCAAAGCATTGAGTGTTCACGTCAAAAGGAGAAAAATTGTTGATTTGCTCAATGTCATAGTTAGTTGGTTTTGTAGCCTTTTTGACTCGAGTTAGTAGGTCCTTAGGGGTGTCTCTACACCTAATGCCCTAAAACCACTTGGTTTGGGAGTCATTGACTTAACACTCGCTACAAGGGTCATTTAGAAAGCTTAAGGGAACCAACATTGCACAACCTGACCAAAAAAAAAAAAAAAAAGAGAAATATGCCATTATGTCATCCTAATAGGAATTTCAATGAATTCTGAGATAAGGAGACATTACATATTGGAAAGATTTGGAAGCCTCATAATTTTGCACTAATCCACTATACACAAATTTCAAACTTGTGATGATTTAGCATATCCTTTGTAAGTAATTGAATTTTGAGATTCCAATTCATTGTGAAGATGGAGTTCATCTTTTTAAGCTTGCTTATGAATGAAAATCATAATCTTGAAGTGATGCTTTAATTTTTGAAATAACATGAACTGTGCATGATGTTTGTGGGTAACATCTCTGGAAAACCCTCACGAGACTTCACTCGTCCACTAGAGAATTCCTAGGGGTTTAAAAGGCTTGTTGCATATGCTAAATGCTATCGTACATCCCACGAAAGATGGATTTATCTTTTGTTTTCTGTTTTTCCATTCTTGTTTTAAGTTTTGTATTGCTAAGGAACTAGCAATATGTAAGTTTGGGGGTGTGATAAGTGCTAAAATATTCATATTTTTAGCCCTTAACTTACATGTTTTAATCCTTTGGTTTTGGTTAATTAGGTCATTTCAATTCCTTTTTGTGTTTTTCATACTTAATTTTGGATGAAAATGAAGTAAATCTAGATGATTTGGGCTCAAAAGAGAGAAGATGGAAAATTGGGAGTTCTCTGACACTGAGATCGATCATAGGGTACCTGCAATCGAGCGCAGTACCCGAGAAGACAAAGCACAATCCAGGCCAGGAGCGATCGAGCGTACACGGGTTGCGATCGATCGCACCCGAGCACAAGAGACATATCAAGTGGCGGCTAGATTGTCAATCTTTCCATATTAGGGTTTTCCAACTCTCAATTGTAATAGGTTTTGAAACCCTACGAAATCCCTAGGTTTACTACTTTGTCAAGGACTTTTAAAGCCTATAAATAGACCCTTAAGCCTCTAGAATAGATATGCCTTGTAAGGAGAAGAATAGGAGCTCTTCAAGTTCAAGTCTCAGGCTTATTTTTTTCCTTTCTTTTATTTTATGAGGATGTTTAACATCAATTTTATGTGTAGCTAATTTATTAGTAAGGCTAGATTGAAGCCCTAGTTATATTTATTTAATATTTCAATATCGGCGCCTTTGTGATGATCTTGTTATGATATCTAACTTGATTAATACCTAGTTTCATGAATTCCTCATATGTGTGTGCCTGATCAACATGTGCATGTGGTATGGACTAATTAGTTAAATCAATTTGGATGACCGAGTCCTGGGTTTAACATAAGTAACAAAAGTAATCCACACCGGGTTCTTGGGTTAATCAACATGGGGAACCGGGTGTAGACACCCATGCCCTAGGCCTCATGTGTTTGTCGATTTTCACAGTTTTTATGCTTTCTTAAAAAACAACTTAGTAGACACCCATCCTAAATCCTTTAAAAAAGAAAAGAATTAGAGTAGACACCCATGCCTAATTCGTTGCTTAGGGAAATCAATAGCTTAAGGAGTAGATACCAATGCCCTTAGGTTGACAAACATTAGATATTCATAACATGATCAAAACATTGGCATATTGATATATTAGCTAAATATAATTAGTGGTGGATATCAAAGCCCTACCTTTTTATCATTATCAACTTAACCCAATCTTTATTTTAGTTTACTTTTTGAATTGATTTTAAGCAAGATTCAGCAATCCTCGTGCGAATGATTCCGTATTTGCACACTATACTACTGTGTTGACCTCGAGCACTTGTGAGTAAAACACACAATTATTTGCCTATTAATTTAGGTAGGTAATTGTGAACAACAAAAGACACTCTGGCCGCCACTTGATATGTCTCCTACGCACAGGTGCGATCGATCGCAGCCCGTGTGCGCTCGATCATAGGTCTGCGATCGATCCTCTTTTGTTATGCACTCGATCGCTCATGGCCTGCTTCGTGCTGTGTCTTCTCTGGTACTGCACTTGATCACAGGGAACCTGTGATCGATCGCAGTGTCAGGGGCTCCCATTTTTTCCATCTTCTCTCTTTTAGCCCAAATCTTCCAGTACTTCCTTTTCTTCCAGAAGCCTACAAAAGTGTGGAAAACACAAAAAGGAATTAAAATGACCTAATTAACTAAAACCAAAGGATTAAAACATGCAAGCTAATGGCTAAAAATATGAATATTTTAGCACTTCACAAACATAGGCTAGGGAGACCACCTGAACGTACACTCTTGACCTAAGTGCTAAAGTACGCTAGGGAGACCACCATGAGTGTTCGTTGTCCTGTCTTTGAACAATTAGGTAATACCCAAACGTACGCCAGAACCATTTTATCCATTCTCCACCATTTTCAAAAGAGAGCACACCCCAAGCCCCTATATAAACCCTTCCCTTCGACCCTTAACCCCTCCTCACACCAAGAAACCCTAACCCTAGAGTGAGCTTTTGCCATCATCAAGGTAATTTCTTGACCATTCTCTTTGCCTTCAAGTTGTTATTACTCCTTTCTTAGTATTATAAGTTTTAAAGATACTTTGACAAATTCTTGCACCCATTTTCTTACAAAAGCAAGAATGATTTTGAAAAGCTTTAAACTCGCCTTTGATTCCTTTAAAGTTTGCATGTTAGCATGTTTTGTATTGTGCATGTGTCCATTAGGAGCCTAGGATGAGATTTACCTCACCCTAGAAGCATAAGACCATGTTTGGAGCTTTTGGCTGAGAGTTTCCACTCTCAGGCCGAACGTACACCCACAAGGCCAAGCGTTCACCTAGAGAGTAGGACGTACGCCCAATGACCCAAATATGTGAGTTTAAGGTTTCGACAACCCCTTTCGTTAGACAGAACTTATTGTGTCACTCAGAGAGTTCTCTAGTACTACATATAACGATGTGTTGTATTTTGTTATAGTAGGGATTTGTGATGTCAGATGACTCTAGCGAGCGCACAAGGTAAGTAAACACTTACGACCATTTTCCATAAAAATGGGCGATATGTCAGCTGACTGACCACGTGCATGATATGAGCATGTCTATATTTTTGTATAACTTGAGAACTGCCATAATAACTAGTTGATTATATGCATCGTATGACATGGTACACCGGTACGTGCTGTATAATGGCCATGGGTTTACTATATAAACTTGATTCTATGGTCAAACGAGTGTATGTATGTGTGATGAGTGCCAAATATTGCATATTTGAGGCCCTTAATTTACATTTGTTAAGCCTTTAGCTGTGTCTTAATCTGATGTTTTGCGTTAGTTTTGCTGTAATAGTGTTTTGCAAGTTGTTAAGGAAAAACTGCGATCTTAATGTGAAAGATGCATGGAATTTGAGAAAAGAGCATTTCTGGATGGGCACAGCAGCGCACGATCACAACAGTGCCACTTAAGAGAAACTCAAGCACGAGTGCACCCGTCCTGGGATCGAGCGCACTCGCGCCCAACATCAAGCCAGCAACGCCCAAGCACTGCGCTGCAAGAGACCTGATGCCTGAGTGAAATCAAGCGCACCTTGTGTGCAATCGAACACACTCGGCTCACCCGGAAGAGCCGAAACCCCAAAATTAGCTTATAAATATCACATTGTTCTAGGGAAATAGGAGTCGTCATACGGAGGCTGTCCTAGTGGCTGCTAGGGACAATTTTTGGAGATAATAGGAGCAAAAAGGCTAGGGTTTTGCAGTTTTTTTGGTGGTTTCAATTGGAATTTTTTTGTTGTAAGCCTCTAAACCTCAATGAATTCCTACATAGTCTTATTCTCCTTCATTTTCATGAGAGGCTAAACCTCCAACTAAGGTTGAGGATGAAGCCTTACATATGATTAGCAACTGATAACTTTCATGTGAATTGATACTTTTCCAATTATATGAATTATATTTCTCATCATTCTATTTCTATTTCAATTAATTGTTGATCACTTATAATTGATTGCTTGGTTTATTTGATTAAATATTGGATATCCAGTGTCTTTTGTTCAACGGATACATCGAATCTTTGGGTTTAATTTGTATATCCCTTGTGATTTGTGTAAAGCACGAATACATTGGATGATTTGAACTAAATCGGATATCATTTGTGATTTGTACAAAGAATGGACACTTTGGGTGTTTTGATACATTTGTTTTACAAAAATAGAACATACATAAAATGTGTCGTTTAAAACATCGAAAAATATTGATGAACATGAAAGTTGCTGCTATGAGTTTGAGGGGCCTGATTCCAATACATTAGTATTTTATCCATTATTTAATTTCATTTTGTTTCAATTTATGTTTTCAATTCAAATCACACAAATTTTCAAAACTCGGTTAAAATACGATTAGTTTGAATAGAAATTTATTTACACGAACACAATTCCCTGTAGATTCAACTTTGCACTTGCAAAAGCTATATTGCAAATGACTCGTGCACTTACGAGTACTTTTAAAACTTACAACAAGTTTTTGGCGTCGTTGCCGAGGAACTGTTTGTATTTGTGAAAATAAATCTTTTGTCTAAATTGATTTTATTTTTCTACTAGTTTAGTTAGCATTTTTTTTTTTATTTGTTTCTGTTTACAATTACTAACAAAAAATAAAACTAGAAAAGAAAAAAAGTGTTGTTTTTGTGTTGCAGGTTTCTACCGAAGCTACTCCCTGCCAAGCAGCTTGAGCTTATGTCAATACACTCCAACGCACTTGTGCTCTACCCAGCAAGCAGCAAGCGCATTTGTGCTAGATCTGTTCTAGCTTGCACTCAAGCGCAAGGCAGTCGTACGCTCGAGCACACCAATTGAGGACCCCGTGCGCCTCTGCGATCAGTCCCTTTTGACCTACGCTCTAACGCATCTCCACAGACTGCACCAAAATGGATCAGTAGCTGAATTTGAGCCATTATTTTAATTTTGGTTCGTTTTGTAAGTTTTTGAGTTCAGTAGAATGGTCAATGTTTCATGTGAAAGTGTCCTTTTGTTTTAAAGAGTAAGCGTGACCATGTTTTCTATGGATGAATTTGACAACAATTGGTGGCAACATGTCTCAACTAGTTGTAGGATACCCGGTCCTACTAACTCATCTCACATTTATAATCCACATGAACCATGTTCATACTTCTGATGAGTGCTAAAATATACATATTTTAGCCCCTTAATTTACATATGTTAAGCTCTTAGTTTTGTAATTATTTGATGTTTTGCTTCCTTTTTGTGTTTTCCTATGTTTTTTGGGTTTTTGAATAAAAGCAAGTGTTTCAAGCAAGTTTCAGACTTAAAAGACAAATTGGGAAAAAGCTGGAAGCCATGTTGTGCCTAAATACTACCTAAATTAATAGATAATATTTAGTACTTTTTAACTCGCAAGTGCACAAGATCAAACAATAGTATAGTGCAGCAAGTACGAGGTCGAACCCACGGAGATTGTGATTTTATTTAGAATTAATTAAAAATAGCAACTTGTCACTAAATTGATATTGTGAAAAGAAATAAAAAGATACAAATATAAATGAAAAGGTAAAGGTAGGGCTTTGATATCCACCACTAATTATATTTAGATAATATGTCAATATGCCAATGTTTTCATCATGTTATGTATATCTAATGTTTGTCAACCTAAGGGCATGGGTGTATACTCCTTAAGCTATAGATTTCCCAAAGCAACAAGTTAGGCATGGGTGTATACTCTAACTATTTTCCTTCCTAAAGGATTTAGTATGGTATATACTAAGTTGTTCTTCAGAAAAGCATAAGTTCTATAGAAATCGACAAACACATGAGGCCTAGGGCATGGGTGTATACTCCCGATTCCCCATGTTGATTAACCCAAGAATCACGGTGTGGATTCTTTTGTTACTTATGTTAAACCCAGGACTTGATCATCCAAATTGATTTAACTAACTAGTCTATACCACATGCACATGTTGATCAGGCACACACATATGAGGAATTCATGAAACTAGGTATTAACCAAGTTACATATCATAACAAGATCATCACAAACCCGCCAATATAGAATATTAACAAAACATAACTAGGGCTTCAATCTAGCCCTACTAAATAATTTAGCTACACATCAAATTGATGTTAAACATCTTCATAAAATAAAAGAAAATAAAAGAAAAGAATAAACTCGAGACATGAACTTGAAGAGCTCCTATTCTGCTCCTTCCAAAGCCTCCTTATTCTATATGCTTAAGGGTCTATTTATAGGCTTTAGAAGTCCTTGACAAACTAGTAAACCTAGGAATTACGTAGGGTTTCAAAACCTATTACAATTGGGAGTTGGAAAACCCTAATATGGAAAGAAAGACAATCTGGCCGCCACTTGATATGTCTCCTGCGCATAGGTGTGATCGATCGCAGCTCGTGTGCGCTCGATCACAGGTCTGCGATCGATCCTCTTTCGTTATGCGCTCGATCGCTCATGGCCTGCTTCGTGCTGTGTCTTTTCTGGTACTGCGCTCGATCGCAGGGAACCTGTGATCGATTGTAGTGTCAGGGGCTCCCATTTTTCCCATCTTCTCTCTTTGAGCCCAAATCTTCCAGATTTACTTCCTTTTCTTCCAAAAGCCTGCAAAAGTGTGAAAAACATAAAAAGGAATTAAAATGACCTAATTGACTAAAACCGAAGGATTAAAACATTCAAGTTAAGGGCTGGAAATATGATATTTTAGCACTTAACACACCCCCAAACTTACATATTGCTACTCCCTTCGCAATACAAAACTAAAAACAAAATGGAAAAACATAAAACAAAAAGATAAATCCATCTTTCGTGGGATGTACGATTGCATTTAGCATATGCAATAAGCCTTTTAAACCTCTAGGAATTCCGTAGAGGACGAGTGAAGTCTCGTGAGGGTTTTCCAAAAATGTTACCCACAAACATCATGCACAGTTCATGTTATTTCAAAAAGCAAAGCATCACTTCAAGATCATGATTTTCATTCAGTAGCAAGCTTAAAAAGATGAACTCCATCTTCACAATTAATTGGAATCTCAAAGTGCAATTACTTACAAAGGACATGCTAAATCATCACAAGTTTGAAATTTGTGTACAGTGAATTAGTACAAAATTATGAGGCTTCCAAATCTTTCCAATATGTAATGTCTCCATATCTCAAAATTCACTAGAATCCCTATTAGAATGAACAACCATGGCATTTTTTTTTTCTCCTTTTTTTTTTTTGGTCACGTTGTGCAATGTTGGTTCCCTTAAGCTTTCTAATTGACCCTTATAGCGAGTGTTAAGTCAATGACTCCCAAACCAGATGGTTTTAGGGCATTAGGTGTAAAGACACCCCTAAGGACCTACTAACTTGAGTCAAAGAGGCTACAAAACCAAACTAACCATGACATTGATCAAATCCAAATTCTTCACCTTTTGACGTGAACACTCAATGCTTTGAGGCAAGAGGTCCAGTTACTTAGTAAAAAGTCATCAATGATCATTTATTTCACATCTTTTTTTCTTCTTTTTTTTCATCACAATATATGCCATAGTGTCATCTAATAAGTCGTCCAATTTCATCCAAGATGCAGAAACACACATATCAGACTTAATGTCATACCTCACAGATTATGTGCTAATTTGCTTGTGTGATTAGATCAAACATGTGATTTTTCAACTGTCCTCAACAAGTAACCAAACTAACAGATTCACTCATCAGATCATGTGTTCAAAATTTTAAACTCACTAATGAAGTCAAGCCACAATTCTTTCTAGATCAACTTAAAATTTTAGAGCAAACATGAACATGCATAAACTTTTTTTTTTCTTTTTTTTTTTTTTTTAAATGAACAAACAAACACACAAACAGATAACTTGAAATTGGGACAAAGTGTGTGAACAATCATGTGTGCCCATACCCCCAAACCTAAATGACACATTGTCCCTAATGTGTCTAAGTAAAGGAAAGAATGTACCCAACAGATGGTCGATATGATCCTGGAAAGCATGGCTCATAGCACACCCCCAAACTTGAAGTGAAGCACACTTGTCCCTACAAAATAAGAAGACACACAAACAAGTAAAAAGGAACAAAACTAAGGATAAATAAAAAGATTAACTGAAAACATATTTAAACAAAACAAAATAAAAGGATAAACTATGGGGTACCTCCCATGAGCGCTAAGTTTAACGTCTTCAGCCAGACTGTGGTCCCAGCTCATTGCTGTCCATAATTAGATGCTCCAGATGGTCGTGATAAACTGTTAAGTATGGTCTGCATCAATTCTTTCAAGGCAGCTAGTCGTTGATCCATTAATGCTTTGTCTTCCTAAGCTTCCCTTCTTTGATCAGCCAATTCTCGTCAAAGGCCTGCCATTTCTTCACTAAGGGAGTGGTACTGTGCAACTTGAAAAATGATTGGGGCCTCCTCCTCTTCTGCTGCTGCCGATTCATCTTCGGCCATTGGCTCGGCCTCACTCTCTCTTTCACTAGCTGCTGGTGCTAGGAGTATCCAGGGCATATAGGAACAGCTCTTATTCCATTGGCGAATGCCAAATATAGGAGTAGTAGTTACTGTCTCGTCTGCTGCGGTGCCCTTTTTTCTGAAGAATATACATGATGAGGTATGGGAAAGGCAACCCCATGAGTGAGTGGACTCTACTCCTCCAATATGCACTCCATTCCAAAATTTGTGTATTTGGTTCCAAATGATGTCGGGAATGGAGTACCAAGTGTCTTTGTGGAAGGCGTAGAGGGTTTGGAGAAATTGATCATGCCTTTGAGTTTTGTGTCCCAAGGGGAAGGCATTGAGGTGTAGTATTGAGTCCACCAACCAAAGCCTTTGAGGTAGCTTGGATCAGCTGTCGGCATTATGGTGGGCATCGGCATAGTGCCCTTGGCACATATCCTCAATGATTTCCGCCACATAATATCGAGGCGGTTGCTCGGCAAGATGTGCGGCTTCTGGAGGGTGTTCATCATTGCATTGAAGGGCTGCAGTAATGTCGGCCCTGGTCACATCAATAGCTTGGCCTTGCACCTTTGAAGAGAGAGCGGCCAATTTGTTGCAGTCATGGGAAAGTTTGGTATAGAATTCAATGACCAACTTTCGGTAGGCGGTGGAGGTGACCGGTTTGAACAGCTTCTTGAGCCCCCTTCGCTTCAACTCATCGACCACCCATTGAGTCACCTCATGGTTTTGAAAGTCTTCACAAATGGCGAAGGTAGTCTCAAACAGTAGCTCCCGCTCTTCGAAAGTGGGCGGGGGAGACGTAGCTTGGGCCTCGAACCCTAGGGAGGATGAAGCACGAGTTCTAGGCATGTTGAGCTTGATTGGGGACTTTTATCGAACAGGTGGTGTGCACTTCTGATGACCATGGTAGCAAAATACTGCAACACCCGCCCAAAAACCCCCTGCAAAGAAAAGAAACTCCCAACATAGTGGCAATGTGGGTGGATGACCATCTACAATTGCAAAAAGAATGAGAAAAATCGGAGGTTGGGGGAGTGTTTGGAGATGGGGTGTTAATGGGAATGGTGAAGGGGTATGTGGTGGAAAAATTTGTGGTACGGCGGCCGGAGATGTGAACCGTGTGGTGGTTGTGTGGTAGAATTGGTGAAAAACAGTAGAGAAATGGAAGGACTAAGAGCGTGCCGGAGGTGGGTGTGTGAAGAGCTGTACGGGGACGGGAATAAAAAGATGTGGGGTCAGGGGGAAAGTGACCTAAAGTAGATCACGTGATGTGCTGTCCGAGTGCGCTCGGTCGCACACCTGGTGCGGTCGATCGCAGTCAGGCAGGGGTGTGCATGTGTCGGTGATGTGCACTTAATCGCACCCAGGGTGCGTTTGATCACACTAACAGAATGTTAAGGCCATCATTCGGTTATTGCGCTCGATCGCATACTTGTTGCGATCGATCGTAGTAACAGAATGTTAAATTTATTTATTTTTTAATGTACAATAATGAAAAAGAAGCATACAGGATAAGTGACATACATGTGAAGTAAAGAAATTGATATGATGAAAAAGAAGAAGAAAAAAAATGTACAGCCTTTAGTGGCCTCAGTACCACTATTTTAAGTAGATGCGTTTGAGCTCTTGGATTGCTCAAACACTTCTACTTGTGACTGTAATATCTTCTAGTGTGAAGAGCTGCACTTGAGCTCTACAGAATTTGGCTCAAGTGCCCTTCGTGGTGCAGGAACAGGACCTCTTAGAATTGTGGCTGCTTTCAGCTCCTGGTGACTCCCTGGGTTAGGTATTGTTTGAGCTGGAAATTCTCCCTGCTTCCTCTCACTCAGCTCCTTTGCCATCTGGCCCATTTGCACTTCCAGTCTTTGAATGGCTTGATAAGTCTTTGTATTGAATTGTTTTTGATCAACCTTGAATTGCTGTTGTGAAGTCACCAGGTTGTGTATCAAATTCGCCAGTTGGTTCATCTTTGACTCTTGAGTTGGTTCGCTTGCTTGTTGGGGCCCTTTCTGTTGTCCTTGATTATTACTCCTACAGAAATTTGGATGGTTGCGCCATCCTGGATTGTAAGTATTGGAGTATGGATTGTTCTTGTTGGGGTAATTGTTTTGTCCTACATAATTCACCTCTTCTTGCTCTGCAAATGAAGATAAGGGACACGTCTCAGTAGTGTGATCTAGATGAGAACAAGTAGCACATACCTGGATTGGTGTGTCCTGTTGCAGGGGTGATATTTTCTGAGCATTCATGGCCTTGACAATCATGTCCAACTTCTTTTCTACAGCAGCCATCTGATTCGGCGATCCCCCACTGAGGTTTACTTCATACACGCCCTTGCTTTTGACTCCTCTACTTCCTCTTGAGCAGAATTGCTGGGAATGCTCACTTAATGTCTCAAAAAGTTCAATTGCTTCCTCACTACTCTTCTCCATAAGTGTTCCTCCACAAGCTGAATCAACCATCCCTTTGTCAGTATCATCTAATCCTTCATAGAAAATTTGTACCTGCTCATCTTGAGGGATGTTGTATGTGGGCACTTTAGAAGCAAGGAATTCCAGTGATCCCAGGCCTCAAAGAACAAATCTCTATCTCGTTGTTGGAACATTTGAAGTTCCCTTTTAAGTTGTTTTGTCTTCTGCGCTGGGAAAAACTTCTTCAGAAACTTGGTGATTAATTCTTCCCAAGTATGGATAGAATCTGCAGGCAAGGAATTGTACCACAGTTTAGCCTTATCTTCCAAAGAGAAAGGGAAGAGGACTAACCTGAGTCTCTCTAGAGTTAGGCCTTGGACATGCTGCAACTTGCATAAATCAAAGAATTCTTTAAGATGCAAATTGGGATCCTCAGTAGCTGTGCCTCTGAAGTGAGTCAATGCATTAAGGATTTGAGGAGAAATATAATAGCTGCCTTCCACCTCCGGTTGATATGCTATGCATGAAGGTTGATGGTGGTTTGCTGGAGCGAATGCCTGCTTCATCGGTCTCCTCACCTCTGGTGGATTTGCCTCTAATGGTCTTGGCCCAATTGGATTTTCTTCAAATCTTCCATGTCAATTTCTTCCTTTTCTTCTTTGTTTCTTCGTCATTGTCGAATTGTCCGCTCAATTTCAGGATCGAGTGGAATAACGGTAGAGGCTTGAGATCGACGACCTTCCATCAATTGAATTGCTTCTTCAATGCTGCTGGTCCGGATGCTCCCTGGAACTGCGCTCGATCGTACTCGGCTGACGATTGATCGCAAGCACAGAATGCTAATCCACAACCTAAAACAGAAAACAGAAAAGTTAGGAAAAACGAAAAAATATTTTTGATTTTTTTTTTTATGATAACAACTAAATTTAAAATTGAAAATTAAAACAACACAACTAAAGGAAAATAAATCTAAACAAAATTCGCAGCAGTCCCCGGCAATGGCGGCAAAAACTTGTTGTTCCTCAATTACCCACCTAAATTAATAGTAGTATAGTGTGCAAATACGGGGTCATTCCCTCGAGGACTGCTGAATCTTGTCTAAATTAAATTCCCAAAGTGAAATAAAACAAAGATTAGATTTAAATTGATACTAATAAAAAGGTAGGGCTTTGATATCCACCACTAATTATATAAAGTTAATATATCAATATGCCAATGTTTTGATCAAGTTATGTCTATCTAATGTTTGTCAACCTAAGGGCATGGGTGTATACTCCTTAAGCTATAGATTTCCCTAAGCAACGAGTTAGGCATGAGTGTATACTCTAACTCTATTCTTTCCTAAAGGATTTAGCATGGTATATACTAAGTTCTTCTTTAGAAAAGCATATGTTCTACGGAAATCGACAAACACATGAGGCCTAGGGCATGGGTGTATACTCCCGGTTCCCCATGTTGATTAACCCAAGAATCGCTGTGTGGATTCTTTTGTCACTTATGTTAAACCTAGGAATCGGTCATCCAAATTGATTTAACTAACTAGTTCATACCACATGCACATGTTGATTAGGCACACACATATGAGGAATTAATGAAACTATGTATTAACCAAGTTAGATATCATAACAAGATCATCACAAAGGCGCCAATATTGAATATTAACAAAACATAACTAGGGCTTCAATCTAGCCCTACTAAATAATTTAGCTACACATAAAATTGATGTTAAACATTTTCATAAAAGAAAAGAAAAGAAAAGAATAAACCCAAGACTTGAACTTGAAGAGCTCCTATTCTTCTTCTCCCAAAGACTCCTTATTCTAGAGGCTTAAGAGTCTATTTATAAGCTTTAAAAGTCCTTGACAAACTAGTAAACCTAGGAATTTCGTAGGGTTTCAAAACCTATTACAATTGGGAGTTGGAAAACCCTAATATGGAAAGAAAGACAATCTCGCCGCCACTTGATATGTCCCCTGTGCACAGGTGTGATCGATCGCAGCCCATGTGCACTTGATCGCAGGTCTGCGATCGATCCTCTTTTGTTATGCGTTCGATCGCTCATGGCCTGCTTCGTGCTGTGTCTTCTCTGGTACTACGCTCGATCGCAATGTCAGGGGCTCCCATTTTTCCCATCTTCTCTCTTTGAGCCCAAATCTTCTAGATTTACTTCCTTTTCTTCCAAAAGCCTACAAAAGTGTGGAAAACACAAAAAGGAATTAAAATGACCTAATTAACTAAAACCAAAGGATTAAAACATGCAAGTTAAGGGCTGAAAATATGAATATTTTAGCACTTAAAAATATGAATATTTTAGCGCTTGATCCTGGCAAGACTGCCAGGATCAAGCGCACCAACACTCGATCATATCAACAGGCGTGAGTGCAGCATAAGTTCAAGCTCCTAACACAAGGATCGATTCCAGGCGTGAGATCGAGTTTACTAACCTGCGATTGAGCGCACTCGCGTGGCCCTGATGTGGAAAGTGTCATTTTCCACCTCAACTTAGGTTTCCAGTCTCCCAGTTGGATTGGTAGATTGACCTATAATTTTATTAGGGTTTCTATGGTTTCTAGATCTTTCCTAAGCCTATAAATAGACCACTAAGCCTCTAGGAAACGGTGTAGAGAAAAAGGTACAAGCTTTGGAAAGGAACGGAAGTCTAGATCAAGAGGAGTTTGGGTTTTTCTTCTCTTCCACCTTTTATTTTGTTATGTAGTTTACATTTTAATTAGGGCTAGATTGAAGCCCTAATCATACCTTTTTAGGATTTCAATTTCACCTTTGTTTCAAACATATTTTGGTATTTTAATTGATTAATTTATGCTTTATTGAATTCTCATATGCATAAGGTATGGATTTGTTAATTAAGTCAATTTAGATGACCAAGTCTTGGCCTTAATAAAGTGACAAAAGAATCTCATCACATAGGGAACTAGGAGTAGATACCATGCCCTAAGCTTCATGTATTTGTCGATTTCCATAAATTTATGCTTCCCTAAAGAACAACTTAGTAGATACCATGCTAAATCCTTTGGGGTAGAAAAGAATTAGAGTAGATACAATGCCTAGTTCGTTGCTTAGGGAAATCAATAGCTTAAGGAGTAGATACCGTGCCCTTATGTTGACAAGCATTAAATATGCCGTATGCTTGGAATATTGGCGTATTGTTATCTTAATTAGTTTGATTAGTGGCGAACATCAAAACCCTAAT
Source organism: Corylus avellana (assembly GCF_901000735.1). Taxonomy (NCBI): domain Eukaryota; kingdom Viridiplantae; phylum Streptophyta; class Magnoliopsida; order Fagales; family Betulaceae; genus Corylus; species Corylus avellana. The sequence continues at coordinate 10,315,140 of NC_081548.1, read as the reverse complement.
TCTTTTTTATTCTTTGTTTATCTTTTATTTTATTCCTTTCTTTCAATTCTATTCGTGACAATCTGTTATCAAATAGGAAATCAATTCTACACATAATTTACCAATCCTCGTAGGAATAATCTCGTATTTGCCTACTATACTATCGTTTTGATCTTGTGCACTTGCGAGTAAAACGTACCGAGTATTTGCCTATTAATTTAGGTGGGTATTTGGCACAACAAGTTTTTGGCGCCGTTGCCGAGGATTGTGTTAAATTATGTCTAGAAATTTTTTCCTTCGGTTTAATTTAATTTCTTTTAATTTTGTTTATTTTATTTCCTTTGTTTTTGTTCGTTTGTATTTCTATTGTTAATTTTATATTCTTTGTTTTTTAGTCTTTTCTGCTTTACTATCCGCAACTCTAATATTTTATGCGACAATGGGATCGATCGCAGTTGCATTGCAATCGAGCACATCACTGCCACACAGCAGTACTGATGCTACTGTGAGTCCATCATGAGTTAGTGTGGCGACAGTGCGCTCAAGCGCCCATTCCAGGGAGATTGAGCGCAACTGTGAGATCGAGTGCAAGTGCATTGCGATCGAGCGCACAACCAAATAGCAGTACTAAATTTGTTGTTATGTCGAGTCTGTTTTAGTTTTTTTTTTTATTATGTAATATGTTTCTAATTTCTGTTTTATTTTATTTTATGTTTCTGTTTATATTTTATTTTATTTTATTGATTTGCGTTTTTGTTTTATTTTTTTCTAATCTTTTTTGTTTGCTGCACATTTGTTTCTAATCTGCAGAAGTGCAATCGGGCGCACGTCCTCTGCAAGCGAGCGCACCACTGCCGGATAGCAGCACTGAAGCTGCTATAGCCGTTGTTCTATTTCTGTCCACAGCAGTGTGATCGAGCGCTTGTCCCCTGCAATCAAGTGCACCAAGCTGCTCTATTTTTATTTTGCGGCAGTGCTTTCGAGCACCATATTAGAGGAATCAAGCATACCACTGCGATCGACCGCATGTCCCGAGCGATCAATCGCACATCCATCCAGCAGTACTGAAGCTGCTATAATTTTTTAATCTTATTGGCTTCTTTTTCATGCAGGGTATCGATCTCAGAATTTAGCCTCATTCCATACGATGCCTGGTCTATGCACTTGAGTCCTCCATTAGGCCAGGGTACATGATCTCCTTCCAAGTTTTATTTTCTCCATTGTTGTTCAATTTTTATTCATTGATTTAATTTTTTTATTACAACAATGTGTTGCACTTGACTGGTATTTGGTTGGAGTATGTATTTGTTTTTGGGACAAGTGTTCTTGCAAAAGTTTGGGGGTATGCTATGAGCCATACCTATTCCAACTAGCATCTCACAGAGAATACTAGCACTAAAGCTACTATCAACAGTCTGGCTAAAGACGGTAAACTTAGAGCCCTTGGGAGGCACCCCATTCCATGACAAGTGTTCCTACGTTCAAGTTTGGGGGTATGCTACGAGCCATACCTTTGTCCAACCAATTTTCTCATATCTCAGGTAAGATCTTTCCATGTTTTTCTACACATTGAGGACAATGTGTAAGTCAAGCTTGGGGGTATGGGGAACACACACACACTTTGTTTAAATTTTTTCTACTTTGTCTAAATTTTTTTCTATTTTTGTTTTTAGAAAATTGAAAAAAAAAAAAAAATGCATGTTCATATTATTCCTGAGATTTTGGTTCATCTAGAAACTGTGATTTGAATTTCATTTCTGAGTTTAAAATTTTGAACACATGATCTGATGATAGAGTTTCTAAGTCTAGTTACTTATCTTTGGCAGCTGAGAATTCACTTGTTTTGATTTTAAATTGCCACAACCACATTAGCACTTAGTTTGTGGGCTATGAGATGTTAATCTGATTGTGTATGTTTCAATGTCTTGAGTAAAGCTGGGTGACTTATTGGATGGATACTTGAGCATATATATATAAAAAGAGAAAAAGAGTAAAGAAAAAGAAAAAAATTGATCAATGTGAGATTTTTACTAAGTAACTAGACCTCTTGCCTCATTAAGCAATGAGTGTTCACGTAAAAAGGTGAAAATTTTAATATGGTTAATATCATGACTAGTTTGGTTTCATAGCCTTTTTGGCTTGAGTTAGTAAGTCCTTAGGGGTGTGCCTTTACACCTTGGAGTCATTGGCTTAACACTCATTACATGGGTCAATAGAAAGCTTAAGGGAACTAAGCTTGTAGAGCCTAAAAAGAAAAGAAAAAGAAAAGAAAGTTATGCCTTGGTTATTCATTATGATAGGGATCCCAATGAACTTTGAGGTATTGAGTCATTGCACATTGGAAATAATTTGGAAGCCTCATAGTTATGTGTTAGTTCACTTTAACACTAAATTGAACTTGTGATGCCTCAACTTGTCTTTTGAAAGTGATTAGACTTTGGAATTCCAATTCATGGTGAAGATGGAGTTATCTTTTTAAGCTTGCTAATGAATGAAAATCAGTGTTTTAAGTGATACTTCAATCTTTGGGATAACGTAAATTTTGCAAAAATATTTGTGGGTAACACTACTGTTAAACCCTCACGGGACTTCACTTGTCCTACTAAGGATGCCTATGGGTTTAAAAGGCTTGTTGCATACGCTAAATGCAATCATACATCCCAGGAAAGAAGGATTTATCTTATTAGGCTCGAGCGCAAGATTGCCAAGATCGAGCACACCAGCGCTCGATCACATATCAAGCAGGTGCGAGCACAGCATAAGTTCAAGCTCTCAACACAAAGATTGATCGCAGGTGTGCAATCGAGTGTACCAACCTGCGATCAAGTGCACTCGTACGGCCCAGATGCAGAAAGTGTCCTTTTCCACCTCAATTTAGGTTTCTAGTCTCCAAGTTGGATTGGTAGACTAACCTACGATTTTATTAGGGCTTCTAGGGTTTATAGGTCTTTCCTAAGCCTACAAATAGACCTCTAAGCCTCTAGGAAAAAGTGTGGAGAAAAAGGCACAAGCTCTAGAAAGGAACTGAAGGCTAGATCAAGAGGAGTTTGGGTTTTTCTTCTCTTCCACCTTTTATTTTGTTATATAGTTTATATTTTAATTAGGGTTAGATTGAAGCCCTAATCATGTCTTTTTAGGATTTCAATTACGCCTTTGTTTCAAAGATATTTTGGTTTCTAATTGATTAATTCCTGGTTTATTGAATTCCTCATATGCATATGGTATGGATTTGTTAATTGAGTCAGTTTGGATGACCTAATCTTGGGCTTAATCTAGTGACAAAAGAATCTCATCACGGGTTCTTGGCTTAATCGACATGGGGAACTAGGAGTAGATACCATGCCCTAGGCTTCATATGTTTGTTGATTTCCATAAATTTATGCTTCCCTAAAGAACAACTTAGTAGATACCATGATAAATCCTTTGGGGAAGAAAAGAATTAGAGTAGATACCATGCCTAGTTCGTTGCTTAGGAAAATCATTAGCTTAAGGAGTAGATACCATACTCTTAGCCTGACAAGCATTAAATATACCGTATGATTGGAATATTGGCATATTGTTATCTTAATTAGTTTAATTAATGGTGGATATCAAAACTCTAATCATTTTTAGTCTTAGTTTATCTTTTATTTTATTCCTTTATTTCAATTCTATTCGTGACAATCTGTTATTAAATAGGAAATCAATTCTAAACATAATTTATCAATCCTCGTGGGAATGATCTCGTATTTGCCAGCTATACTATCATTTTGATCTTGTGCACTTGCGAGTAAAACGTACCGAGTATTTGCATATTAATTTAGGTGGGTATTTGGCACAACAACTGCTCCAATCCTCATCATCAGGTTGGAAATTGTCCATCCTTTGGGCAGTTTTCCAACCCTTCTTATGAGCAAATGAACACTTCTGTCTCCAACCCGGGTTTGAATCAAATTCCAATTTCTACACCCCGGACTGGAGCAACCATTCTGATTTCTCTTGGCAAGCTCATGCTACAGGAAATTATACTCCCCAATTTCATGAACTACACCATTATGAATATTCGCAGTTCAATAATCCATCTTTCATTCCTTTATCATATGACTATCTTCCTCAACAATCTTCGCTGGAAGACTCTCAAATCCCTCGTGCAACTAACCAGCCAATCCACCACTCAAGTTCCACAACTTGCACCACAATTATCGTTGGAAGACGCACTCAATGCGTTCAGGCAAACAACCAACCAAACCACACAAGAGCTCAATAATTCCACTATGGTCCATAGCCAGACCATACATGAGGCTAAGAATGCCACTATGGTCAACACTCAAGCAATTGCAAGGTTGGATGGACAAGTCGATCATCTAGTTACTAAATTCAACAGAATAAAGGAAGAAGAGCTTCAAAGTCAGGAGATGGCGAGAGGGCAATACATGATTGACGAGGATGACACCAGCAATTCTTATCATGAGCATGTCCAAACCACCACCACATTTGGGAGTGAGGAAGTTTTCAAGGAGACCGTTAATGAGCTAAGTCTTAAGGACCCATTGGGAGAGTGCTTTGCTTAATTTGGATGTCATCTAGACCTTGACAAGTTATTAGAGCAAGCTGACGCCTTATTGGACTCCACACCTAAGATGCATATTGAGAATGGGGAAACCATTGAGATATCATTCCCTAAGCCATCTTCATTAGCAGCTAAGCCTCTCATTGTTGATAGCTATGAGGAGGAAGAAAAAGAGGAGCAGGTTGAGCACATTGAGCTCCTGTCAATTCCAAGTTCGTCCAATGACAAGGAAGTGAGTGCTAAAGCTCATTCCTTCATCATTTTCCCACTTGAGATGCACGATGAGAAGTTTATAGTTACAAGAGAGGGAATCATTGATCCTTTTTGGGAGATAGACATAGCGCATGGCTGGGAAAACATTTTTGAACGTCAAGCAAGGCCAAAATTTGGTAAATCTATCCCCAAAAGATTTCAAGTGAAAAAATGGAGTCTTGAAGATATAAGGGAAGTACTAAAACTTGGGGAAGGCTACATTCTCTTGAAAAAGAGAGGGTGGAAGGGATTGGTTGGACATCCGAATGATTGGGGAAAACGCTGTAAACTGTCTTGTCCATTTTATTTTCCGCATTTCAATTCATGTTTTATTTCTCGTTACTTAATTTTCTCTTTTAACAGCAATTAATCTAATGACGCTTGTTAATTTTTTTATGACAGGTGTTCTGGTGTTTAAGTTTGGGGGACACCCTTGCCTTTGCACACTCCGATTTCCTCACCCTTTGATATTGTATCTCTACCCACATTGAGGAAAATGTGTGATTTAGAATTGGGGCTGTGGAAAAACACACTATTTGTTTGTTTGTTTGTGTCTATCTGCTTGCTTTATTTTTGTCTATTTGTTTTGTAAAATAAAATGTGTGCTATGTTGTTGATTGAGCATGAGTTACACCATAACTGTGGCTTGCATGTCATGGGTTTGTTTAACATCTTGAACACATTGTCATCATTAGGAATTTGAGTCTTTTGACTCCTTTTTGGATTAGAAAGACTTCACATGTTTGAGTTGATCATCACTAGCACAATAGCATAGAATCTGTGAGGTATGAGATTTGAATTGATCAGGGTGTATCTTGAGATTTGTAGGATGAATTTTTTATGAAACCTTGGTTTCAAAATAAAAAAATTAAAAAAATAATAATTAAAAAAAAAATCAATTTGAGTTTCTCATTGAGTAACCGGGCTTCTTGCCTCACTAAGCATTGAGTGTTTGCGTAAAAGATGTGAAATTCAATTTGGTTGATTGTATGGTTACTTTGTCTTCGTAGCCATTTTGACTCGAGTAATTAAGCCCTTAGGGATGTTTTCACATCTGGTGCCCTAAAACCATCTGGTTTGGAAATCACTGGCCCAACACTCGTTACATAAATCAATTAGAAAGCTTAAGAGAGCCGAACATTGCACAGCCTACACACAAAAAAAAAATGCACATCTTGACTTTAAGCCTTGGTTGTTTTCATCTGATAGAATTCCTATGAATTTTGAAGTGCACAAAAACCTAAAGTAGATTGAAGCCTCATGATTCTATGTTAATCTCACTTTGCACTTAATAGAGTATGTGTTGTCTCAAATTTCCATCTATGAACGAATTGATTGTGGATGTCCTAATGATATGATTGAGGTGCTCAGTTTGTTAAGCATACTCATGAGTAAGAACCAGGTGTTTGTGTGAAAGTTCATGTTTGTCAATAGCATAGTCCAGAAAATGATTGTGGGTATCATTGCTGTTAAACCTTCATGAGACTTCACTCGTCCTCTAAGGATGCCTAATGGTTTAAAAGGCTTGTTGTATATGCTAAATGCAATCGTCTCTCCCACGATAGCAGATTTATGTTTCATGCTTTCATTTTGCTTTTCGTTTTGTTTTCTTAAGGGACAAGCAAAATGTAAGTTTGGGGGTATTTGATGAGTGCCAAATATTGCATATTTGAGCCCCTTAATTTACATTTATAAAGCCATTAGCTGTGTCTGAGTCTGCTATTTTGTGTTAGTTTTGTTGTTTTAGTGTTTTGCAGGTTGCTAAGGGAAAACTGCGGTCTTAATGTGAAAGATGCAAGGAATTTAAGAAAAGAGCATTTCTGGATGGCCACAGCAGCGCACGATCGCAACTGCGCCACTTAAAAGGAACTCATGCACGAGTGCACTTGAGCGCACTCGTCCTGGGATCAAGCGCAATCGCGCCCAACATCAAGCAAGCAACGCCTAAGCATTGCGCCGTAGGAGACCTGATGCCCGAGTGCGAGAGAGCGCACATTGTGTGCAGTCGAGCGCACTCGGCTCACCTGGAAGAGCTGAAACCCTAAAATTGGCTAATAGATATCACATTGTTCTAGGGAAACGAGAGCCATCATACGGAGGACGTCTTGGGGGCTACTAAGGACGATTTTTGGAGAGAATAGGAGCAAGAAGGCTAGGGTTTTGTAGTTGTTTTGGTGGTTTCAATTGGAATTTTCTCGTTGTAAGCCTCTAAACCTCTATGAATTCCTACATTGTTGTATTCTCCTTTATTTTCATGAGAGGCTAAAACCCCAACTAAGGTTGAAGATGAAGCCTTACAAATGATTAGCAATTGATAACTTTCATGTGAATGGATACTTTTACAGTTATATGAATTATATTTCTCATTGTTCTGTTCCTATTTCAATTAATTGTTGATCACTTTTAATTGATTGCTTGGTTTATTTGCTTAAATAGTGGATATCCATTGTCTTTTATTCAACGAATACATTGGATCTTTTGGTTTAATTTGATATCCCTTGTGATTTGTGCAAAGCACGGATACACTGGATGATTTGAACTAAATCGGATATCCTTTGTGATTTGTACAAAGAATTGATACTTTGTGTAACACCCCTGCTCCAAGTGGGATAATATTGTCTGCTTTGGGCAGGGGTGTTACCTATGGTATCAGAGCCATAGCCCAGCCTGAGATGGGGGGAGCATGCACAAGCCCATGAGGGTTGCCAGCGAAGACGCAAGGTCCTAAGAGGGGGTGATTGTGACGTCCTACATTGCTTGGGCATGGAAAAGATGATGTGTTTATATGGAATATACTCTCTTTAAATGGTATGAGGCCTTTTGGGGGTAAACCCAATAATAAAACCATGCAGGCTTGGCCCAAAGCGGACAATGTCATACCACTTGAAGTTGGGGTGTTACACTTTGGATGTTTTGATACATTTGTTTTGTAAGAATAGAACATACATAAAATGTGTCGTTTGAAACGTCGAAAAATATTGATGACTGTGAAAGTCGCTGCTATGAGTTTGTGAGGCCTCATTCCAGTACCTTAGTATTTTATCTATTGTTTAATTTCATTTTGTTTCAGTTTATGTTTTCAATTCAAATCACACAAATTTTTGGAACTATCTTAAAATAGGATTAGCTTAGATAGAAATTTATTTACATGAACACAATTCCCTGTGGATTCGACCTCACACTTGCAAAAGCTCTATTGCAAATGACTCATGCACTTGCGAGTACTTTTAAAACTCACAACAATGTGATATAAGGGCCTTGACTTCAATGGTTATTTTGTCATCAACGCAACCTTAATTGGTGGGTCATACAGGACGTACATCATTAGTAGCATACGCCACCCGAGGTTGTACTCGGTCGGACTACTAGTGTTATGGATGGTAGCGTACAATGGCAAGGGCACCGGCATTGTATTACAGGTCCCTTAAGATAACACCAACCCTACTGAGATTGGGTAATATATCGGGTTGACTGATACGGTCTTTTTGTGTCCAAAAATATCAATAATAAAAATAACGACTCGCAATAGGACGAATCCTTGTAGGATAGACTAAAGAGAGGGTGTCGAACCTCAAGGACTATAGGGGTTTTGTTATCAAATTTATGAGAATTAAAATTAACTTAATGTAAAGGGTGATTGATTTGGTTTGTAACTAAAGTACATGAAATTAAAAGAGAATTAAAATAAGCGAGAGAGTGTAGGGTATTAACTTTACCTCTATCGGCACAACAATGGCTAATCATATTTAATCCCAGAAATTTATTCTATGCATATTCTAAATAAACAAGAAACTACGTTATTAAAGAATAAGCATAATCTATCTTCGGTTGGCACGGATCGTCCACCTATCCAATAAGATGCGGTACAACCCGTCTTCCCTAGGTGTAAATTATCAAATTCGTTAACAGGATACATACAATCAATGAATAAGTGTAAGCTATATTCTGTTGGCACAGACTATCTACCTAAATTACACTAAACTAGGGTGTAGTACAATCTGTCTTCCCTAGGCATGACCTATCAAATCCTATTGATCATATGTCAATTAAACCCATTGTATCACCATCATCCTCATAATCACAGAAAACAAGAATGATTTGAGATCAACAAAAGTAAAATACTTTCTAAGACAAAAGAAGAATTTCACAAATATTGATTTTGAAATTTAAGTACAATTGCATTTAAAAATTAAGAACAGAATCAAAACAATCAACATGCATAAACTGAAAATCTAGAAATTAAATACAATCAAACCATTGTGCTTGGATAAGGTTACATCAACACCCCACGAAGGGTTTTAGCTGCTCATGATCTTCTAAGCTCCAAAGACAAATTTCTGATTTCTAGCTCTAGGAAGCGGTGTGTCGATTTACAATGTTTAGAGGCCTATTTATAGGGATTAGGAGAACCCTAAAAGCACTAGAAAACCTAAGAAAACCGGAGGTGAGTCTTCCAGTCCAATTTGGAGACTAAAAACCAATTCCAAGTTGTAAAAGGATTCTTGCTGTGCACTGTACGCCCGTTTGCGCTCTATCACACCACAGGTGTGATAGATCGCACCTACACTCGATTTTAAGTGCAGCTGCGCTCGATTGCGCTACCTGAATGTGTGTAGTTTTGCCCTTCAAGCCCAATTTTCAATGGTTTGCCAATTAAAACCAAAAACACAAAACAAAACAAAAATCTAACAAATAACAATCTAAGGAATTAACACATGCAAGTTAAGGGGCTTGAATGTGCAATATTCGGCGCTTATCATACCCCCAAACTTACATATTGCTAGTCCCTTAGCAATACAGAACAAGAATAAAACTGAAAAAAAAGAAAAAAAAAAAAAAGAAAGATAAGTCCATCTTTCATGGGATGTACGATTACATTTAGCATATGCAACAAGTCTTTTAAACCCCTAGGCATTCCCTAGAGGACAAGTGAAGTCTCGTGAGGGTTTTTCAGGAATGATACCCACAAACATTGTCATCAATATGTCATTCAAAAGAATAAAAGCATCACTAAAATAATGGTTCTCATTCATTAGCAAGCTTAAAATTATAAACTCCATCTCCAAAATTTCAAGGAATTCACAAGTCAAATCACTTACCAATGGCAGATTGAGATACAATAAGTTTCAATTAGTGCAAAGTGAACTAACACATAATCATGAGATATATATATATATATATATTCATCTAATATGTCACCCAACAAAATTCAAGACATTGAAAACAAACATAATTGGTCTCAAAATTCATACCCCACAAACATGTGCTAGTGTGCTCAAAGTAAATCTTAAATTGAAACAAGAACATCTCATGTTGCCGAAAGTAACTGACAATACTCAAAATTCCTAAGTCAAATGATCATGTGTTCATAACTTTAAGCTTACCAATGAAATTCAAATCAAAATTAAAGCTTAACCACATGCTTAAGAATGACATAACAACAAAATCTAGACAGTGTTTTGTTTTTCCATTCCCCCAAACTTGAATCATCTATTGTCCACAATGTATGTACAAAACTGAAAAAATAAGAGTAAGAGGATAGGAATACCTGAATGAGCAGATGTGGGTATATCATACCCCCAAACTTATATGCAAAAACACATGTTCTGAAAAAGAGAGTGATACTCCGACCAAATACCAATTAAGTGCACACATTGTTGTAAAAATATAATCAAAGAATGAAACAACAATGGATAAAATCAACCTGGATGGAGATTATGTACCCTGGTGGAGTGAGGAGTCGAGCGCACATGGCTTGCATTCGATCCTATGAGGTATTTCTCAATTTAAGTCTGAGTTCTGAAGGATCTTACCTGGATCCTTCAAAAGTCCAATCAAGCTCTTCCATCCCTTCTTCTTTATGATCATGTAGCACTCCACAAGGAAGAGGATTCCTCTTAGCATCCCGAAAATGCTTCTCTCAGCTGAAAGGTCTTGATGCTCCGACGATACTCAAGGTGTTTGTCCTGAACTAGATTCATGATTAACCTCTTGTCTCTATAAGGGTTCTCAAAAACTGGGGCAACCAGGGAACTTGCCAAAAAATTGTCCACCCTAATGAAGTCCACGTCAGTAACTTCTAAATGAAATATGTCCCTAAAGAGATTGTCATCAGGTGGTGTAGTACTTGAAGTGAGAGGCATAGGCTCTGGTGGGTTTCTCCATGCTTTAGATAGCGGATCAGGAGGTGGGTCTTCAATAGTTTCTCCAATGTCATCCAAGAAGAATCATGTATTCTGATCAGGTGCATTCTGGAAGGCATTGAAGATGTTCATTCTGATCTTCATATTCCCGAAAGAGATCTTCATTATTCCTGTCCGAAAATTGATACATGCATTGGCTGTAGCGAGGAAAGGATGCCCCATGATGACAAGAATTTGCTTCTCTGGATTCAGAACCGGTTCTGTGTCCAAAACTATAAGGTCAACTGTATAGTAGAACTTGTCCACCTTGATAATGACATCTTCTACAATCCCGCGGGGTTTCTTGATAGATCAGTCAGCCAATTGCAAGACAGTACTTGTCGGTTTCAATTTCCCTAAGCCCAGTTGCTGATATACCGAGTATGGAAGCAAATTAACACCAGCGCCCAAGTCAAGGAGAGCTCTCCCAATCTCAGTGCTTCCAATGATACATGAAATTGTAGGCGCTCTAGGGTCCTTGAACTTCGGAGGAGTGTTATGTTGAATCAAAGAGCTCACTTGCTCGGTACGAATGACCTTCTTGGGGATATGTTTCCTAATCTTCCTCTTCTAAGTGCACAAATCCTTGAAAAACTTTGCATATGCCGGGATTTGCTTGATGGCGTCAAGGAGTGGGATGCTGACTTTGACCTACTTGAAGACCTCCATCATGTCTTGTATCTTTTCTCCTTGCTTCCCAAAGTGGGAAGGTGCCTTAAGACGCTCTGGGAATGGGACCTTAGGCTCATATGGTACCTCAGGAGTGGGGGCAGATGATGAAGATGCCTCAGTGCTTACTTGCTTGCACTTGTCTTGATGCAGATTCTGTGGGGCCTCAATTTGCTCATCCTTCTTTTCCTCCACATGATTGTCAACCAGTCTTTCGCTTTGCAATGTGGTGATGGCTTGAACTTGCTTCAGATGAGAAGTGCTTCCTTCCACCATGTATAGTCCCCTAGGGTTGGTCACCGATTGACTTGGAAGCTTTTCTTCGTCCCTCCTGTTGAGGGCATTGGCAAGTTGTCCGACTTGAGCTTCTAATTTGGTGATACCGCCGATTCGGGCTTCTATATTGGCGATGGACTGAGAGTGAGAATTCACTGTCTAAGTCAGCTCGCCCACCTTGTTGGTTATCTCACCCACCTTGCCAATTATCTCGCCCATCTTGCCGGTCAAATCACTCATCATTTGCAGCATCCGATCCTCAAAGTTATAATCTGACCGAAGAGGTGGTGTGGCCTGGTATTGCTGCAGTGGGGGTCGGTATATGGAAGGAGGTTGGTAGGGCTGCCTATTGGATTGAACATGATTTCTCCATCTCCGGTTGTAAGTATTGGAATACGGATTATAACCTAGTTATGAGAAAGCTGCATTGACCTGCTCATTAGAAATATCAGCATAATTTCCAGCAGTAGGGAAGTCATTTATATGATGCATAGGACTAGAACAAAATGAGCATGGTTCAGGTCGTGTGTGCATGTGAGCAAAATTAGGAGCAAGACCAGCAACCGATAATTGATCTAATTTCCTGGTGATAGCATCAAGAGCTTAGGTAGCGACATCAGGAGAATGTCCTACTTCAAAAAGACCATCGGCCTTTGGTGCTTTAGGTGCAGGTGCCCTACCTTTAGTGGAAGCATGATGAACAAAATTGCTACTCAAATTTTCAAACAAGGCCCATGCTTCATCCTCACTTTTTAACATAAATGTCCCCCCATAGGATGCATCTACCATTTGTTTATAAGGCTCAATCAAGCCATCATAGAAGCTTTGCACACACTGCCATTTCAGGACAGCATGGTGTGGGCATGATCCAAGAAGGTCCCTCAGTCTCTCCCAGGCTCTCCCAGGTCTCATGGAATTGTTCTCCCCCATATTGGGAGATACAAGTGATAGCTCTCCTAATGTCATTGGCCTTTCCTATAAGGAAGTACTTCTTCAAAAATTCTTGTTGCAATTCAGCCCAAGAAGCAATGGAGTTTGGTGCTAAGGAATTAAACCAATGTTTGACTCTTTGCTTGAGGGAGAAAGGGAAAAGACGCATCCTTAGAGCATCCTCAGTGAATCCAATCAATTTAATGGTAGAAAAGATTGCTAAGAATTCATTGAGGAAGTCATAGGGATTCTCATTGCTAAGTCCAAGAAAAGATGGTAGACTTTGTATAATGTTAGGCTTGATCTCATGGTGGGCTGCCGTAATGTCCGATAGCTTGAGACATGTGGGGATAGTGTGTGTGGTAGGGAGATAGTGGTCTCTCAAAGCAACAGGGTCACCCATGGTCTCAATGGGACGCTCTCCTAGCCAATTAAAATTCCTTTCGGCTCTAAATTGTCTAAGAGTGCGTTCAATTTCGAGGTCGCAAGTAATTAATGGCAAAGACAAAGAACGGCGACCTAACATAAACTAAAAAGAACATAAAAATAGAAAAATAAAAATAAAAACAAACTAAGACAAAAAATTAAAGCTCACAAACGGCCAAAGGTGTGCTGGAACTTTGGATGCAAACTGCTGCTGATGCGCTCGATCGCAAGGTAGGGCGCGCTCAATCGTACTACAGCAGATGCATGTGAGGGCAGGCTTGGAGGGCTCAAGCGCAGCTGATTCACTTAGTTCTGGAATGCATACTGTGCTCGATCGCAGTCACAAGGAAGGGCTTGGCAGCTACGAACCTGTTCGAGAAAAACTCAACAAAACCAAAATAAAACCCAAAAAAAAAAAAACAAAACAAAACAAAACAAAACAAAATTAAAATTAGTACCTAAAATTAAAGAAAAGCAGAAAAATAAAAAATTAAGCTAAAATTAATCCTTAAAATTTAATAACTAAACCATTAAGTAGTCCCCGGCAACGGTGCCAGAAATAGATGTGGTCTTTTTATGCCCAAAGATATCAATAATAAAAATAACCACTCGTAATAGGACAAATCCTTGTAGGATAGATTAAAGAGAGGGTGTCAAACCTCAAGGACTGCAGGGGTTTTGTTATCAAATTTATGAGAATTAAAATTAACTTAATGTAAAGGGTGATTGATTTGGTTTGTAACTAAAGTGCATGAAATTAAAAGATAATTAAAATAAGAGAGAGAGTGTAGGGTATCGACTTTACCTCTATCCGCACAACAATGGCTAAGCATATTTAATCCCAGAAATTCAATCTATGCATGTTCTAAATAATCAAAAAAACTACCTTATTAAAGAATAAGCATAATCTATATTCAGTTGGCACGGATCGTCCACTTACCCACTAAGATACGGAATGACCCGTCTTCCCTAGGTAAAAATTATCAAATTCTTTAAAAATATACATACAATCAATGAATAAGTGTTACTCATCTTCGGTTGGCACGGACTGTCTACCTAAATTACACTAAACTAGGGTGTAGTACAATCTGTCTTCCCTAGCCATGGCTTATCAAATCTTATTGATCATATGTCAATTAAACCCCTTGTATAACCATCATTCTCATAATCACAGAAAACAAGAATGATTTGAGATCAACAAAAGTAAAATACTTTCTAAGACAAGAGAAGAATTTCACAAATATTGATTTTGGAATTTAAGAACAATTGTATTTAATAATTAAGAACATAATCAAAAGGTAGCAATTCTCATAGTTATACAATAAACATGCATAAACTGAAAATCTAGAAATTAAATACAATCAAACAATTGTGCTTGGATAGGGTTACATCAACAACACTACATGAAGGCTTTTAGCCGCTCATGATCTTCTAAGCTCCATAGACAAATTTCTGATTTCTAGCTTTAGGAAGCGGTATGTTTGTTTACAATGTTTAAAGCCCTATTTATAGGGATTAGGAGAACCCTAAAAACCCTAGAAACCCTAGGAAAACCGGAGGTGAGTCTCCCAGTCTAATTGGGAGACTGAAAACCAATTCCAAACTATAAAAGGATTCTTGCCATGCACTATACGCCCATGTGCTCTCGATCCTGCAAATGTGCGCTCAAGCGCAGGCGCACTCAATCGCAGGTGCAGTTGCGATTGATCCTTAGTCCAAAATGCCTCCAGCTTTTGCCTTTTAAGCCCCATTTTCAATGATTTGCCAAATAAAACCTGAAACACAAAAACAAAACAAAAATCAAACAAATAACAATGCTAAGGAATTAACATATGCAAATTAAGGGGCTTGAATGTGCAACATTCGGCGCTTATCACACCAACAAACTTATATATTGTTAATCCCTTAGCAATACAAAACTGAAAATAAACTGGAAAAAAAAAAAAATCCATCTTTCGTGGGATGTACTATTGCATTTAGCGTATGCAACAAGCCTTTTAAACTCCTAGGCATTCCCCATTGGACGAGTGAAGTCTCGTGAGGGTTTTTCAGGAATGATACCCACAAACATTGTCATCATTATGTCATTCAAAAGGATAAAGCATAACAAAAATAATGGTTCTTATTCATTAGCTAGCTTAAAATTATAAACTTCATCCTCAAAATTCCAAGGAATTTACAAGTCAAATAACTTACAAATGGCAGATTGAGATACACAAATTTCAATTAGTGCGAAGTGAACTAACACATAATCATGAGGCTTTAAAATAATTTCAATATGAATGAATCAACATCTCAAAATTCATTGGATTTCATATCAAATGAAACAACCAAGGCATACATTTTTTTTTCTTTCTTTTTTTTCTTTTTTTTTTTTTGTTTGTAAGCTTTGCAATGCTTAGCTCCCTTAAGCTTTCTAGTTGACCCATGTATCGAGTGTTAGGCCAATGTCTCCCAAACCAAATGGCTTTAGGGCACTAGGTGTAAAGATACTCCTAAGGACTTACTAACTCGAGTCAAAAAGGCTACGAAGCTAAGTTAGCCATTTTATTAATCAACCCAAAAATTTCACTTTTTGACACAAACACTAACTGCTTAATGATGCAAGAGGTCCGGTTACTCCGCGAAAAATTCAAACTTGATTTTTTTTTTTATATAGCATGCCAAAGTTATTCATCCAATATGTCACCCAACAGAATTAAAGACATTGAAAACAAACATAATTGGCCTCAAAATTCATACCTCACAGACATGTGATAGTGTGCTCAAGATAGATTTAAATTGAAACAAGAAGCATCTCATGTTGCCAAAAGTAAGTAACAAGACTCAAAATTCCTAAGTCATATGATCATGTGTTCATAACTTTAAGCCTATCAATGAAATTTAAACCAGAATCAAAGCTCAACCATATGCTTAAGAATGACATAACAACAAAAATGGACCGTGTTTTGTTTTTCTATACCCCCAAACTTGAATCATACATTTTCCCCAATGTGTATGTATATAACTAAAGAATAAGATCAAAAGTATAAGAATACTTGAATGAGCAGATGGGGGCATATCATACCCCCAAACTTGAATGCAAGAACACATGTCCTAAAAAAAAGGTGATACTCCAACCAAATTCCAATCAAGCGCATACATTGTTGTAAAAATAAAATCAAATAATGAAACAACAATGGATAAAATAAACTTGGATGGAGATCATGTACCCTGGTGAAGTGAGGAGTCGAGCGCACAGGGCCAGCACTCGATCCTATGAGGTATTTCTCAATTGAAGTATGACTTCCAAAGGATCTTACCTCAATCCTTCAGAAGTCCAAGCAAGCTCTTCCATCCTTACTTCTTTATGATCATGTAGAACTCCACAAGGAAAAGGATTCCTCTTAACATCTCGAAACTGCTTCTCTCAAGTAATAGGCCTTGATGCTCCCTATGACGATGTTCAGGGTGTTTGTCCCGAACTGGTTTCATGATCAACCTTTTGTCTTTATGGGAGTTAACTAAGGTCGCCAGGGAATTTGCCAAAAACTTTTCCACCCCAATGAAATCCACATCAGCAACTTTTGAATGAAATGTGTCTCTTGTGGGGTTGTCATCAGGTGGAGTACTTGAAGTGAGAGGCATAAGCTCTGGTGGGTTTCTCCATGATGGGGCTCCAGATAGAGGATCAGGAGGTAGGTCTTCAATAGTTTCTCCAATGTCATCCAAGAAGAAACCTGCATTCTGATCAGGCGCATTCTTGAAGGCATTGAAGATGTTCAATCCGATCTTCATATTCCCAAAACAGATCTTCATTACTCCGGTCCCGCAATTGATGCATGCATTGGCTATGGCGAGGAAAGGACTCCCAAGGATGACAGGAATCTGCTTCTCCGGATCTAAGACCGGTTCTGTGTCTAGAACTATAAAATCAACTGGATAGTATAACTTGTCCACCTTGATAATGACATCTTCCACAATCCCACAGGGTTTCTTGATCGAGCGGTCCGCCAATTGCAAGATAGTACTTGTCGATTTCAATTCCCCTAAGCCTAGTTTCTGATAAACCGAGTATGGAAGCAAATTAACACCAGCTCCTAAGTCGAGGAGAGCTCTCTCAATCTCAGTGCTTCCGATGACGCACAAAATTGTAGGCGCTCCAGGGTCTTTGAACTTTGGAGGAGTGTTATGCTGAATCAGATGTTGTGCAAATATCTACCTAAATTAATAGGCAAATAATTGTATGTTTTACCCGCAAGTGCACAAGGTCAACGTAGTAGTATATGATGCAAGTACGGGATCATTCCCACGAGGATTGCTAAATTTTGCTATAAATACATTCCAAAAGTAAAATAAAACAAAGATTGATTTTGAGTTGATAATAATAAAAAGGTAGGGCTTTGATATTCACAACTAATTATATTTAGATAATATAACAATATGCCAATGTTTTGATCATGTTATGCATATCTAATGTTTGTCAACCTAAGGGCATGGGTGTATACTCCTTAAGCTATGGATTTTCCTAAGCAACGTGTTAGCCATGGGTGTATACTCTAACTCTTTTCTTTCTCAAAGAATTTAGAATGGGTGTATACTAAGTTGTTCTTTAAGAAAGTAAAAATCTATGGAAATCGACAAACTCATGAGGCCAAGGGCATGGGTATATACTCCCGGCTCCCTATGTTGATTAACCCAAGAGCCCGGTGTGGATTTCTTTTGTTACTTTTATTAAACCCAGGACTCGGTCATCCAAATTGATTTAACTAACTAGTCCATACCACACGCATAAGTTGATCAGGCAAACACATATGAGGAATTCATGAAAGCAAGAATTAATCAAGTTAAATATCACAACGTGATCATCACAAAGGTGCCAATATTGAATATTAACTAAACATAACTAGGGCTTCAATCTAACCCTACTAAGTAAATTAGTTACACATGAGTTTGATGTTAAACATCTTCATAAAATAAAAAGAAAGGAAAAGAATAAACCCAAAACTTGAACTTGAAGAGCTCCAATTCTTCTCTTTGGAAATTGTGTGTCTATTCTAGAGGTTTAAGGGTCTATTTATACGCCTTAGGAATACTCTAGAAACCCTAAAAATCGTAGGGTTTGAGCCCTAGTTCGTACAAAGTTACAAAACCCTAGAAATTACACTTTCCATATCAAGACTGGTGGCTGACTTGCTCATCACGCACGGGTGTGCTCGATCGCAGCCCATGCATGATCGATCGCAGTCCCAGGACTGCGATCTATCCTCTTGTGCTGGGAGCTCAATCGCAAGTGCCTTGCGCTCGTGGTCTTCGCCTGTAGTGTGCTCGATCGCAGCTCCCCTGCGATTGATCGCACTACCAGAGCCTTCAGTCTTTTCCAAAATCGCTCTTTAAGCCCGGAACTTCCGAAATTGCTTCCTTTTCTTCCAAGGACCTACAAAAATAAAGAAAACACATAAAAGAACTAAAATGGCAAAAATTAATCAAAACTAAAGGATTAACAAATGTAAGTTAAGGGCTAAAATATGAATATTTTGGCACTTAACATCAGAGAGCTTACTTGCTTGGTGAGAATGACCTTCTTGGGAATGTACTTCCAATTCTTCCTCTTTTGAGTGCTCAAGTCCTTGAGAAATTTTGCCTAGGCTGGAATTTGCTTGATGGCATCGAGAAGTGGAATGTTGATTTGAACCTGCTTGAAGGTTTTCATCATGTCTTGTATCTTCTCTCCTTGTTTCCTAAAGTGGGAGGGTACCTTAAGCTACTCTGGAATGGGAACTTAGGCTCATATGGTACCTCAGGAGTGGGGGCAGATGATGAAGATGCCTCGATGCTTACTTGTTTACCCTTGTCCTGATGCAGATTCTGTGGGGCCTCAATTTGCTCATCCTTCTTTCCTTCCACATGATTGTCAACTAGTCTTCCACTTCGCAATGTGGTGACGGCTTGAACTTGCTCCAGATGAGACGTGCTTCCTTCTACCATGTATAGTCCCCTAGGGTTGATCACTGGTTGACTTGGAAGCTTTCCTTCATCCCTCCTGTTGACGCCATTGGCAAGCTGTCCGACTTGAGCTTCTAGCTTGGCAATGGATTGG
The DNA here is from genome assembly GCF_901000735.1 of Corylus avellana. NCBI lineage: Eukaryota > Viridiplantae > Streptophyta > Magnoliopsida > Fagales > Betulaceae > Corylus > Corylus avellana. The sequence goes on along the minus strand of NC_081548.1, from coordinate 10,295,798 downwards.
GAGTGTGAGTTCACTATCTCCTATTGAGATTTCACAGTCTCACTTATCTCACCCATCTGGCCAAACATCTCGCTCATCATTTTCAGCATCCGATCCTCAAAATTAGAATCTAATCGAGGAGGTGGTGCGGCCTAGTATTTCTACTGTGGAGGCCGGTAAGTGGAATGAGGTTGGTAGGGCTACCTGTTAGATTTAGCTTGATTGTGCGGCCCTAGGGCTGAGTTGCCCAAATTTGGATTCATCCATGAGAAGTTGGTATGATTTCTCCACCCCGGGTTGTAGGTATTGGAATACGGAATCATTACCCGATCTTGAGAAAGCTGCATTAACCTGCTCATTAGAAACATTAGTATAATTTCCAGCAGTAGAGCACTCATTTTCATGATGCATAGGACTATAACAGAATCAGCATGGTTCAGGTAGTGTGTGCATGTGAGTAGTATTAGGAGCAAAACTAGCAGTCATCCATTGATCTAGCTTCTTGGTGATAGCCTCAACTACTTGGGTGGCCATGTTTGAGGAATGTCTTGCTCCAAAAAGACTTTCGATCTTTGGTGCTTTAGATGGTGGTGCCCTCCGTCTGGTGGAAACCTACTAAAGAGAATTATTACTCAAATTTTCAAACATAGACCATGCTTCATCTTCACTTTTCAACATGAATGTTCCCCCACAAGATGCATCTACCATATTTCTATTGGACTCGGTCAAAGCATCATAGAAACTCTGTACTAGCTGCCATTTTGGGACAACGTGGTGTGGGCATGATCTAAGCAAGTCCTTCAGCCTGTCCCAGGTTTCATGGAAATGTTCTCCCTCATATTGGGAGAAGCTAATGATAGCTCTCCTAGTGTCATTGGTCATTCCTATGGGAAAATACTTTTTAAGAAATTCTTGTTGCAATTGAGCCCAAGAAGTGATAGAGTCAGGTGCTAAGGACTAGAACCGATGTTTGGCTTTTTCCTTGAGTGAGAAAAGAAAGAGACGCATCCTTAGGGCGTCCTCAGTGAATCCCGTCATTCTAATGGTAGAACAGATTGCTTCAAAATCACTGAGGAAGTCATAAGGGTTTTCAGTGCTAAGCCCTAGGAAATAAGGTAAACTCTGTATAGTGCTAGGCTTAATCTCATAGTGGGCTGCCATAATCTTCGGCAACCGAAGACATGTGGGGGTAGTGTAAGTGGTAGGGAGATAGTGATCTCTCAAAGCCATATGGTCACCCATGGTCTTAGTGTTGTGTGCTCTTAGCAATTTAGAATTCCTTTCGGCTCTAAGTTGTCTAAGATTGTGTTCAATGTCGAGGTTGCAAGTAATTAATGACAAAGACAAAGAACAGCGACCTAACATAAACTAAAAAGAAAATTAAAACAGTCACAAAAAAAAAAAAACAAAACAAAAACAAACTAAGATAAAAAATTAAAAATTAAAAAATTAAAAAATTAAAGCTCACAAACGGCCCTTAGATGCGCTGGAATTTAGATGCAGACTGCTACTGGTGTGCTCGATTACACTGCAGAGTGCGCTCAAGCGTACAGCGGCAAATGGGTGCGAGCGCAGGAGTGGAGGGCTCGAGCACAGCTTGCTGAATTCCTACTAGAGTACGTACTTGCGCTCGATCACAGTCACATGGATGGGCAACTACGGACCTGAGTGAAAAACTCAACAAAACCAAAATAAAACACAAACAAAAAAAGAGAGAGAGAGAGAGAGAGTGAGAGAGAGAGAGAGAGAGAGAGAGAGAGAGAATTAAATTATAAACGAAAAATAAAGAAAAACAGAAAAATAAAAATTAAGCTAAAATTAATTCCTAAAATTTGATAATGAAACCGTTAAGCAGTCCCTCGACAACGGCACCAAAAATTCATGTGGTATTTTTGTGACCAAAAATATCAATTATAAAAATAACCATTCATAATAGGATAAATCTTTGTAGGATATGGCTATAGAGAGGGTGTCGAACCTCAAGGACTGCAAGAGTTTTGATATCAAATTCGAAAGATCAAAATTAACTTAATTAAAAAGCGAATTGATTTGATTTTCTTTAAAACTAAAGTGCATGAAAATAAAAGAGATTTAAAATAAGAGAGAGAGTGTAGGGTATTGACTTCACCTCTATCCGCACAACAATGGCTAATCATAATTAATCCCAGAAATTCATTCTATGCATGTTATAAATAAACAAGAAACTACCTTATTAAAGAATAAGCATAATCTATCTTCGGTTGGCACGGATCGTCCACCTAACCACTAAGATGCGGTACAACCCGTCTTTCCTAGGTATAAATTATCAAATTCTTTAACAGGATACATACAATCAATGAATAAGTGTAACCCATCTTCGGTTGGCACGGACTGTCTACCTAAATTACACTAAACTAGGGTGTAGTACAATCCGTCTTCCCTAGACATGGCCTATCAAATCCTATTGATCATATGTCAATTAAACCCATTGTATAACCATCATCCTCATAATCATAAAAAACAAGAATGATTTGAGATCAACAAAAGTAAAATACTTTCTAAGACAAGAGAAGAATTTCACAAATATTGATTTTGGAATTTAAGAACAATTTGCATTTAATAATTAAGAACATAATCAAAAGGTAGCAATTCTCATAGTTATACAATCAACATGCATAAATTGAAAATCTAGAAATTTAATACAATCAAACCATTGTGCTTGGATAGGGTTACATCAACATCCCACGAAGGGGTTTAGCCGCTCATGATCTTCTAAGCTACAAAGACAAATTTCTGATTTCTAGCTCTAGGAAGCGATGTGTATTTCAATGTTTAGAAGCCTATTTGAAGGGATTAAGAGAACACTAAAAACCCTAGAAACCTAAGAAAAACTGGAGGTCAGTCTCCCAATCCAATTGGGAGATTGAAAACCAATTCCAAGCTGTAAAAGGATTCTTGCTGTGCACTGTACGCCCGTGTGTGCTCGATCCTACAGATGTGCGCTCGAGCACAAGTGCGCTCAATTGCAGGTGCAATTGCGACCGATCCTAAGTCCAGAATGCCTCCAGCTTTTTCCTTTTAAGCCTGATTTTCAATGGTTTGCCAAATAAAGCTTGAAACACATAAACAAAACAAAAATCAAACAAATAACATTGCTAAGGAATTAACATATGCAAATTAAGGGGCTTGAATGTGTAACATTCGGCGCTTATCAGCCTCTATTTTTCTCTCTCACTCTGCAGCACCTTTTTCTTCTTCTCTTTTGTTTTTGGGTCCTCCAAAAACACCAAGAAGAAAAACACACTTGATGCCTTGCACACACTTTTGATCTCTCTCTCATGCAACGCACTCACCTCTAATTGAAGCTACACGGCTTTTGCTCTCTAATTTTCCACTTGTGCACGTCGCACTGCTTGAAGAACAAAGGACTTGAAGCTTGCCCTTTATGTAAAGCCTATAAGTCGGTCAACAAATCCTAATTCGTATTTGACTTGTACAAAGTCTCCAAAACCAAGTAGAACTTGGAGAAAGGTTATAGCCAACCGTATACATGCACAAGCCAACATAAAGTAACACTTGGGGCCCACTCTTCTTAATGGTTGAAAAGTCACACCACAGCAATCTCCACTTTGACTTCAAACCCATCAAGTCTAATAAAACAAATCTCCTACCATTATGCCTCCGCCCATTGCCACCTAGAGTAATCATACTCCACAAGTGCCACTCAACTCCAAGAGCCTCTTGAACTTGAGCATAGGCGCAAGTTTAGACATACCATCATGCTTTCTTACCAGTCTCGTCGGCCATAAAGCTTTCTCTCATGACTCTTTCTTCCTGCAAACCCATTTGCACCTTTTAGCCTTCTTTCCCTTAGGTAATTCTGTCAATTCCCACACTTTACCTTTATGTAGTGACTCCACCTCTTTCGGCATACCATCTTGAATAGACGATAGATCTCCACTATCAACTATCAGAGCAAAAGAAACCATATCCTCAAAGTCATACCTGTCTAATGCTTTTCGATCACATTTTTCTCTGCCTTTTGTTGAAGAATAAGACTCCTCCCAGTGCTATGACTCTCTTGAAGATTCTTCGTCATCACATTCATCCGTAAGTGAACGTTGTTCATCAAGCTTCACCTCCAGGACATGTTTTTCTTTCAGCACTGTACTTTCAGAAAACTCATTTAAGTTAACGAACTCAGTCTTCTTCGGTTCTATAACATTAGGTTCTGCACTTGACCTATCCTTGTACATAGCACACTCATTAAAAATCACATTCCGACTTCTAATGATCTTCCAATTTTAATCACCCAAAAACCGATAACTGATGGCCTCATCTCCATATCCAATGAAGAAACACTTTCTAGATTTAGCATCTAGCTTACTCCTAGCATCATCATCAATATGAACAAACGAAGTTATATTTAAGTAACACTAAATTATATGGTGTGTTTAAATATGGCCATGTTTCTCTTGAAGATAAAGATCTTGAGGATTTATTTGTTTTTCCACTACATAAAAGATTTTTTTTTTAATTTTACACAATAGATCCCAACAAATCAAGGTATATCACCGTGATTCGATGTATAACAATCTTTCTCAAAATAGAATGTCCAGTTCCATTTACCGACTACAAACTTTCTATATTTAAGGATACTAGGATTATGGACTAGGAGCTTGTGTGATAACCACGTTACTCACACCCATAGAAATATTCAATGTAATCATAAGACATTTCACATGCATAATAAATATAATGAACTTTTGATAATAAGCATGTAAAATATATTTTGTATGCCATATGCTCAAAATGATTTAATCCATGAATAAAACTTATATTTATTATAAACATTGAATGTCAACATAAATATAAATTACTAGGATTCAGGGCACAATCCCAACACTATACTAGATAAAGAAAAGACTCGAGAAAACTTTTGTTATAAAACACAAGCTTATTTTACCTTCCTTGAATGCAAAAGAGTTACATGCACTCTTTTATAAAAGAAAGAAAGATAAGAAGATGAGTAGAATGTCTATTATTTGTAAAGATAAGTTCTCGTAAAAGTTTAGAACTTTGAAGGAAACCCTTTTTTTTTTAAGTTCGCTAAATCAAATTAAATTGGAACTGAAATGGATGAAA
>NC_081548.1:10255098-10290595 GCF_901000735.1 Corylus avellana | reverse complement strand
TTATAAATCATCATCATAATACATCATTATAAATCATCTTTGTAAATCATCATAGTATATCATCATTGAAATTATAGTATCATTTTCTCATAATAGGGCCCATGTACACTGTTACCCCTGTGCACGAGGGTTGCGGGTCCTTGCGACCATGGCACTGAACTGTGGCCACAGCCATGCCCGATCGTCAATTAACTCTTTCTTGGTGCACTCAACGGTCTGGTTGATGGAATACCACCTTCTTGCATAGCCTCCTTTAGTGGTTTCGCCTCCATCTGAGTATCGGTATCGAACTCTTCTCATTCTTACTTATCTTGGGGCCAAAAATACTCTCCTCCATACATGTGCCCTTATTTCATAAACATTTATCTCATCTCTTGTACTTTTCTTTGTACTTCTTTTGATGCATCTTAGGGCAACATGTAGGAGGGTTTATCATCTTTTTTCTTTCTTATAATCATCATCATTTCTCAACTTTCTTTTCTCAAAATGGAAACCTTTTAAAATATAAACTTGTTGTACTTAGAAAGCGTTTAAATAAATAGAAACTTTCTAGATAATTCTTTTAGAAATCCTTCATGCATGCAACATAACTTCATAATACGTAAATAAAATAATCATTTACAATTTACTAAAGAATGAATAAATAGCATGACATGAAGTAATTTTAGAAGGGGTAGTGAATTTACTTACCTCTAGACTGAAGCTAAAAGTGGTATGAAGGAATCTAGTTGCTCCAATATGACTAACACCACTAGTATATCTTTTGAAACTAATTTCTAAAGTCCGCTATCTCTTGTGTTCTTTCTTTCTTGTAGCGCTTGGTCTCGCCCTTTCTCTCTCTGTTCTGAGTAAACACTCTTAGAAAGAAGAAAGACCGAGTAAAAAGCGGAAGAAGAAAGAATATATGCAAGAGATGGGAGAGGAGATGAGTGAAATTGTGAAGGAGAAGAGCTCTATTTATAGGAGAAAATCAAATACTATTCTACCTTCAATTTACAATTATACCCTCATTTACTATTTCACCCACCAAATACTATTCTACCTACCCTATACGATTCTACCTACCCTATACTATTCTACCTTCCATTTACTATCCTATTATTTCACCAATTACCATTCTCTAATTACCACTCTCATAAATTTCCCAAGAATTAAAATCCTTAGCTACAATGGATATTAAAATAACATCATTATCAAAATAATCTATTTAAATAGCTTTGAAAATTCTGGGACACTACACATGGCCTATCAAATCCTATTGATCATATGTCAATTAAACCCATTGTATAACCATCATCCTCATAATCATAAAAAACAAGAATGATTTGAGATCAACAAAAGTAAAATACTTTCTAAGACAAGAGAAGAATTTCACAAATATTGATTTTGGAATTTAAGAACAATTTGCATTTAATAATTAAGAACATAATCAAAAGGTAGCAATTCTCATAGTTATACAATCAACATGCATAAATTGAAAATCTAGAAATTTAATACAATCAAACCATTGTGCTTGGATAGGGTTACATCAACACCCCACGAAGGGGTTTAGCCGCTCATGATCTTCTAAGCTACAAAGACAAATTTCTGATTTCTAGCTCTAGGAAGCGGTGTGTATTTACAATGTTTAGAAGCCTATTTGAAGGGATTAAGAGAACACTAAAAACCCTAGAAACCTAAGAAAAACCGGAGGTCAGTCTCCCAATCCAATTGGGAGATTGAAAACCAATTCCAAGCTGTAAAAGGATTCTTGCCGTGCACTGTACGCCCGTGTGTGCTCGATCCTACAGATGTGCGCTCGAGCACAAGTGCGCTCAATTGCAAGTGCAATTGCGATCAATCCTAAGTCCAGAATGCCTCCAGCTTTTTCCTTTTAAGCCTGATTTTCAATGGTTTGCCAAATAAAGCTTGAAACACATAAACAAAACAAAAATCAAACAAATAACATTGCTAAGGAATTAACATATGCAAATTAAGGGGCTTGAATGTGTAACATTCGGCGCTTATCAGCCTCTATTTTTCTCTCTCACTTTGCAGCACCTTTTTCTTCTTCTCTTTTGTTTTTGGGTCCTCCAAAAACACCAAGAAGAAAAACACACTTGATGCCTTGCACACACTTTTGATCTCTCTCTCATGCAACGCACTCACCTCTAATTGAAGCTACACGGCTTTTGCTCTCTAATTTTCCACTTGTGCACGTCGCACTGCTTGGAGAACAAAGGACTTGAAGCTTGCCCTTTATGTAAAGCCTATAAGTCGGTCAACAAATCCTAATTCGTATTTGACTTGTACAAAGTCTCCAAAACCAAGTAGAACTTGGAGAAAGGTTATAGCCAACCGTATACACGCACAAGCCAACATAAAGTAACACTTGGGGCCCACTCTTCTTAATGGTTGAAAAGTCACACCACAGCAATCTCCACTTTGACTTCAAACCCATCAAGTCTAATAAAACAAATCTCCTACCATTATGCCTCCGCCCATTGCCACCTAGAGTAATCATACTCCACAAGTGCCACTCAAGTCCAAGAGCCTCTTGAACTGGAGCATAGGCCCAAGTTTAGACATACCATCATGCTTTCTTACCAGTCTCGTCGGCCATAAAGCTTTCTCTCATGACTCTTTCTTCCTGCAAACCCATTTGCACCTTTTAGCCTTCTTTCCCTTAGGTAATTCTGTCAATTCCCACACTTTACCTTTATGTAGTGACTCCACCTCTTTCGGCATACCATCTTGAATAGACGATAGATCTCCACTACCAACTATCAGAGCAAAAGAAACCATATCCTCAAAGTCATACCTCTCTAATGCTTTTCGATCACATTTTTCTCTGCCTTTTGTTGAAGAATAAGACTCCTCCCAGTGCTATGACTCACTTGAAGATTCTTCGTCATCACATTCATCCGTAAGTGAACGTTGTTCATCAAGCTTCACCTCCAGGACATGTTTTTCTTTCAGCACTGTACTTTCAGAAAACTCATTTAAGTTAACGAACTCAGTCTTCTTCGGTTCTATAACATTAGGTTATGCACTTGACCTATCCTTGTACATAGCACACTCATTAAAAATCACATTCCGACTTCTAATGATCTTCCAATTTTAATCACCCAAAAACCGATAACTGATGACCTCATCTCCATATCCAATGAAGAAACACTTTCTAGATTTAGCATCTAGCTTACTCCGAGCATCATCATCAATATGAACAAACGAAGTTATATTTAAGTAACACTAAATTATATGGTGTGTTTAAATATGGCCATGTTTCTCTTGAAGATAAAGATCTTGAGGATTTATTTGTTTTTCCACTACATAAAAGATTTTTTTTTTAATTTTACACAATAGATCCCAACAAATCAAGGTATATCACCGTGATTCGATGTATAACAATCTTTCTCAAAATAGAATGTCCAGTTCCATTTACCGACTACAAACTTTCTATATTTAAGGATACTAGGATTATGGACTAGGAGCTTGTGTGATAACCACGTTACTCACACCCATAGAAATATTCAATGTAATCATAAGACATTTCACATGCATAATAAATATAATGAACTTTTGATAATAAGCATGTAAAATATATTTTGTATGCCATATGCTCAAAATGATTTAATCCATGAATAAAACTTATATTTATTATAAACATTGAATGTCAACATAAATATAAATTACTAGGATTCAGGGCACAATCCCAACACTATACTAGATAAAGAAAAGACTCGAGAAAACTTTTGTTATAAAACACAAGCTTATTTTACCTTCCTTGAATGCAAAAGAGTTACATGCACTCTTTTATAAAAGAAAGAAAGATAAGAAGATGAGTAGAATGTCTTTTATTTGTAAAGATAAGTTCTCGTAAAAGTTTAGAACTTTAAAGGAAACCCTTTTTTTTTTTTAAGTTCGCTAAATCAAATTAAATTGGAACTGAAATGGATGAAACCGACAGTACACCAAAATGCGTTTTGAGTAAATTCCATGGTCAACTTGCAAATACTTCTCAAAAATAGTGGTTTCACTTTTCCACCTTTGGAGACCTTGAGTTGAATGTCAATTTATCAATGTCAATTGTGAGCTAGACCGAAAGTGCTCCATAAAATAATAATAATAATAATAATAATAATAAGCATTCTTTTAGAGTAATTATTACACTTACACTTCGCATTTAATGATCACTAATAATCAAGTTTTCTGCTTTCCTAATTAGTGAATTAAGATTCTCTCAAGAATATCCAGTTAGCTATATTGGAGAGGCATTTTTGTATATTTAAAAGTAAAAAGACAAAAATACCCCTTAAATATAATTAACTAGATATTTTTCAGTTCGAATGAACTAAAGAGGATCATGTTCCCTAATCGGTAGGGAAAGGACAAAAGGCCAAAAAAATTTTAAAAATTTCGGATTGGCCACTTGGTGGGTGGCAGAACTATCTCTATGGCCCGCTCTAGGGGGGCCAAAATTTCTTCATGCCAAACCAACCCTAAGGGCATTGGGAGGTGGCCATTTGAGGGTGACCGAATCACACTCAAGGTTGACTTGCTATAGGAGGCAGCTCTACTCACCTCCTTGGCCAGCCATCCCATTTTGCTCAAGGAGATGGTGGGTCACCCCATCCCATTTTGCTTAAAAGGGTGGCTCACCTTCATTTTTTTTAAAGAAAAGCTTTTTAATTATTTTAATATTTTTAGTTTTTAGTTTTTTATTTTTTTAAATTGTTAATGAGTTTTTTAATTTTTAATATGACATATGGCTATGTGTCAGTTTTTTATTAGGTTGACGTGAGCTTCCGTTAATTTTATAGACAGATTTTGAACGGAAGTACTATAGTACCGGAGAATAATGAGCGTTTTAACTCAAAAAATAAAGAACAAAAAAAAATACTCAAAAAAATGCAGGAACAGTATGTTACTGTTCAAACATCCCTATTCACACGTAAATATGGATGTGTGGACAGTAACACTATTTATACGTCCCTATTTTTTGAATAGAGATGTTTGAACAGTAAAATACCTCAAATTAGTAACATTTTTCAAAAGTAACCCTATTCCAAACGCTACTAATTGAGATTTTTTTTTTTTTTTTTTTTGGTAGTGAGTAAAGCAAATGGTCCCTTTTGATAGCTCCTTTAGTGGGTGTTATTTGTTGATGAGGAAGTCGATAGGTGTTTTATTTTATTTATTTATTTGTAGTTAATTAGGAGGTTGATGGGTGTTAATTGTTGATGATGAGATAAGGCAGGCAGATACCACATACAATCAACACTATAATATTAAGTGGCCCCATTGTTCAGCCTCCAGAAATTTTATATACACCATAAAACAATGAAATTTGTTCTTTCATTTATGTGATCAGGAATTCAAGTTCACCAAAGTACATCAAATCTAATATGGACAGTAAATAGTGAAAAGGACACCATCTTATTCAATGTCACATAGAACAAAACAATTAGGACTTTTCCTACTTTCTTTCCGGCACTGCTGCAGTATTTGAGGCTTGGGTTGAATATGAGTCTGTTTGATATTGTGTTAAAAAGTTTAAAAACTACTTTTAGTATATAAAATGTTGACATGTTTGATCAAAAATTTTAAAAGTTTTTATTTAAGTTTTTTTTTTCATTTTAAAAATTGTCAAAATGCGTTTTTGAAATGGAAAAAGAAAAATTATTTTTAACATTAAGAAGCTTTGTTTTCGAACAGAATCTCGAACATATTATATGTCATCAGTACAAAAAATCACAGGATTAGTGGCGTGTCTACAATGGACACTTTTTTATCACGTCACCAATTGGTGACGTGTTAAAGCTCACACGTCACCAAGTGGTGACATGCTATATATTCACAAGTCACTAATTTAAAAACTAATAAAAAATTTGTTCAGTGTATATTTATATTAAAAACTAATTGGTGACGTGTCAATGTGAACAAGTCACCAATTAGTGACATGGGCAAATCACCACGTCACTAATTAGTGACGTGGTGTTGTAGCACATCACCATATGGTGACATGGCGTTTTGAACACATCACCAAAAGGTGACGAGGTAATTTGCGCATGTCACCTAATGGTGACATGTAAATGTGACACATCACCCCCTTGATAGGGGCGATGTGTGGCATCTTAACACGTCACTCCATGGGTGACGTGTGTACCGAGAATAACTAACACGTCACCAATGGATGCTTGGGGAATATGCATGCGCAGGCCCGTCTTCTTCTCTTCTCTCTCTTCTTTTTTCTTTCTTTCTTTCTTCCTCCTTCTCTGCAGCCTGCATCTCCTTCCTTTCTTCTCCTCTCTCATGCAGTTTCTCACTAGCTCTCTTACGCACATATCTGGCAATCGAGCTCCATCACTCAGTCTCTTTGGCCTTCTCTCAGTCTCTCTCCGTCGCTCTGCCACCATCGCCGTCCGGTTATCTCCATCGTCTCTCCGGCCACAATCTACCCGTACTCACAGCAGGTATATATATATATATATACACACATATATTTATTTAAAGTATGTATATTTATGTTAATTTATTTATTTGTTTGTTTGAAATATATGATTTTTATTTTCATTTTTTAATTTGGTAGGTGGGATTGTTATATATGAACATGCATGCAAAATATATATATATATGGACAGAAATTTCCTCCAAACTGGTTTGGAGGAAATATCCTTCAACCCACATAAAATGCTGCCAAATGTCTAAGCATTTAATATGCACATTAAATATTAAAGGTCATTAATAGCAGTTTACTAACTAAGGTTAACCTTTTTTCTTTTTCTTTTGGTTAAACATGACACTTTCACCAAGGTTAGAATTAAACTGAAGACCTAATGTCAAATTAGATAAAAAACCAAAAAAAAAAAAAAAGTAAAGAGCTAATGTTGGCTTAGAAGAAGAAAAAAAAAATCACATCTAAACAAGGATAGAAAATTTTAGTAAACCTAAATAAGGTGCAGTTGATGAGTCATATCAGAAGCATACCTTTTTTTCTATTCTCTGTTTCTCAAGTTCTCTGCATATGCGTCTGAAAGACTGTTGCTTTAGGAGAAGAATGGATTTTTTGGCATATACATGAAAATTGCTATCATATTAAGGTACTCTTCATGATATTTTAACAATTGAGTCTTCGTGTTTTGGATAATATTTTGATTAATTTTAATCTCTATTCAGTTATTCCATTAACAGAGAGTTATCTAACATTTTCAATTTTTTATTTTTTTTCCCTTCGTTTTTTCTTATCTTTTAATCTAACATTGTTGTATTTTTTTTTTTTTTTACACTTCAATTTTTCTTGTTTTTTCATCACTTTTATTTTTAATGAATTTTGACTTCCTACAGCCCACTCAAATTATTTCACTTAGTCATTTCAATGTGTCACGTGTGGGTCCTTAGAATGCAACTTTTATATATATATATATAAGTTGCATTCTAAGGACCCATATATATATATATTCACACTTCAATTGTTAAAGAGATTAAGACTCAGGTTAAAACTCTACCATGCATAATATTTTTTGTCATTTTAATTATTGCACTTCCACCCCCTCCTTGGTATTAAAGCTATAAGAGTTACGATCTTTTGCTTACTGTCTATCTTCTCTTTCCTCTGATTTAATTTGATCTTCCTATTATGTGATCCTCTTTTTGTTACAAGCCTACCACCCCGTCGAACTAGCCTTGGTTGACCTCTTAAGACCCTTGTCTTGCCTAGGTCTGGCGTTTTTGGGCATAGGTCTAGTTTACCCCCTGATGTTGTTAATATTGAACATTTCTATTTAAGTATGAATTAAATAATATTCATATTTGCCAAAACAATGTTTGTTTTCACATACCTACTGTTTTTGTTAAAAATATGTCTGATAAAGTTATTCTTGGACTTCCCTTTATTGCTATGCTTTATCCTTTCTATGTTGATGAATATGGTATTTCAACTGTTAGAATGGGCGTTGAAGTTAAATTTCCTTTTGCTTCTAAATTTGAAATTGATGTTAGTAGATTGAACATAATCTCTACCAAGACTAAACATTTGAACTTCTTAAAGCAAGAAATCAAATACAAAAAAAAAAGTTGTTGAACAACTTTCTGATAAATTGTTACAATCAAAGATTGCTGCTTTTAATACCCTGATTATTCATACTGTTTGTTCTGAACTTCCTAATTCCTACTAAAGCCAGACCTATTCAAACGAATACTGAACTTCGAAATTTTGTCAAAAAGAAATTGGTGATTTACTTTCTAAAGGAATTATACGCAAGAGCCAGCCTCCTTGGTCTTGTGCTGCTTTTTATATTATAAAAAAAATGCTGAACTTGAAAGGGGAACCCTTAGATTGGTCATAAATTACAAACCACTCAATGATGTGTTAGAATGGATTCGGTACCCCATCCCGAATATATAGGAAGGACCTTGTTAATCGCCTTAGTGAAGCTTTATTTTTCTCTAAGTTTGATATGAAGTCAGGATTTTGGTAGGTCCAAATAGCTGACAAGGATATGTATAAGACTGCTTTTACCACCCCTTTGGTCACTATGAGTGGAACGTCATGCCTTTTGGATTAAAGAATGCTCCTAGTGTATTTCAAAATATTATGAATGATATCATAAACCCTTTCAGTCATTTTACTATTGTTTATATTGATAATGTTTTGGTTTATTCAAAATTTATTGATGAACACTGGAAACACTTGAACTCGTTTCTAGACACCATTAAATACAATGGACTTGTTGTCTCTGCTAAAAAGATTAAACTTTTTCAAACCAAGATTAGATTACTTGGTTTTGATATTTCTGAAGGGCAAATTCGTCCCATTGATAGAGCTATTCAATTTGCTGACAAATTTTCTGATATTATCACTAATAAAACCCAACTTGAGGATGCTATATATATATTCTAATGTTAGGTCTTCAGTTTTTAACGTTAATTCTAACCTTGGTGAAAAAACAAAACGTTAGTCTCATATTTAACCAAAAGAAAAAAAAAAAAAAATGATGGTAAAGTCCACTTAATCTCCTCAAACTACCACCCTAATGACAATCTATCCCTTAAACTATCAATTGCAACAATTTACCCCCCTAAACTACCAAAACAATGACAAAGTACCCCTACTTTTAACAAAATGACAAAATTACCCTTACTAAAATAAAAATAAAAATAAAAATACTAAAATTTATTTTTTTAAAAAACAATTTAAGGGTATTTTTGTCTTATTAAAAATTATATAGGGGTAATTTCATCACTTTGTTAGTATTGGGAGGGTACATTGTCATTGTTTTGGTAGTTTGGGGGGTAAATTGTCACAATTGATAGTTTGGAGGGTAGATTGTTATTGAGATGGTAGTTTGAGGGGGTTAAGTGGACTTTACCAAAAAAAAAAAAAGTTAACCTTAGTTAGTAAACTATTATTAATGACCTTTAATAGTTAATGTGCATATTAAATGCTTAGATACTTTGCACTATTTTATGTGGGTTGAAGGATATTTCCTCAAAACCGGTTTGGACGAAATGGAATAGGATCGTCTCCAATCCATAATGGACTCGAGAATATCTAATTCATAGCTGGGATTTCTTCTTAGAAATCCTACAGCCAAAAATAGGACACCTATCCCACTACGAAAAAAAAAAAAAAAAAACAAAATAGATTAATAAAAAAAATATATGAAATGGTTGGCCACCCCATCTTAGCCATAGGGGGTAGCCAGATCACCCCATTTTAGCTAGGGGTGGCTTGACGTCCGGCCAACCCCTAAACCCAAAAAAAAAAAAAAAAAAAATTGTTTGGCCCTTGGGTGGCCGAAGCCACCCCTAGCCCCAATTAGGGCGGTCCGGCCACCCCAGACCCCCAATATTGTGGTGGCCAACCACCCCTTAATTTTTATAATTTTTTTTTAATAAATAATATTGTATTATTTTTTTTATTAATGAGACAGATGTCCTATTTATGGTCTTAGTTAAAGAGATCCTGACCATTAACTGGAGAGGATCTTGTTCCAGAGGAAATTTCTATCAATATATATAATGAGCTTTAATATTTAATGTGCATATAAAATGCTTAGACACTTGGCACCATTTTATGTGGGTTGAATGATATTTCCTCCAAACCAGTTTGGAGGAAATTTCTGTCATATATATATATATATATATATATATATATATAATGCTAGGTAATTTGTATCAAACTAGATTTTTAAATTTTCTTTAGGTTTGAAAATTCATATTATGTAAATGTTAATAAAAATAAATAAATAAACTAACATTCATGCTGGGTGCTGGGATGATGATAGTCCCTGGCTAGCCTCTTTATGGCTCATTAATTTACTTCAATTCCCTTGCAAACTAGAGAAAAAGGGGAGCGTAAAGTCCAACTTCAAGTCTTCAACCAACATGCATGAGAAGCAAAAGCATAGTAATATTAAATATGTTCCCATGAATTATTGATTCATTTATTTCGGAAACTTTCTTTCTCCTTACGTACCTTTAGGTGTGAATGAAAATACCACTCAATTTAATATTATCTTCAACTAAATGATGATTCACGTTCGATCCCCACCTTTAGACAGAACACCAGAAGATGAACTTCAAAAATGGGGGAACAATATTTGTTGTAGGAAATATCCCACTTGATTTTGATTTGTTGTGCTATTTTAGAGTTTGAGAATTTTATGTCATGTCACTCGTAAGATTGTTGATGGTGATAACAAAACAGTATGATCAAAATCAATTGAAATGCCCCACTCGCCCGCCATATACATTTAAGAAAAATGCTAGAAAATGCATTTTATTTAACAATATTGAGATGTGGTAACATTGGCCAATGGGGTGGTTTCGGCCACCCCATTTTGCTTTTTGAGGGCGGTTGAGCCACCCTTTTGTTTTAGTTTTTATATATATTTTTTTTAATTTTTAATATTACTCATTGCCACATGTCAGTTTCGTATTGGATTGACATGGACTTTCGTCAATTTTTTTATGAAAGTTAGACAAAAGTACTATCTCTTTCTTTAGCCATAAGCCATATATCTTCTGTGATACAAAATAAAATCTATATAGGTAAGAATAAAATAGTTAAACCACATGGGGCAAAAACATATTTAACCTTTTTAAAAAAAATATAAATTGATTTAAGGATTAATAGAAAGTCTTACATCAGCATTATGAGATAATTATAGAGAAGTGCTACACTTTCCAAAAACAAAATTCCAAAATATGGTCCCAAAGAATGTGTCACAATATTCTTATGTAATCCATTATTTTAGGAAATGTGTTACCATTTCATGGAATTGCGACACATTATTTAAGAATCATATTTTGGAAAAAAAATAAATAAATAAAATAAAAAATTAAGAAGTATAGCGTTTCTCATTCCATATTAATACTGACGTAACGATTTTAATTATATCTTAATTGATCTAAAGATTGTTTAAAACTGCTTCGTCTGCGGATAATAACAACAATATGATGGTTGTAGCTATACGTATATAATGCACGTACCATTATTGTCCCAACCCCTTGAAGTCAACATTTGGTATAACCTTATTATGAAAGATGACGACTCCCAACTCCCACTAAACCCTCATAAATTTTGGTAGTTGTTTGGTTTTTATGTCCATGTCTCCTCCTTCTCCTCAGTGTGAGTGAACACTTTTTCCACGTTTTCCGTCACACAATGAACAATGCAAATCTGATTTTTCCCTTGTCTTGTCTCTGCCACAGCCTGACCTGCCCACCCCTGCATCTCTCCTCTCCACCTGTCCCAGCTGCCATTAATGTCTTCAAAGTAAGTGAGCCTGTGGCAGTTGAAGCAATTAATGAAGCCCCCTTTATAAATTCCCAACAAGCCTTCTCTCTTTTGTACACAAATTATCTCTGCATTTCTGTTCTAATCCTCTGTTTTAATCCACAGCTTAATTATGGAGATCCATCTCCTGCGTATTTTCGCTTTTCTTGCTGTAAGCTTTGCAATCTTTCTTTCTTTCCTTCTTTTTGATTGATTTCCATGCTTATTTTCTAACGAGAATTTGTATATTTTGCAGCTTGCACTGGTGACGAGCCATGCTGCTCTGGCTCCTGAAGAATACTGGAAATCTGTTCTGCCAAACACTCCGATGCCTAAATCTGTTAGTGATCTTCTACACGAAGGTTCGTTTATGGAATCTGAGAGGACCCTGTAAATCTTTTTTCGATGAAATGATATTATGGAAGTTGAATGAGCATTTTGTTTTGGCTTCTGATTTTCATGTTGTTAACGTTGCAGATCTGATAGACGGGAAGAGCACTTCCGTTGATGTGGGGAAGGGCGGTGTTCATGTTGACGCCGGAAAAGGGAAGCCTGGCGGCACTTCCGTTAATGTTGGAGGGAAGGGTGGCGGCGTCGATGTTCATACCGGAAATGGAAAGCCCGGAGGCACTTCCGTTAATGTAGGGAAGGGTGGCGTCGGAGTTGATACTGGAAAAGGAAAGCCCGGGGGCACCAGTGTCGGTGTTGGCAAAGGAGGAGTATCTGTGCACACAGGCCACAAGGGAAAGAAGCCTGTGATTGTCAAGGTACGATTAAATCATCGTTTATCTTCAAAATTTTATTTTATAATAATAAATAAATTTAGCCATTTCATTTAATTGCTGTCTAATAAAAAAAAAAAAAACTTCACCTAGATCCTGAACTGTTAGTAAACCTTTTTAAATTTTAAAAACTCTTAATTTTATTAATGGTTAAACATGATTAAATGATTTTTATACCTTCAAATTTTTTTAAAAAGTTCTAAATTTACTCTTTGGACCCAATTATTTTTATTTTATTTTTTAAAAAAAAAAATAACGAAAATCATCGATATTTTGATATTTTTGTCAGATTTCGTTAAAGTTAAGAGGATAAAAATTGACGGATGAGATATATTATTATTGCATTAAATTGAAAGTTCATAAGTGAAATTGATAATTTTTGAAATATTAAAATCTTCTCAAAATGCGTAATATATAGTTGAGAAGTCTTTGTAAAGTTTCTCTTAAAAAATATTATTCAAATACTAAATACATAGCCGAGAAAGAATTTCTATTTTAATAGCATATTAAATAATTACTTATTTAAAAAATATAAATTTAAACATTTAATTTTTAAATTCTAACAGGTAAATCCAGCTGGTTCGCCCTTCATTTATAATTATGCTGCCACGGAGGATCAACTCCATGATAACCCCAACGTAGCTCTTTTCTTCCTGGAAAAGAGCATGCATCCCGGCGCAGAAATGAACCTGTACTTCACCAAAAGCTCAGAGACGGCGGCGTTTTTGCCCCGACGTGTTTCAGAATCAATACCCTTCTCATCCAACAAGATGCCAGAAATTCTAAACCGGTTTTCTGTGAAACCCGGTTCAACGGAAGCTGGGCTAATGGAGAAAACAATCAAAGAATGCGAAGAACCGGGCATTAGAGGGGAGGAAAAGTACTGCGCAACATCGTTAGAATCAATGGTGGATTTCAGCACTTCAAAGCTCGGAAAAGACGTGAACGCAATCTCCACAGAGGTGGGAAAAGAGACCCAGTTGCAGAAATACACCATAGCTCCAGGGTTGAAGAAGATGGGAGGAAAGAAAGCTGTCGTGTGCCACAAGCAAAGCTACGCATATGCGGTGTTTTACTGCCACTCGACGGAGACGACGAGGGCTTATGTTGTGCCGCTGGAGGGCGCCGACGGGAGCAAAGCTAAAGCGGTGGCGATCTGCCATACCGACACGTCAGCGTGGAACCCGAATCATTTGGCTTTCCAAGTGCTGAAGGTGAAGCCGGGGAGTGTTCCGGTGTGCCATTTCCTTCCTGAGGATCATATTGTGTGGACGCAGAACTAGATCGTCTCTTGCGTTTGAAATTAACGATATTATATTATATATGTACTTTCCATATAAATCCCGCTGCATTTTGCTACACTACATGTTTAATTAAATAATATTCTATATATATTTGGGTAGGACGACGTATATTTTAGTCGTTAATAAATACATCCTTAGGCTTTATTACGCCATTTTCTTTCTCCAATGTTGAATCTTCTGTTTCTCCTCTCTAATAAGACTCACGTATCAACAAGTCCAGTAATGATAGTTATTTTACCTATTTAAAATATAAGTCTTTGAATTTTAGTTTCTAATATTTTACTACAATCTTTAACAAAAATATTTATTTAACTCACTACTTTTTTTAAATGTTGTTTTTTATCCTTACTTTGAGTGAGAGAGAAATGAGGAAAAAAAAAAAAAAAAGCTTCCAAGGTGCTACAATAAACTTTCAAATATGAAAGTTTATTTGAACAAATTTTAGCAAGATTTATATTTTGAAATGCCTGCCGGATGAGAATAATAACTCATAATACTTATATTTAAGTATAAATGGTCATTTAGAGCATTTGTTGGATATGCTCTGAGTGTTACAACTTTGATATTTTTGAACTATTGATTAAATAATTAAATTTATATTTTTTTATTAGTTTAAATTTTTTAGATAAGTAATAACAAAATCGAATCATTTTTAGGAGAGGAGCCGATTCCTTAAAAAGGAGGGCAAGTTTGTCCAAAAAAAGAGAAATGACAATTTTGCTTCTATTTTTTAATTAACCTCTACTTTCTTATTTAACATGGTATTAGAGTCAAATCTATTAAAAATTGAGGTTGAGTGTACGTGTGAGGAAGAGTGTGATTATAATTTTTCTTTCCTAGCAGCTTAAGCTTTTGAGACAAGCAATAATTTAATGTTATCAGAGCCAAATATTTTGTATTCGAACCCTGACTTCGTCAATTAACTTCCGTTTAAATTAAATATTCCACCTATAAAAATTGAGTTTGAACCCACACACGAGGGAGAGTTTTAAAGTATTGATTTAATAATTAAATTTATTTTTTTTATATCAGCTTAATATTTTGGAAAAAGTAGTGATTTAACAGGTATATATAGTAACCCTGGTCGCTAACATTGTAACAGGATCAATCAACTTAGACCGTCTCCAAATTAAATAAACACTTTAAATTATTGTCCTAAACAAAAAAAATAATAATTAAAAAAAAAAACTAAAACGTAAAAAATAAAAACCAATTTTTAAGGATATTTTTTATTTTTATAATAAAATATAGAAAAAAAAAATTAAAAACGAAAAAAAAAAATCCGATTTATAAGGATATTTTAAAAAATTAATTTAATTTTTAATTTAAAAAAAAATAGAAACAAGTAAAAAAATTGAGTAGTGATAGAAGTTACGCTGGCGTGCGTAAAGAGTAACGCACGCCAGTGATGTGGCACATACCACGTCTTCCCAATTTTTTTTTTTTTTTAAAAAAAAAAAATTGAAAAAACCTGCGTTCAAAACTCAAAACCCATCCCATTTTCATTTCCCTCCAGTTTCTTCCGCATCAAAACCCAGCCCCGATACCCAATTTCTTCCCAAACCCATTTTCTCCCCCACTGGCGTCGTGATCTCCTCTCTCCACCGTGCGTCCATCTCTCTTCCAAGGCCCTCATTTTCCCCCTCAAAATTCTTCCCCCAAAATTCTCCCTACCCAAGAACATGCTCCACAACCGCCGGAAGTTCATTGCTCGTTGCTGCCCTAAACCCATCTCGACACAGCCGCTCGTTGCCGCCCACGCCGCCGTTCATTGAAGCCAACTCTTTGAGGCAAAAAGAATCCTCATCTGACGCCAAAAGTGGAGAGGAAGCGTTTCTCTTTGTACTCT
Source organism: Corylus avellana (assembly GCF_901000735.1). NCBI lineage: Eukaryota > Viridiplantae > Streptophyta > Magnoliopsida > Fagales > Betulaceae > Corylus > Corylus avellana. Next base: position 10,274,899 of record NC_081548.1, on the reverse strand, counting down.
GCCCTCTTCTCTCTGGAATCCCTCTCTCTTTGCTTCCTCCTCTGAAAGGTTTCAGCTCTCTCTTTCTCTCTTGCTTACGGTTTATGCACAGAAAAGCAAAGCTATAACTCTCTCTCTCTCTCTCTCTCTCTCTCTTTCTCACTCAGACACACAAATCCACAAATGGAAAGACAAAGAAATAGGTTTTATTTCTTTATTTTCATTTATTTTTCCGGGTGAAAAGGCGAATGGGAATGAGATTTGGAGTTTTGTGGATTTTGGGTGTGAGTGGCCGACTGTGTATTTGGTTTAAGAAGTTTTGTTGTGATCTTTTGGAGGAGCCCAATGGGTTTTTATTTGATGAAGTTTGAGTAGCTTTTGTTGTTTAATTTTGGTTATAGAGGCCAAATGGAGTGAATATGTTTTTGAAAATTCTTTTGGTTGATTTTGTTTGGGATGCTCTAGGTAAGCACCGAATGGGAGGGAGGAAGAATTTGGATTCTTTCTCTAACATTGGCCGAATGGGTGTTGGTTGTTGCAATTCTTGAGTACTACTAGTGAAATGTGGTATATAAAGGTGAGCCCTTGGACTGACAATTAATTACATTTCTTCAGATTTTTAGTGTGGTATTAATGCCTTCTATTTTGCAGTGTAGTCCCTTTTTTGTGGCATCGTCAATGCTATTTTTTCCATTTCAGGGTTTATGTTCATATTTAGATAATCATGTGTTGCAACCAGCTTTTCCATTACATGACTATCACCTTTTTTTTTCCCCTTCTTTAAGGGAGTTCTTTCTATATTTCCTGTATACTTGGGGTTTTCCTTGTATTAATAAAACTTTCGTATTACCTATTAGAAAACATATTGCCTAGAATTGCTAAACGCCTGGTTTGTTGTATTCAGATTACATGATTTGTCGTTTTAAAGAGAGCATGCGACCTTACAATGACTGTAGGACTGAAGTTGCTAAGGAAAAAATAAATAAAAAAGACTATAGGATTGAAGTTATCTGGGCCTTTTGTTTAGATGAAATAAGTTTTTCCACTTGCAGTATATTGTAAAAAGTGCATATGTTGTGTTCAAAAGAGAATGAACTAACATAAAAAATGTTGGGTCTTCTCTAATCTTATTAAACTTTTATCTACCTGCATCGTTATCATTCTTGCTAGACTACAAGATGAAAAATACAATGTTAGCTTGTTGCACTATAGCATTTGTTAGGTTGCAAAATATTAGCTTATGAGAAATAAAGGTGAGGGTCTACATGAAAAATTATCTGGTAAAGATACAACAACCACATGCTTCTGTATTTCATCCATCTATTTATTTTCCTTTGGATTATTTTTAATGTGAAGGTAGATACTTGATTGGTATGAGAAATATAGTTCATAGTTTGTGCTAATTTATGAAGTATTCATGTCTTAAAAACTTAGATGTACCCTGAGGTGACTATCTGTATGTTGGCAATTAGGTTTTAAGTGTTGTTTTGCTTATTTCTCAAATTACCTTGTTCTTAAATGGTATGACAATAATTTATATTTTCAAAAGAGACCATGGATTTATCTCCATTTCATCAGCTGTCACTTAATATGCTTTTCGTTTCTAGTTTGGTGAGAATCAATGTTGTGGATTCACATACAAATTTGTTTTTATTTGGCAATAAAGGTTGGTTAAGATTTGATTAGCATTCTTAACACCATATTTTAATCAGTTGTTTTACCTTTTTTGTGATCTTACTATTATTAGTTTTGGATAGATTGACATGCTCACATTTCACCGCTTCTTGTTTAATTCATGTTAGTAGTGTCAACATTGAAGTTCCTCCCTTTTCCTACTTGTTCACTTGTCCCATAAAATGCGATCTTTAGTTTTGTTTGCCTCTCTATTATTTTTCTTTAGTTTTGTTTCATTGCATTAGATCTTATACAAGAATTTAGAGCCATGTTTCCTTTTATTCACTGATTTAGTCAAATGTTCTATTTATATTGTAGTGATCTCATTCAACTACTGAGCAATTATTGAGTAATATGTCACTGCAATGAACATGCATATAGAACAATGATTGTGAGATGGATGAGTTGCTAAAGATGAGTGAAATTATAAAACAAATGCTTTCATGTGAAAGTCTAGATAGCGTGTGTAATATCCATAATAGTTAAGTGGTATTTAGGTAATTTGGGGAAAAAAAAAAAGACGCATGGTGGTGTGTTGCCTCACCCCCACTCCACTGTTTTTTTTAGACACGCCCCACTTACCTTGTTGATAGTTTTTTTTTAAAAAAAATAAAAAAGAAGAAAGAACCTGCTAGAAGTCCAAACCTTGAGCCAGTGTAGGACACCCTTGTAATCTACCTTCTTCTTTTTTTTCCTTTTTTTTTTTCAAAAAAAAAAAAAACAAGTTTGTTTATTTTGCTAACTTACGAATTTCTTTTGTTGCAGAATATGCGTTTCAGCCTCTTTGACCAAGTGATTGAGCCTGTTGGTTTGTTTGTACGGAGGCTCTCTTATTTTTAGCTAATGCTTTTAGTAAATGTTAAAAGATTTTGAGTTTATAGTTGGCTGATTGTGGTGTATAGTTTTTGTAAGTGTCGAACAAGTTGAAATGATGTATAATTTTTGCAAGTTTAAATAGTTGGAATGTTTTTGTAAGTTGGAACAATTGGAATGGTATATGGTTTTGGTAAGTTTGAACAATTGGTAGCAACTTTTGTAATTGTGATTAATGTCCAGAGAAGCAGACAAATTATTGAAGTCATATTCTTTGGACAAATTATTTAAGTCATATTACTTGTGGAAGCACTTTGCTCACATATGTGCCCAAGATTTTAGTTCAATATTATTCTCGTTGAAGTCCATAAGCAGTGAAGATAGTTTCATTTTGAATGGCCATCCTTTTCATTGTTAATCTTCGAAACATGAACCGAAGAAAGAAAGGTAGCAAATTTCTAGTTAATAAGAATTTGGATTTTTGTTTGGACTGTCGTTCGGATGGCTAGTCGTGTGGCAATTACAATGACTACTCAGATATTAGGTAATATCAGCTAGGAAAGCTTTGGGTCAGAGATTGGTAAGCCACATAACGTGTTTCTCTATTTGCAAAAATTGATTACCAAAATCATTTTTAACAAAACATAGACAAACAGGTTGACCATTTAGCACTCACTTTTTGTTGCAAAATTTAAACATTTCTCACATTTTGTGGGGGCATGGAGATCACCATTCCCTACCAATTTTTCATCTCCTTCAACCATTTTCTCAAATTTTTCTAAATATGTTATTTTTATTTTTTTACACTTTCTTATCCTCAAGCTCTCTTTTTCTTTTCTTTTCCTTTTTTTTTTTTTTTTTGGCCGAGCCGAAAATGCCCTACCTCGAGCTCGAGCCACTTGAGTACCTGGCTCAACTCGAAAGTGTGTTTCTAGCAAGCTCGAGCCCGAGCTACCATATATACCCAGCGAGCCGAGTTCGAACAAGGGGTTTTCAGCTCGAGCTCAAATTCGGCTCGTTTACATATCCTTTAATACGAGCCGGTCCGAGTTTGCCAAAACTCGGCTCGGCTCATTTGTAGGCCTAAATTCATAACTACATAAAATGCATTCATCTTGGAATAAGTATATACAATAAGAGTCAACCCTATGTGCCTCCCTATACAGTACAATAAGCACCATTTTCTCAGGAGCAACTCCAACCAATTCTGCATATTCAGACTAGTAGAGTATAAGTTCTAACAAAATATACATTGTTAGAACATTGTGATTAAATATACAAAATATTCTCCGGGTACTAAATGAACATACACTTTTTTCATATGACCTCCCACCTTACAAAATATAATAGAATAAGAAATTGAAAAAGACTAAATTAGTGAGAACTTGAATCTTCCTCAACGACTTAGCTAATAACTAATTTCCTTGAATTGATTCCACATTGCTTTGAACTTCTATATTCACCCTTTACAAAACCATTTACTCTTTCTCTCTTTGGTAAGTAACCCAAGACTAATTTATTACAACAAAAGAGCAAGGTAAAGATCACCGCTTACAAACTCTCTTCCATCCACGTTGTTGCATTCTTTGAACTTCTATATCTTTGTGGACATCATACTGTTTGAGCTCCTTACATGTTTGATTTCTACAGTGTAATTTTATTTGAAAACTCTGTTAAAATTAATTCTAAATCCTCCATCCAGACAGTAATGGATGAAAAGAAAGAATATGTTGCAAGTAGAGAATTCCACAAATGCCTGGACACAAGAAAATTTTACAACATGATAGAAATGATAAATCACAAGTGTGGTTTAAAGATAGAAATGAGAGCCATTTGAAATACAAATTAATCACAAGTGTCAAGTGCAGTAAATGACAGAAATTGCATGAATTTGTAAAGGACCCACGACAAAAATCATATAAATTTGACATAAATTATGATCATTTTTACTATGAATGTATGTATATGCCAAGGACCCATGAACAACACATCAAATAGACAAAATATGCTAAACCAAATTGTAGACATGACCTATCATTCAATTCTTGGGGCAACATTTTGGTCCTCAGGAGAAGAAATGAGACGAGCCAAAGGATGAGAAGAAATGAGAGTCGAGAAACAATTTTACTGTAGAGTAATACGAAATCATGTAATCTGAAGACAACAAACCGGGCTTTTAATATGTTTTTTGATAAGTAATACGAAAGTTTTATTAATACAAGGAAAACCCCAAGTATACAGGAAATATACAAAGAAATCCCATAAAGAAGGGGAAAAAAAAAGTGATAGTGATGTAATGGAAAAGCTGGTTGCAACACATGATTATCTAAATATGAACATAAACCCTGAAATGGAAAAAACAGCATTGACGATGCCAAAAAAAAAAGGGACTACACTGCAAAATAGAAGGCATTAATACCACACTAAAAATCTGGAGAAATGCAATTAATTGTCAGTCCAAGGGCTCACCTTTATATACCACATTTCACTAGTAGTACTCAAGAATTGCAACAACCAACATCCATTCGGCCAATGTTAGAGAAAGAATCCAAATTGTTCCTCCCTCCCATTCGGTGCTTACCTAGAGCATCCCAAACAAAATCAACCAAAAGAATTTTCAAAAACATATTCACTCCATTTGGCCCTCTATAACCAAAATTAAACAACAAAAGCTACTCAAACTTTATCAAACAAAAACCCATTGGGCTCCTCCAAAAGATCACAACAAAACTTCTCAAACCAAGCACATAGTCGGCCACTCACACCCAAAATCCACAAAGAACAACAAAAATCAACTCCAAATCGCATTCCCATTCGGCTATTCACCCAGAAAAATACATGAAAATAAAGAAATAAAACCTATTTCTTTGTCTTTCGACTTGTGGATTTGTGTGTCTGAGAGAGAGAGAGAGAGAGAGAGAGAGAAAGAGTTAAAGCTTTGCTTTTCTGTGCATACACCCTAAGCAAGAGAGAAAGAGAGAGCTGAAACCTTTGAGAGGAGGAAGAAAAGAGAGAGGGATTCCAGAGAGAAGAGGGCAGAGTACAAAGAGAAACGCTTCCTCTCCACTTTCGGCGTTAGATGAGGGTTCTTTTTGCCTCCAAGAGTTGGCTTCAATGAACGGCGGCGTGGGTGGCAACGAGTGGCTGCGTCAAGATGGGTCTTGGGCAGCAACGAGCAGCGAACTTCAGGCGGTTGTGGAGCAGGTTCTCGAGTAGGGGAATTTTGGGGGAAGAATTTTGAGAGGGAAAATGAGGGCCTTGGAAGAAAGATGGACGGATTTGTCGGGGGCGGTGAAGGTGGGGAGACACACGGTTGAGAGAGGAGATCACGACGCCGGTGGGGGAGAAAATGGGTTTGGGAGGAAATTGGGTATCGGGGATAGGTTTTGGTGTTGAAGAAACTGGAGGGAAATGAAAATGGGGATGGGTTTTGAGTTTTGAACGCAAGTTTTTTCAATTTTTTTTTTTTAAAAAAAAAAAAATTGGGAAGACGTGGCATGTGCCACATCACTGGCGTGCGTTACTATTTACGCATGCCAGCGTAACTTCTATCACTACTCAAAAAAATTATAAGAAAGGGAAAAAAAAAAAACAATTTATAAGGATAGTTTTTTAATTTTTGGTTATTTTAAAAATATATATTTTTTAAAAAAAATAATAAAAGTTTATTTTGTCAATTTGAAATTTTTATAGGGCATTTTTGTGTTTTGGCTGGTCTTAAGCGGGACATTGACATTTGTTGGTAATTTAGGGGGAATATTGACACAATTAATAGTATGGGGGACATTAACAATGGATTGATAGTTTGGGATTAAGATTCCCTACAATTTCTTTAAAATTCTTTTTAGGTGTCGAAATACTTAGAATGCTACCTATTGAAAATGCAGCATGTTAAAATAAAAAGACAATTTTTTGCTTAAACCTTTTTTACAATATAGAGAGTAAGGATGTGAGGAAAATATACTCAATTTTCAACGAGAGCATACCACAATTTTAATAGGTAGTATTTTTCAAATATTTTTATGCATAAAAAAGCAAAATAGCCCAATTTAAAAATCTACTATTTTTTTTAAAAAAAATTGTGATGTGAAGTGATAACGACCACTAAATTACAATGTGGTTGGTTGATACAATCAACTCCATGTCATTAATGGTACAACAAATATGGTCCCTTAAATTTAACATATATATCCCTCGCGATCAACTTCTGTACAGCAAACAAACTCCAACATCCATATATTTCTTTAGTCCTTCAAAATCTCATTGTCTTCATCTTTTTCTCTCTTCACTGTGAGCAAAAAATAAAAAGTTAAAAATAAAAAATAAATAAATAGAAATCTCTATTGCACTTTGTACTCTCCCTAAAAGTTTCATTTGTAGTTGCAGTTCTACTGTCGAATGATTGCTGGTTGTATATCATATAATGTTTGGATCATTTGTTCAACTAAGCAACATCCTGGGTGATTTGGGAGACTGATTTATCATTCATAGGATACACCGCATTTTGCTACACAGTTCCATTTCCAATTAAGAGAAATGCTACATACACACTCACACTCACACTTAAATGAATACAATTTGACGTGACATTAAAAATTGTTAAATTTTTAATTTAATGATAAATTTTAGTGTCGCGTTAAAGAAAGTGTAGGATTTCTCATTATTAATTAATGACACTGTAGAGATATGAGGAAAATGAAGTTGAAAGTCATTATAAAAATAGGGAATGTTAGTATTCTCCTAGGAGAATAACTTCAATGTGGCCAATACACAAAACCCCTGTTTTCCCTTGTTTTCTGCTCACCATTCAGTAGTTGCCGTATCAGCTGGAACACTCTAAGAAAAAACACACAACCACACCTAAATATATCAGGTTTTATTAAATTTTAAAAAAATAAATAAATGTAGAGGGTGACAGAGGGAGGTGGGGGCGGTTCGCTGCCATCCCCAGCCAATGGAGGTGGCCTGCGAGCCACCCCCAATGACCTTCCGGGCTAAGGGGTTGCTGCGTGCCACCCCAGATGGCCTTGGGGTGATTTGCGCGGCCACCCCAGTCCATCTATGGTGGCCTGTGCCACCCCAAATGGCCTAAGGGTGGCCGCGCAAGCCACCCTCGGCGGAGAGAGAGAGAGAGAGGGAAAAAGATCCGGCGACAGGGCAAACAAAGGCTGGCGGTGGCTCAATAAGTGCGTGAAAGGATTAATCCTATGTTTTGCTATCATGCATTTTTCTTGAATTGATGAGGTGTCTCACTCTGAGTAGTGGGCACAAAAGCCCCATTTTGTGCCACGACCACATAAAAGACGCTCTCATTCTCCTAATATTCTCTGATTTTAGGTGGATATTATTTTTTAAATAATTAAAAATAAAAAAATAAAAAACTTGGCTCTTACTGCTCTATCACTAGATTTTTAAAAAATAATACCCACGTATCACTCAAAAAAAAAAAAAACCTAACATTTTCCTAAAAAAATAGTGGACGGTAGAATGTAATGTGTCATGTAAAAAAACTGCGGCGGCTTAGAACCTAAGGAGGCCTTCGCACCACACATGCCATGCTGCATTGGGAGCCGCTCACCTCCAATTGAGTTCTGCCACGTATAATTTGGCACCTCATTTAAATTTTCATTTTACAAACACTATAAAATTTGCTAAATAACTTTTATAAACAGACTGGGTACTTTCATGGAAGGTGCCACTTCAACAACTTAACAATTAAAAGTTGCAAATAGAATTTTTTTTTTTTTTTTTTTTTTTTTTGCCGAGGCCTCAGTGATATTTTTGGCCTATCTCGTTAGAAGGAGTTGATTTGGATCAAGAATAGATTAATAGGTGAAATGACTTTTCTGTCATTGGATGTAAATCACCTAACAGTATTAAATATTTCCTTAAACATATTGAGCAGAGCCATTTCGGCCCGCAAATATTTCACATCTTCTGGTTTGAGATACTTAGATCTTTGGCTCCCTTGCACCCGCACGCCTAGATCTCCATAGTTTGTACCCCTCTATTGTATATGGATACCTCCAGATTCAATTGCAGATTTAGATGTGGTGTCCTGTGCACCTACGTTATCAGGTTTCTTTCTCGGTGGTGCTCTACTTCAACGGCTTCAATTCATCTACTATTAGTGTTCTCTTCCCTACTGTAGTTTTAAAGTTTGCTTATTACTGTAGGAGGTGTTTTTACGAGATTACCCATACAAATCGCCATTTCAACCTTTCAAGCGACCTTACCCTTGACTGGCGAGCCAAGAATTCTTTGGGCTGAGTCATTCATTTGGCCCATTCCTAATAGTTCTTAGGGTAAAGTCCACTTACCCTCCTCAAACTACTATCACAATAACAATTTACCTTCTAAACTATCAATTTTGACAATTTACCCCCAAACTACAAAAGCAATGACAATCTACTCCTAATTTTAACAAAATGACGAAATTACCTTTACTAAAATAAAAACAAAAATACTAAATTTTTTTTTTTTTTTCAAATTTTTAAGAGTATTTTGGTCTTATTGAAAATTATGTAGGGGTAATTTCGTCATTTTGCTAGCATTGGGGGTTACATTGTCATTATTTTGGTAATTTGGGGAATAAATTGTCGTAATTTATAGTTTGGAGGTAGATTGTCATTGGAGTGGTGGTTTGAAGAGGTTAAATAAACTTTACCCTAGTTCTTAAGTTTTTATTGCGTTGTCCTAGCTGATTTTCGGTCTTTTTTGGGTCCTAGTTTTTTTTTTCTTTTTTTTTTTTTTTCAGTTTTTTCTTTGATGTTTCCCTCCTCCCCTATTTCCCTTGTATTTGCTTAGGACAGAAAAAATAATAATAATAATTACACCTTAATATCTTCAACAACTCGGTGATTCCATCGTGCCCCTCAATCTCAAAAACGAACATATAGAACACATTGTGAATCATCTTCTAAATGGAAGGCCTATGGACCTTGGAGAAAAGAGAAGAAAGAATAAACTTTTGGGAGAAAAAAACTTTATGGGAGGAAAAGAGGGTGCGAAAAGACAATTTCAACGTTAGAGACTACTTACCCGATCTTAGTTGGGACAAATATTTCAACATGAAATATCAACTCGACAATGGCGGCCATGGTGGTTGGGAGGGTTACGTGTGGCGAGAGAGAGAGAGGATACAAGTGAGTGAATGAGTTAAGGAATCAATAAAATAAACAAGTATGACATGTGGCTCATTTTGGATCTTAAAATAAAAGCAAGTTAAGAGATATGTTATGCATGCGCCTAAGTGCTAACACTTTGATATGGCAGTAAAAATCACCATTGACTGTTAAGTCTACTTTCGTTTATTATTTTATGCAATGGTAATTTTCACTATCATGTTAGTGAATGAACATGAACACTGGAGAGTTTGTGTAGCACTCCTTGAAAGTTAAATGTATACTTGTACACCATCAAATTACATAAAAATAAAATAATAATAATAATAATAATAATAATAAGTAATTTAACCTGACAATTCCATTTTAACTTTTCAATTCTTTTAAGTAATCAATCTTTGAAAACTCCAAAAAAAAAAAAAAAAAAAAAATGATAAATGTAGTAATGTAGTATAAACTATTCACCAATTTACGACACTAAAGTTATTACAAAAGAGAAATGCTAAGCTTACAAAATATTTTACAAAAAATAAATAAAAAATAAAAAGTCTTATAAAGTGACGTGGCATAACATTATTGAGTTTCTCAAAATTTGAATTCATCTCCTTCTCAATTATGTCGTGCCCCATCACTTGGAATAATTTTTCTTCTAAAATATTTTGTAAGCTTAGCAGTTTTTACCCAAAGAATACATCTTTAAAGCTCGTTTAGAGGAACAGCAAATGTTTGCACCCAGAGACATTAGAAGTTTTGTTAGCAAAACAGAGAATAAAAGAAGATACAGCCATTCTGAAAATAACTCATTCAACAGAAACAATACAAAACTTTTTGCCGATGCTTACAAGCCTCTCTATTGCCAGGAAAATCAAAAACTCCTGTGAATAATGAGGGCAGATTACCTCTAATATGTGTCTCACAGCTGAATCCAACTGCCAACAATCCTTCTCAGTTCTCACCAGCCATTTTATGCAGAGGATTTGGCACCAAATATTTACAGAATATGAGCAATCCAAGAGAAAGAGAAGATGCCTTAAGAACTCCACGTGATTATGAACAGAGAATAAAAGACATATAAGTAGATATATATCCCAAATCTCCCCAGTAAGCAAATGATCTTTTGTTGCCATCCAAGGAATCAACCTCTGCCTTCCCACAGGTAAAAGGGATTCAAATTATCTTTAATGTTTTGCCTAGCCCTCATTTGAGTTGGAATGGGGTCCCTTAACTCCCCGACACCCATTTTGCCTCTGCAGTATTTCTAGATGCAGATTTCCATAGCAAATAAAGGTAATTTATGGATGCCATTGTAGAAATTGTTAGGAAATTAGACGCCACTAATTCCTCTTCAGGATCTAGGGATCCAATCGGTCAAGAAAAACAACAATACACAAGTACAGTAAATAATATTTTACCAAAGATACAGCTCGGTATGTTCCCAGGTAAGATTGGAGGAGTCACACCGGTCTCACTTAAAATCCAATCTTTCCTCGACAGAACATACACGTGTACTTTTGATTAGTACTATAAACACGCACAAACATACACAAGACAAGAAATTTATACGTGGTTCGGCCAATACTGCCTACATCCACCGAATTGCAGAAATTTCACTACTTTGGGAGAAAATAACGGGGAGACTTTACAAGAGATATTTCAGAGAGAGATTGCACACAACTCTTCTATGTTGTGATCTGCAACTCTTATATGCCTAACACTAGACTTATCTCTCTATACCTTTTTCTCTCAACCTTTCTTTCTTTTTCTCTCTCTATACTTTTCTTGTCTTAGCACTATGAAACAATGAAGCTTGATGCTCCTTATATATGTATAGAAGGGTTGGTGAGAATGGTTGGTGAGAATGGTTGGTGGGAATGGTTGGTGCAACAACCATGTACTATTCATTCGACGGCTTGGTTGGTGCAACAACTTTTTACTATTCCTTTGACGTCTTCTAGAAGATACTACCATAGTTTACTCATTTGACTCCATTTTTCAACAATCTCCCACTTGGAGTCTAATGAGTTTGAATCTCAACAATCTCCGCAATTCCCTCTTCTGCAACTTGTCCACTTCTCCTCAAGCTTGAAGACCAACTGAAGTTGAGCACAACTTCAGTTTCTCTATAGTAACTGCTTTGGTTAACATGTCAGCTGGATTCTTGCTGCCTTGGATCTTCTCAAGTATCAACACCTCATCTTCTAGAAGTGATCTGACGAAATGATACCGAAGTCCAATGTGCTTGGTTCTTGAATGAAATGCTGAATTCTTTGCTAAGTGTATCGCACTCTGGCTATCACTGTACAAAACATTCTTATCTTGTCTGAAACCCATTTCTGCCAACAATCCCTGTAACCAAATCATCTCTTTGCTTGCCTCAGTTACAGCCACGTACTCTGCCTCTGTAGTGGATAAAGCAACAACCTTCTGTATCTGCGAAATCCAACTCACTGCAGTAGTACCTACTGTGAAAACATATCCGGTAGTGCTCCTCCTGTGATCTACCTCTCCAGCAAAGTCTGCATCTACAAACCCTTGTAGTTTTAGCTCGCCATTTCTGAAACATAGGCTTCTGTTAGTTGTACCTCGTAGATACCTTAGTATCCACTTCACTGCCACCCAGTGTTGCTTCCCAGGTTTTGACATGAATCTGCTCACAGCTCCCACTGCATGAGCTATATCTGGTCTCGTGCAAACCATGGCATACATCAAACTTCCAATGGCTGAGGCATATGGAACCTTAGCCATGAATTCCTTCTCTTCTTCTGTCTTGGGGGACTGATCCTTGGATAGCCGAAAGTGACTAGCCAAGGGTGTGCTAACTGGCTTAGCATTACTCATGCTGAACCTTTTCAGAATACGGCAAATGTACTCCTCTTGAGACAACTGCAAAGTACCCATTTGCTTGTCCCTATTTATTCTCATCCCAAGAATTTGCTTCGCTGCGCCCAAATCCTTCATGTCGAACTCACTCGATAGTTGCTTCTTCAACTTCTGGATTTCATCCATATCCGAACTTGTTACTAACATGTCATCGACATATAGTAACAAAATAATGTAACTGGATTCAAACCTCTTGAAGTAACAACAATGGTCAGCGTTGCATTTGTTGTAGCCATGCCTCTGCATAAACCCATCAAACTTTTTGTACCATTGTCTTGGGGCTTGCTTCAGGCCGTACAAGCTTTTAGACAATTTGCACACAAGTTTCTCTTTCCCTTTGACTGGAAAACCCTCCGGTTGTTGCATGTAAATCTCCTCCTTTAGGTCTCCATGGAGGAAAGCAGTCTTCACATCTAACTGCTCTAGGTGCAACCCCTCTGCTGCAACAATGCTGAGAACTGAACGAATGGTATTCAGTTTCACAACCGGTGAGAAAATGTCGGTGTAGTCAATTCCTTCTTTCTGCTGAAAGCCTTTGACCACCAATCTTGCCTTGTGTCTCTTGGAACCATCATGTTCCTCTTTGACTCTATATACCCATTTGTTGTGTAGAGTCTTCTTTCCCACGGGTAACTTAGCTAGCTCCCATGTCTTGTTAGAGATGAGAGACTTCATCTCATCCTTCATTGCAAGCTCCCACTTGCTCGAGTCCTCTACCTGACATGCTTCAGCATAGCATTCAGGTTCTCCACCATCTGTTAATAACAGAAAGTTCATGTACTTCCTGTTTGGTACATGTGGACGAGCTGACCTTCTAGGTGCAGGCGTAGGAGTTGGATCTTGTGGTGCTTGTTGTTCTGCAGGTTCTTCAGGCTCTTCAAGTTGAGGATCCTCACCAACTTGCTGCACCGGATTACTTTCTGGAAGATCATCCAACTCAACATACATATGATCATCTTGTACTGGACTAGTAGGTTGTACAGTACCTCTCTCCTTGTACATCACCTTCTCATTGAAAACCACATCTCTACTTCGAATGATTTTCTTATGTTGATTATCCCAGAGTCGATAACCAAACTCATCTCCTCCATATCCAATGAAGATGCACTTTAGTGACTTAGGGTCTAGCTTTCCCCTCACATGGTCACTAATGTGCGCATAAGCAATGCAACCAAAAACTTTTAACCATGAAAGATTTACCTTCTTTCCGCTCCATACCTCCTCCGGTATGCGTTGCTCCAACGGCACTGAAGGTCCTCGATTAATGAGGTAGGTTGCTGTGTTGATTGCTTCAGCCCAAAACTGCTTGGGTAGGCCTGACTGAATGCGCATACTTCTTGCTCTTTCTGTCAATGTTCGGTTCATCCGTTCTGCCACCCCGTTTTGCTGTGGGGTTTTTGGAACAGTCCGTTCCAAACGAATCCCGTTCTCAAAACAGAATGTTTTGAACCCGGTGTCCTCGTACTCTCCACCGTTGTCAGATCTTAGCTTCTTGATCTTCAAGTCTATCTCGTTCTCCACCATGGCCTTCCATTTCTTGAATACTTCATACACCTCAGATTTCTGTCTCAAGAAATAAACCCATACCTTCCTGGAATGGTCATCAATGAAAGTCACAAAGTATGACTTTCCGCCAATGGACGAGACTGCAGCTGGCCCCCAGACATCTGTGTGAACTAGCTCCAGCTTCTCATTTCTAAGGGTTCTGCCACCCGTTTTGAAACTCACCCGTTTCTGTTTGCCGAAAATGCAATTTTCACAAAAGTCGATATTAATCGACTTTAACATTGGTAGCTTCCCCAATGAGTGCAAAACTTTGAGCCCTTTTTCACTCATGTGCCCTAGCCTTTGGTGCCACAGATCTGCTTCAGCACTTGCATTCGCAACAGCAATAGTATCCCTCATATCTGTGGTCATATAGAGGGTACCAGTCTTTTCACCTTGAGCTATCATCATAGCCCCAAATGTGACCTTCCACTTACCTCCGTGGAAGTGAATGCCATGCCCTTCATCATCAAGCTGTCCCACAGAGATCAGATTCTTCTTCAGCTCTGGAACATGCCTGACTTTCTCCAACTTCCATACTGAATCTGCATGTATTCTAATCCGAACATTTCCCATGCCCACAACATCCAGCGCCGTACCATCAGCTAGATACACTTTCCCGAAATCTCCACTAACATAGTTTCCCAAGATTTCGCGTATCGCTGTTGTATGAAAGGAAGCCCCTGAGTCTAACACCCAAGAATCAAATGGACTATCAACCGAGAGGATCAGGGCCTCTTGCGCTTCATCTGCCACCACGTTTGCAGTGTCGTTTGTTGCCTCCTTTTTCGGAGCTTTACATTGATTTTTGTAGTGACCCGTCTTGCCACAATTCCAACACTCAATAGTTTTTGAGCTGCTCTGGCTGTTGGAATTTCTTGGATACCTTGATTTTGACCTGCTGGCCCTTGATCTCGACCTTCCATGCCCGTTGCCTCTGTTTGATCTTCTGCCTCTACTTTCCACATTCAAAGCAGATCCGGAAGTGGACTTATCATCTGCCTTCTTCATGGTCGCATGAGAGATGATGTCTTGCACAATCTCATTGAACTTGAGAGTTGTCTTTCCAAACATGAGCGTGGTGACAAAATGCTCATAAGAATCTGGAAATGATGCAAGCAATAACAAGGCTCGATCTTCTTCACTGAATTGAACATCTATCCGGTTCAAGTCGTTGATCAAAGCGTTGAAGATGTTGATATGCTTCATCACGTCCTCGCCTTCCTTCATTTCCAGCTTGAAGAGTTTCTTCTTGAGGAAGAGTTTATTTGACAAGGATTTCCCCAGATATATGGCTTCTAGCTTGTCCCACATATCTTTGGCAGAGATTGCTGATATCACATGATTTAACACATCATCTGTGATATACATCTCAATGGTAGAGATTGCCCGTTGATCGATATCTGACCACTCGGGGTCAGTCATGCCCTCCGGTCTTTCTTCTAAGGCAACTAGCAGCCTTTGTTGAATAAGAACGCCACGCATCCGCCTTTGCCATAAGCCAAAATTGATCTTCTCATCAAATGGCTTTATTTCAACTTTCATAGATCCGCCTGATCCATAATTTGGACTCCACTTCTTTGAACTGTCACTTGAAGAAGCAACTTCATGAGTGGTTTCGGGGGTTTCTTGAGACATCCTTCTTGTTGTATAAACTTGACGCTATTGCTCCCACTCGAACGGAACACGAACCGAGCTCTGATACCAATTGTTAGGAAATTAGACGCCACTAATTCCTCTTCAGGATCTTGGGATCCAATCGGTCAAGAAAAACAACAATACACAAGTACGGTAAATAATATTTTACCAAAGATACAGCTCGGTATGTTCCCAGGTAAGATTGGAGGAGTCACACCGGTCTCACTTAAAATCCAATCTTTCCTCGACAGAACATACACGTGTACTTTTGATTAGTACTATAAACACGCACAAACATACACAAGACAAGAAATTTATACGTGGTTCGGCCAATACTGCCTACATCCACCGAGTTGCAGAGATTTCACTACTTTGGGAGAAAATAACGGGGAGACTTTACAAGAGATATTTCAGAGAGAGATTGCACACAACTCTTCTATGTTGTGATCTGCAATTCTTATATGCCTAATACTAGACTTATCTCTCTATACCTTTTTCTCTCAACCTTTCTTTCTTTTTCTCTCTCTATACTTTTCTTGTCTTAGCATTTTGAAACAATGAAGTTTGATGCTCCTTATATAAGTATAGAAGGGTTGGTGGGAATGGTTGGTGAGAATGGTTGGTGGGAATGGTTGGTGCAACAACCATGTACTATTCATTCGACGGCTTGGTTGGTGCAACAACTTTTACTATTCCTTTGACGTCTTCTAGAAGATACTACCATAGTTTACTCATTTGACTCCATTTTTCAACAAATATGTGCTTTCCAAATTATAATGCGTTTTAGACTATTTTCCGAGCTAGTTGATTTGATATTAAGGGATATTTGTATGTCTATTGATTGGGTTTGGAGAAAACTGCAATTCGCGAAAGAGAGGCCATTTTTAACAATCGATCTAACCCTTTTTCCCCTTTTGAAAGGATTGAGCTGTTATCTGTATAATTATTTGTTCAATATACTGCGCTTTCCACCTAGTGAGTTTGCCGTCTACTTCAAGAGGACTTTAGTGATTGCTTTCCCACACAATTAAAAGATTGAAATTCTGATTACAAGTCATTTTCTTCTTGCAGGGTGTGCCTAAACAGAAGCTCTGAGCTCACTTGGGTTCATTAATTTGGTGTAGCTGGAAATCTTGCACCTCAGCCAATGTAGACTTTGTCGGGTATCTTTCCTTTACTGTCCTTGTTTAGGAATAAATTAGATAGATATTTTAGTAGAGATTGGAATTGATCTTCTACATCTATGATTTGACCTCAAGTGGGTTGGTTGAGTTGCACGCTTAAATTCTGATTATGGATGTTAGTCACAGATCCAATCTCAATTATATGCCAATGAATTCCAACTCTTCCACAAAAATGAGGTGGAGGATGCAGTTGTGGTTCATGTCAGTTTTTTTCTCCATGAGTGCAATGGTCCTAATTGGCAATCTAGATCATTTCAAGTCAGTTTGTTGCAATAGACTGATATATCCTCAACATCAACATAGACTCCATTTCTTCTAGTTGGGCTTCCTTTTTGTACATTTGAGAAATGTTCTACAACTTCACAGTTGTTCTGTTATTGGAGCTAGCTCAATATTATTATGATCAAGCTTTGGTAGTGGTATCTGAAATACTCCAAACTGGAGAAGCACCTGTCTCTCTTTCTCTCTCTCAGGCTGGAGTGGGGGTGTGTTGGATATCTTGTTGTCTTTCTTAGTTATCACAGAAACATTGAATTAGCCAAGCATACTGAAATTGCTGTAATTTCAACATCATGAAAACCTTTGTTTCCAAGGAGGTTTGGTTTTTTTCTTTTAGATAGCTGAAATTTGTTGATATTTCTGGAAAGGGAACTTTAATTCTAGAAGCAAGTCCAAAAGTTTCACGTACGGTAGGATAATGTTTTGCAGCAGAAGGAGATTGATGCTTTATGTAATGAAATTTTTTAAAAGTTTTCTGATGTGTTGTGTGAACTTAAGGACATCTTTTAAGGTCAATAAGCCGGCTACTCATCTCATGTTCATATTTTGTGTGGATGTTAACCAATATATTAATGGAACTATGTTTAGTGTTTTTAAGAAAAAAAGTGTTGGATATCTTTACCTAAAATAACTTTGTGTAGACTTTTTTTTTTTTTTTTTTTTTAAAGAATTTGTTTTGAAAGTTGTCATTCTTCAATGGATAAACAAATTATAACTATAGTAGTTTTAACCCTGTTTAGCCTGCTAATTTGTCCCTAATTTTTGTTCAACAAAACATACTCAGCTGAATTAACTTTGCTCTAGTTTTTTTTTTTTTTTTTTTTTCGAATTAATTTTGACATTTATCATTCCCTAATCCACAGAAATTGTACTTGTCATACATACACTTGGTTTTGACAGTTCATTATCCAATGGATCAAGGGCCGTGGGGATTTGACTGTGTGAATTCATTTTCTTGAACCAGGCCCGTTCAGATACAGGAAATGTCAAAATGCCTTGAAGGAGTATCCTCTTCAAGAGGGTATTCAACTAGGACTAGGAGCTGTTTCTTTAGGATTAGTGGTGTGGGACACTAGACACGATCGAGCTACAGATCACACCAGCCCATGACCTTGTTGTTGGGTGGTTGAGAGTTGAATCATTATTAGTTTGCTTTTTTTTGTTTTATTATTTATTTTTCAGACGGGTTGCATCATTTTATTTTGGACTTCTAGGTTTAATTCCTAGTCTATTTAAACCTACTTTTCTATTATATTTAACAGCTTATAATGAATTAAAAATTTGGGTCCGACTGTTGTCGTTTTTCTCGTCTTCTCTTCTTGACTTGTCTTCTTTTGCTTCAAATTTCTTCTTAATTGCTTCTTGTCCTACATCAGTTTGGTATTAGAGATGGGTTTTGAATGTTTCGTCAGTCAAAGCCATAAAATAATTGAAAATCGCCCAAAGTGTATTTTTGTTTTTGTGATGTAGAGATATTATCATAACGTCCAAAAAACAAGCCACACTCACATGTCTCTATCAATTTGCTCACAACCAGCCCAAGTAATAAACAACTTTGTTATGGATGTCATCTTTGCACATTTATCATCCCTACTCCAACAAGTGAGAGGGAGCACATTTACCACCTCCAAACAAGCCCACCACCTAGCCGCAACAGCTAACTCTGGCCTTCTCACTATCAGCCTACCGCCCAACAGCCTACCGCCCAAAAAACACCGCTCCAGCCATGCTTTTACTTGTTGGGATCTTCTCCAATCGCCGCCTAGCCACCACCTTGCGCTGTGCCAGTCAGTTTTCTCATGCCAGCCACACGGCCCACACCCTTGGTTCTTTAGATCTCCATTGTTGTGCGGTGCAATAGAAAAAATACAAGGGAAAGGGGCTACGTTTAGGTTGTTTGAGACTACCGTGTCAGCTAGCATTATTGCATGTAACCTTCAATTGAATTTGATTGAATTCATGAGTCTTTAGTGAAGTTACCTTTAATTTAATTGGTGAGAAAAATAGGCAAAGATGCGATTTTTAAACAAAATTAATAATAATAATAACCAATGTGCTTTTAAAGATAATTTTTCCATCGTTTCTGCCAAAACCAATACCATTACATTTCCTTCTCTGCTAGCTAATATTTCATCATCCATGGAACATTGAAACTTTTTCTCTCTAGACCCAAAAATCTAGAGGAGAAGGAAACTTTTTCCAAGTCTTTTGAAGACTGTGGAGGCATACTGCAATTGTATTTCTACTTTCTAGTGATCGGTGTGTGAAATGGCGGAGGATTTGACGAAGTTATGGGGGAAATTGTCCCTTGATGAGGGTGAATCAATAGAGGTGACAATCCAGCCCCGTTTGGTGGAAAATGTAGTTTCACGTGGAAAAGTCTGCTTGATAGGAAAATTGCTGACAGATCGATATGTGGGAAAAGAGATTATCAGACGTCAGTTGATCAAGGGATGGCGCCCAACGGGTCACCTTACCTTTAAGGTGATGGGGGAGAACCTGTTTTTAGTGGAATTCGAGAAGGAGTGGGACAAAGTACGGGTGTTGGAAGGGAGACCTTGGATTTTCGAAGGAAATCTGTTTTCCGTCGAAGATTTCGATGGCCTATCTTCGCCTTCTGAAATTGTATTTAATCATGCGGCCTTCTGGGTTAGAATGTTCAATCTTCCTTTGGCGTGCATGGGA
>NC_081548.1:10251079-10254998 GCF_901000735.1 Corylus avellana | reverse complement strand
AAATTACCAAAATAATGACAATGTAACCCCCAATGCTAGCAAAATGACGAAATTACCCCTACATAATTTTCAATAAGACCAAAATACTCTTAAAAATTTGAAAAAAAAAAAAAAATTTAGTATTTTTGTTTTTATTTTAGTAAAGGTAATTTCGTCATTTTGTTAAAATTAGGAGTAGATTGTCATTGCTTTTGTAGTTTGGGGGTAAATTGTCAAAATTGATAGTTTATGGGGTAAATTGTCATTGTGAATCTGTGATAGTAGTTTGAGGAAGGTAAGTGGACTTTACCCTAAGAACTATTAGGAATGGGCCAAATGAATGACTCAGCCCAAAGAATTCTTGGCTCGCCAGTCAAGGGTAAGGTCGCTTGAAAGGTTGAAATGGCGATTTGTATGGGTAATCTCATAAAAACACCTACTACAGTAATAAGCAAACTTTAAAACTACAGTAGGGAAGAGAACACTAGTAGTAGATGAATTGAAGCCGTTGAAGTAGAGCACCACCGAGAAAGAAACCTGATAATGTAGGTGCACAGGACACCACATCTAAATCTGCAACTGAACCTGGAGGTATCCATATACAATAGAGGGGTACAAACTATGGAGATCTAGGCGTGCGGGTGCAAGGGAGCCAAAGATCTAAGTATCTCAAACCAGAATATATGAAATATTTGGGGGCCGAAATGGCTCTGCTCAATATGTTTAAGGAAATATTTATTTAATATTGTTAGGTGATTTACATCCAATGACAGAAAAGTCATTTCACCTATTAATCTATTCTTGATCCAAATCAACTCCTTCTAACGAGATAGGCCAAAAATATCACTGAGGACTCGGCAAAAAAAAAAAAAAAAAATTCTATTTGTAACTTTTTTTTATTTTTTTTGACATGTCCGCACAAGAGGGGGGAGGGGGATTCGAACTTGTGACCTCCACTTTATTAAGTGTGGTCCCAGCCGATTGAGCTACCTCTTGGGAACGTAACTTTTAATTGTTAAGTTGTTGAAGTGGCACCTTCCATGAAAGTACCCAGTCTGTTTATAAGAGTTATTTAGCAAATTTTATAGTGTTTGTAAAATGAAAATTTAAATGAGGTGCCAAATTATAGGTGGCAGAACTCAATTGGAGGTGAGCGGCTCCCAATGCAGCATGGCATGTGTGGTGCAAAGGCCTCCTTAGGTTCTAAGCCGCCGCAGTTTTTTTACAAGACACATTACATTCTACCGTCCGCTATTTTTTTAGGAAAATGTTAGGTTTTTTTTTGAGTGATACGTGGGTATTATTTTTTGAAAATCTAGTGATAGAGCAGTAAGAGCCAAGTTTTTTATTTTTTTATTTTTAATTATTTAGAAAATAATATCCACCTAGAATCATAGAATATTAGGAGAATGAGAGCGTCTTCTATGTGGTCGTGGCACAAAATGGGGCTTTTGTGCCCACTACTCAGAGTGAGACACATCATCAATTCAAGAAAAATGCATGATAGCAAAACATACGTTTAATCCTTTCACGCACTTATTGAGCCACCGCCAGCCTTTGTTTGCCCCGCCGCCGGATCTCTTTCCCTCTCTCTCTCTCTCTCCGCCGGGGGTGGCTTGCACAGCCACCCTTAGGCCATTTGGGGTGGCACAGGCCACCCTTGATTGACTGGGGTGGCCGCGCAAGTCACCCCAAGGCCATCTGGGGTGGCGCGCAGCAACCCCTTAGCCCGGAAGGCCATTGGGGGTGGCTCGCGGGCCACCTCCATTGGCTGGGGATGCCGGCGAACCGCCCCCACCTCCCTCTGCCACCCTCTACATTTATTTTTTAAAAAAATTTAAAAAAACCTGATATATTTAGGTGTGGTTGTGTGTTTTTTCTTAGAGTGTTCCAGTTGATACGGCAACCACTGAATGGTGAGCAGAAAACAGGGGTTTTGTATATTGACCACATTGAAGTTATTCTCCTAGGAGAATACTAACATTCCCTATTTTTATAATGACTTTCAACTTCATTTTCCTCATATCTCTACAGTGTCATTAATTAATAATGAGAAATCCTACACTTTCTTTAACGCGACACTAAAATTTATCATTAAATTAAAAATTTAACAATTTTTAATGTCACGTCAAATTGTATTCATTTAAGTGTGAGTGTGAGTGTGTATGTAGCATTTCTCTTAATTGGAAATGGAACTGTGTAGCAAAATGCGGTGTATCCTATGAATGATAAATCAGTCTCCCAAATCACCCAGGATGTTGCTTAGTTGAACAAATGATCCAAACATTATATGATATACAACCAGCAATCATTCGACAGTAGAACTGCAACTACAAATGAAACTTTTAGGGAGAGTACAAAGTGCAATAGAGATTTCTATTTATTTATTTTTTATTTTTAACTTTTTATTTTTTGCTCACAGTGAAGAGAGAAAAAGATGAAGACAATGAGATTTTGAAGGACTAAAGAAATATATGGATGTTGGAGTTTGTTTGCTGTACAGAAGTTGATCGCGAGGGATATATATGTTAAATTTAAGGGACCATATTTGTTGTACCATTAATGACATGGAGTTGATTGTATCAACCAACCACATTGTAATTTAGTGGTCGTTATCACTTCACATCACAATTTTTTTTAAAAAAAATAGTAGATTTTTAAATTGGGCTATTTTGCTTTTTTATGCATAAAAATATTTGAAAAATACTACCTATTAAAATTGTGGTATGCTCTCGTTGAAAATTGAGTATATTTTCCTCACATCCTTACTCTCTATATTGTAAAAAAGGTTTAAGCAAAAAATTGTCTTTTTATTTTAACATGTTGCATTTTCAATAGGTAGCATTTTAAGTATTTCGACACCTAAAAAGAATTTAAAGAAATTGTAGGGAATCTTAATCCCAAACTATCAATCCATTGTTAATGTCCCCCATACTATTAATTGTGTCAATATTCCCCCTAAATTACCAACAAATGTCAATGTCCCGCTTAAGACCAGCCAAAACACAAAAATGCCCTATAAAAATTTCAAATTGACAAAATAAACTTTTATTATTTTTTTTAAAAAATATATATTTTTAAAATAACCAAAAATTAAAAAACTATCCTTATAAATTGTTTTTTTTTTTTCCCTTTCTTATAATTTTTTTGAGTAGTGATAGAAGTTACGCTGGCATGCGTAAATAGTAACGCACGCCAGTGATGTGGCACATGCCACGTCTTCCCAATTTTTTTTTTTTTTTTATATTTTTTATATTTTTTTTTTTTATAAAAAAAAAAAAATTGAAAAAACCTGCGTTCAAAACTCAAAACTCAAAACCCATCCTCATTTTCATTTCCCTCCAGTTTCTTCCACACCAAAACCTATCCCCGATACCCAATTTCCTCCCAAACCCATTTTCTCCCCCACCGGCGTTGTGATCTCCTCTCTCAACTGTGTGTCTCCCCACCTTCACCGCCCCCAACAAATCCGTCCATCTTTCTTCCAAGGTCCTCATTTTTCCCCTCAAAATTCTTCCCCCAAAATTCTCCCTACTCGAGAACTTGCTCCACAACCGCCTGACGTTCGCTACTCGTTGCTGCCCAAGACCCATCTCGACGCAGCTGCTCGTTGCCACCCACGCCGCCGTTCATTGAAGCCAACTCTTGGAGGCAAAAAGAACCCTCATCTGACACCGAAAGTGGAGAGGAAGCGTTTTTCTTTGTACTCTGCCTCTTCTCTCTGGAATCCCTCTCTCTTTTCTTCCTCCTCTGAAAGGTTTCAGCTCTCTCTTTCTCTCTTGCTTAGGGTTTATGCACAGAAAAGCAAAGCTTTAACTCTTTCTCTCTCTCTCTCTCTCTCTCTCAGACACACAAATCCACAAGTCGAAAGACAAAGAAATAGGTTTTATTTCTTTATTTTCATGTATTTTTCTGGGTGAATAGCCGAATGGGAATGCGA
>NC_081548.1:10242361-10250979 GCF_901000735.1 Corylus avellana | reverse complement strand
TATTATGAGAAAATGATACTATATTTTCAACGATGATATGCTATGATGATTTACAAAGATTATTTATAATGATGCATTATGATGATGATTTATAAAGATGATTTACAACGATGATCTATTACTAGATGTAATAGTATGTATATATTACGGGAGATGCAACCGTACATACAGATATTATTATGGCTAGAATTATATTTATTTGCGAAAATGATTTTCAAAACTGAGAATAAGGAGTAAAACTATTTATGGTTGTGGATTTTACTTGCTGGGCCCCCTTTGGGCTCATTCAGTTTTATTTCTTGTTTTCAGGTAGAAAGGACGCTGTAATAGGAGGCCGGAATGGGGATGGGAATAATTATTTTTTTAAAGTCTTTTCATATCAGTGATTGTAATAATATGATATTCCGCAACTAAAGTTTAATGTTTTCTAATTTCACTTGTAATAAAATTTCTTGAATAATGTTTTATGCATTTATTGTATCTTTTAAAATCAAGTACTCTGATAAACCTTATAGATCTTTGCAAAAATTTTTGTTGTAAAAGAAGAAAAGTGGCAAACTCAGCCTTAACGGGCTGGGGATGTTACAATTTTGGTATCAGAGCAAAGGTTATAAGGTTCTGGCAAACTTTTCAAAAAAAAAAAAAAAATTTGGGGGGTTAATGAGAAGCCACATTCCGGCCAAGTAGAGTGTGCATTGTTGTGTGGTCTCTAGTAAATGATGCATGAGCATTTTTCTAATGGTTAATTTTTGTTAAAAAAAAAAAAAAAAAAAAAAATCATCTTAGTGTGATTAATTTGGAGGATTTTATTATTGTGATCATGTTAATGACGGAGATGAATTTTATTTTATAGATAGGTTGTGATCTATAGTATCTGCCTATTTGGATTTGCGGCAGTTTTCTAGAGTATCGATTGATAAGGATATATTTTAAGGTGTCTCGAGGATTTAGAAAAGATTATTGATCATGATTTAAAAATCGTATGATGATTTTATAGATTTGGGTTGCGAGCTAATTTGTGAAATTAATTTGGTGACAAAATGGTTTTATTGATTTAGGTTGTGAGACAAATGGTGTAAGTGACTTAGTAACGAATGGTCTTATGGATGTCGGTTGTGAAATGATTCTTGAACTGAATTAATGATATAATAGTTTATATGAGTTTTTGGTAATGGCTAAGGTTTGGTTGATGACAATAATGATACTATGATTGATGTTGTAATATATGAATTGATGAATAAGGATTACGTAGTGGCATGAAGTGAATGCCTAAGTACTGCAGGGATAAATGCAAATGAGGTATACCCTAGAATCTATAAGATATTTTGATATATAAATTTGTGGTTTAAGGATTTTGATATTTTTGGATGATTGTGATGACTCTAAGGTACGATTCATGAAATCCTTGAGGTGATTCTTAGAATTTAAGGTGTTAGGTTTTCTATAATTGAGGTAAATTATATTGAAGTGATGCTTAAAGTTTTGAGTATGAATTAGTGCTCCTAGGTTGTGGATAATATTTAAATTTTGAGGCATTAGTGGATATGAAATTATGAGAAATTTTAGTTACATGCCAAAGCTTTTGATATAATTTTCTTTTACTAAGTAAAGATAATGGATTATTATTCTTGAGGTAAATTGAAGAATAAAGGTAAGAGTTGAAAGACAATATGATACAGTGATATAATATAGTGACATGATCTAAATTTCTCTTATAAGATATATGTTCAATGATATTAAAATATTTTAGAGGTTGATAACATGTGATGGTGCATACTTAGATGTTTTATTGAGTGATTAACTTGTTAAACAGATTGTTTGTTTAAAGGAAGTTATTATAATGACAGGATGATTATATATTGAATGAGTACTGAATGATTACGAAAAGAAATGTTTGGAGAACAAGCTCCTTATAATATTACATACCAGAGTCCATCAAAAAAAAAAAAAAAAAAAAAAAGAATTTGTTGCATAAAGAGACACGTGGTAATGATGAGCAGATGATTCCTCAGAGCTGCTCCAGGAAAATTATTTCTGCATAGAGAAAACCTAGTATGAGCAGAATCATATATATTTATATAATTGAATTATCAAAGGGAATATTTATTTCTAATGAGGTACCTGACTAGAGCGTGTGCGGAGAGACTTGCAACACCCCTGAACATCGACCCGGAGTTTTTCGTGCTGTCGCTGGAGACGTTTGGTATTCTTCTCCATTTCTAGCATCTTTGGTCCCAAGTATTCTGCGTAAGATAACATCATCTTTTTCAGCTGAGTATTCTCCTGCTTCAAATCCACGTGGTTTCGTTTGTAGTATTTGAGCAGTCGCTGTAAGACCCCGATTTGGTTTCTTGAGACTTTCAGCTCAACATTTCTGGCACTCAAACGTTGTGCCATGTCAGAAACTGAAGCAGCACCTGGGATACTGAATGCCAATGAATTATTAATAGCATCAGTATCCGACCTATCAGCTAAGAACGTTTGATCCCGTTGAATTACAAAACCTTTGGCCACTGCTACAGCAGTAGAATCATGGAGCATGACAGAATCGTGAATAGTGATAGGACGATTGTCAAAAACAAAAGTTGGCTGCCATACATCAGGATAGGTAGCAAGTTCATTAGGGTGTGCAACAGGTACAACAGGAGGTATAGCAGACACTTCAGGGGGAACAACAGGCACATCCAGTTGCACGTCAGGCATAACAATGGGTTGTGCTGCAGGAGCAATATTCAAATCGAGGTTGTTAACGGATGATGATGATACTCCCATATTTAGGAGAGTAAGGAAAAATAGTTGAGAATACGAAGAAATTGGGAGAGATGAAGTACTGAGAAGAGACTAAGCGTTAGGAACTGAAGAAAATTTTGTGAAGTTTCTGGAAGCAGCAGACGAGTAGCCTTAAAGAAAATTTTTTTTTCACTTCAAGCGAAATGAACAGTAAACGACAAAGCGTTAGGCGACCTCGGGCTGCGATGGAAACTTTGTCAAAAGATCCCGTGAAAGTAGGATCTTGTCTCCTGTCATAATTCGACTGAGCTCATTTTTCAAACCCACTGTTCAATCAACGACTTTGGATACCATGCGTGGGCAACTGAATGAAATGTCATGCCAACGCGCACCACGCGCTCGTTCGTTATCTAGAAACCCTTCATATAAATTCACACCTCTTTCTCCATTGCAAACGCATGCCTTCTGATCATACCCCTTCACCTGAGATCTTCTGCTAATAGCCTTCCATACAATGAAAGCTCGACTGTTCTCCTAGTTGAGCGTATCCTCAAGAGAAAAATGCAGCATCACAACATGATTCACAAACCCAACACCTTATACTCTCAGTGGTAAACCATGGAAGCAAGATTATCGTTGATCATGTCCTGATGAAGCAAGATTATCCTTGATCATGCTTCTCAGGCTAAATATCTCTCTTCTCTTCAAGTATCCATACATGACAGAAGAGAGAGAGCATCCGATGTGGGTATTTTGAAAGTCTCGGAAAGAGCTCACATGCAAATCATGTCCTGAAATGCTTTTCAAATCTTCATTTCTAGAAAGCAACAGGACTATCTTTCTCTCTTTCTCTTCTTGACCTTGCAAGACCCAAGAGAGAAAGATTTTAGCATGTGTACTTTGGAACATCCAGCTTGGAAACTTACCCATATCCTACTTTGCTTGCTTATCAATTTCATCTATAGAACGCAGCAAGCACAATATGTATTAGTCAAGAATGGATGAGAATCTTACATTTGATGTAATCGTGTATTTCGTTTGAGTTGAAATCATAATTACGAGTTTCTATTGTTTAGTTATGATTTATCAAGTAAAGATGTAGTACTGAAAGATTTTCGCTGATATTGTAGCATCAACACAAAAGTTGGGATGAGAAAATAGAAACGGTTGTGTATTTAGAATGAATCGAATTATGATGTCATTTCTGAGGTATATTCATGTAATGATGTTTTGAAAAATATAAACTGTAGAATGTTGGTGCTATTTACTTTTACAGGTTTATGATGGTGAGAAGTTAATAATTATTAGAGCATCATATTAAAATTTCGTATGCATGATTTGGAATACTGAGATACTAAAGAGAATATAGGCGGGAATGATTTTTACACCTTTTTGATAAGATTGATTAAATTAGATCGAGAGAATTATTGCAGGCTTGAAATGAGGACTATGATGTTTGGAGGTATAAACTATTGATCACATGATTTATTAATTTGATGTTTAAACCTTGATTGTAGACTGTTGATGAATAACTCGATTGTTGTTATTGAGGTTGGAAAGAAACAATGGAAAAGATTTTTGAGGTATGATTTTAGTGTGAACTGATGAATGATTGCAGAAATCGTGACTTTAGACTGTGAATAAGATTTACTCCTAGTAGAAGGAGATAAAATTTCAATATGATAAAAGAGAGTAGGCTTTGATGAAGGATTGAAAGGATTATTTAAATCTGAATCCCTCAACTTAAAGATTGAACGATAATATTATAGGTTTTAATTTCGAGGGCGAAATTCTAATAAGGAGGGAAGATTGTAGTGCCCCAGAATTTTCAAAGCTATTTAAATAGATTATTCTGATAATGATGTTATTTTAATATCCATTGTAGCTAAGGATTTTAATTCTTGGGAAATTTATGAGAGTGGTAAGTAGAGAATGGTAATTGGTGAAATAATAGGATAGTAAATATGTAGCACCTCAGATTTTGAAAGTCTTATTTTAGAGATATTAATTTGATGCTATGATTATATTAATTTTCATATTAGGCAATGATATTAATTCTTGAGAAATTTATGATATTGTATGAATGGTAATTGGAAATTGGTAGGTAGAATAGTATAGGGTAGGTAGAATAGTAAATGGTAGGTATAATAGTAATTGGTAGGTAGAATAGTAAGTGGTAGGTGGAATAGTAGGTGGTAGGTGAAATAGTAAGTGGTAGGTAGAATAGTAAGTGGTAGGTGGAATAGTAGGTGGTAGGTGAAATAGTAAGTGGTAGGTAGAATAGTAAGTGGTAGGTGGAATAGTAGGTGGTAGGTGAAATAGTAAAATGAGGGTATAATTGTAAATTGAAGGTAGAATAGTGTTTGATTTTCTCCTATAAATAGAACTCTTCTCCTTCACAATTTTCACAACTCATCTCCTCTCCCATCTCTTGTATATATATTCTTCCTTCTTCCGCTTTTTACTCGGTCTTTCTTCTTTCTAAGAGTATTTACTCAAAACAGAGAGAGAAAGGGCGAGACCAAGCGCTACAAGAAAGAAAGAACACAAGAGATAGCGGACTTTAGAAATTAGTTTCAAAAGATATAGTGGTGTTAGTCATATTGGAGCAACTAGATTCATTCATACCACTTCTAGCTTCAGTCTAGAGGTAAGTAAATTCACTACCCCTTCTAAAGTTACTTCATGTCATGCTATTTATTCATTCTTTAATAAATTGTAAATGATTATTTTATTTACGTATTATGAAGTTATGTTGCATGCATGAAGGATTTCTAAATGAATTATCTAGAAAGTTTCTATTTCTTTAAATGCTTTTTAAGCACAACAAGTTTATATTTGGAAAAGTTTCCATTTTAAGAAAAGAAAGTTGAGAAATGATGATGATTATAAGAAAGAAAAATGATGATAAAACCTCCTACATGTTGCCCTAAGATGCATCAAAAGAAGTACAAAGAAAAGTACAAGAGATGAGATAAATGTTTATGAAATGAGGGCACATGTATGGAGGAGAGTATTTTTGGCCCCAAGATAAGTAAGAATGAGAAAAGTTTGGTACCGATACTCGGATGGAGGCGAAACCACTGAAGGAGGCTATGCCAGAAGGTGGTATTCCATCAACAGACCGTTGAGTGCACCAAGAGAAAGAGTTAATTGACGGTCGGGCATGGCTGAGGCCTCAGTTCAGTGCTATGGTCATAGGACCCGCAACCCTTGTACACAGGGGTAATAGTGTACATGGGCCCTATTATGAGAAAATGATACTATAATTTCAACGATGATATGCTATGATGATTTACAAAGATTATTTATAATGATGCATTATGATGATGATTTATAAAGATGATTTACAACGATGATCTATTACTAGATGTAATAGTATGTATATGTTACGGGAGATGCAACCGTACATACAGATATTATTATGGCTAAAATTATATTTATTTGCGAAAATGATTTTCAAAACTGAGAACAAGGAGTAAAACTATTTATGGTTGTGGATTTTACTTGCTGGGCCCCTTTGGGCTCATTCAGTTTTATTTCTTGTTTTCAGGTAGAAAGGATGCTGGAATAGGAGGCCGGAATGGGGTGGGAATAATTATTAATTTTCAAAGTCTTTTCATATAAGTTATTGTAATGATATGATATTCCGCAACTAAAATCTAATGTTTTCTAATTCCGCTTGTAATAAAATCTCTTGAAAAAAATGTTTTACGCATTTATTGTATCTTTTAAAATCAAGTACTCTGATAGACATTATAGATCTTTGCAAGAATTTTTGTTGAAAAAGAAGAAAAGTGGCAAACTCAGTCTTAACGGACTGGGGATGTTACAATTTTGGTATCAGAGCAAAGGTTATAAGGTTCTGGCAGACTTTTCAAAAAAATAAATAAATAAATAAAATAAAATAAATTTGGGGTTAATGGGAAGCCACATTCTGGCCAAATAGAGTATGTATTTTTGAGTGGTCTCTAATAAATGATGCATGGGCATTTTCTAAGGGATAATTTTTTTTGGTTATTAAAAAAAAAAAAAAAAAAAAAAAAATTATCTTAGTGTGATTAATTTGGAGGATTTTACTATTGTGATCAAGTTAATGAGGAAGATGAATTTTTATAGATAGGTTGTGATCTATAGTATCTGCCTATTTGGATTTGCGGCAGTTTTTCTAGAGTATCGAATGATAATGGTATATTTTAAGGTGTCTCGAGGATTTAGAAAAGATTATTGATCATGATTTAAAAATCGTATGATGATTTTATAGATTTAGGTTGTGAGATGATTTGTGAAATTAACATAGTGACAAAATGGTTTTATTGATTTAGGTTGTGAGACAAATGGTGTAAGTAACTTAGTAACAAATGGTCTTATGGATGTCGGTTGTGAAATGATTTTGAACTAAATTAATGATACAAGAGTTTATATGAGTTTTTGGTAATGGCCAAGGTTTGGTTGATGACAATAATGATACTATGATTGATGTTGTAATATATGGATTGATGAATAAGGATTACGTAGTAACATGAAGTGAATGCCTAAGTATTGCAGGGATAAATGCAAATGAGGTATACCCTAGAATCAATAAGATATTTTGATATATAAAGTTGTGGTTTAAGGATTTTGATATTTTCAAATGATTGTGATGACTTTAAGGTACAATTCATGAAATCTTTGAGGTGATTCTTAGAATTTGAGGTGCTAGGTTTTCTGTAATTGAGGTAAATTATATTGAAGTGATGCTTAAAGTTTTGAGGATGAATTGATGCTCCTAGGTTGTGGATAAGATTTAAATTTTGAGGCATTAGTGGATATGGAATTATGAGAAATTTTAGTTACATGCCAAAGCTTTTGATATAATTTTCTTTTACTAAGTAAGGATAATGAATTATTATTCTTGAGGTAAATTGAAGCATAAAGGTAAGAATTGAAAGACAATATAATATAGTGACATGATCTAAATTTCTCTTATAAGATATATGTTCAATGATATTAAAGTATTTTAGAGGTTGATAACATGTGATGGTGCATACTTAGATGTTTTATTGAGTGATTAACTTGTTAAACAGATTGTTTATTTAAATGAAGTTATTATAATGACATGATGATTATAATGGATATTGAATGAGTACTGAATGATTACGAAAAGAAATGTTTGGAGAACAAGCTCCTTATAATATTACATACCAGTGTCCATAAAAAAAAAAAAAAAAAAAAAAAGAAATTTGTTGCATAAAGAGACATGTGGTAATGATGAGCGGATGATTCTTCAGAGCTGCTCCAGGAAGATTATTTCTGCATAGAGAAAACCTAGTGTGAGCAGAATCCCATATAGTTATATAATTGAATTATCAAAGAGAATATTTATTTATAATGAGGTACCCGACTAGTGCCTGTGCGGGAAGACTTGCTACACCCCTGAAAATCGACCCAGAGTTTATCGTACTGTCGCTGGAGACGTTCGGTATTTTTCTCCATTTCTAGCATCTTTGATCCCATGTCTTCCGCATAAGACAACACAATCTTTTTCAGCTGAGTATTCTCCTGCTTCAAATTCACGTGTCTTCGTTTGTAGTATTTGAGTAGTCGCTGTATGACCCCAACTTGTTTTCTTAAGACTTTCAGCTCATCAGCTCTGGCATGCAAACGTCGTGCCAAGTCAGAAACTAAAGCAGCATCTTGGATACTGAACGCCAGTGAATCGTTAATAGCCTCAATATCCGATCTATCAGCTAACAATGTCTGATCCCGTGGAATTACGAAACCTTTGGCCACCGCTACAGCAGTAGAATCGTGGAGCATGACAGAATCGTGAATAGTGATAGGACGATTGTCAAAGACAAAAGTTGGCTGCCATACGTTAGGATATGCAGCAGGTTCATTAGGGTGTG
>NC_081548.1:10239807-10242261 GCF_901000735.1 Corylus avellana | reverse complement strand
TTTTTTTTTTTTTTTTTGATGGACACTGGTATGTAATATTATAAGGAGCTTGTTCTCCAAACATTTCTTTTCATAATCATTCAGTGCTCATTCAATATTCATTATGAAATCATTCTGTCATTGTAATAACGTCATTTAAACAAACAATATGTTTAACAAGTTAATCACTCAATAAAACATCTAAGTATGCACCATCATATGTTATCAACCTCTAAAATACCTTAATATCATTGAACATATATCTTATAAGAGAAATTTAGATCATGTCACTATATTATATTGTCTTTCAACTCTTACCTTTATGCTTCAAATTACTTCAAGGATAATAATCCATTATCTTTACCTTGTGAGAGGAAATTATATCAAAAGCTTTGGCATGTAACTAAAATTTCTCATAATTTCATATCCACTAATGCCTCAAAATTTAAATATTATCCATAACC
Organism: Corylus avellana; assembly: GCF_901000735.1. NCBI lineage: Eukaryota > Viridiplantae > Streptophyta > Magnoliopsida > Fagales > Betulaceae > Corylus > Corylus avellana. The sequence continues at coordinate 10,241,818 of NC_081548.1, read as the reverse complement.
TAGGAGCACTAATTCATCCTCAAAACTTTAAGCATCACTTCAATATAATTTACCTCAATTACAGAAAACCTAGCACCTCAAATTCTAAGAATCACCTCAAAGATTTCATGAATTGTACCTTAAAGTCATCACAATCATTTGAAAATATCAAAATCCTTAAACCACAACTTTATATATCAAAATATCTTATAGATTCTAGGGTATACCTCATTTGCATTTATCCCTGCAATACCTAGGCATTCACTTCATGCCACTACGTAATCCTTATTCATCAATCCATATATTACAACATCAATCATAGTATCATTATTGTCATCAACCAAACCTTAGCCATTACCAAAAACTCATATAAACTATTATATCATTAATTCAGTTCAAGAATCATTTCACCACCGACATCCATAAGACTATTCATTACCAAATCACTTACACAATTTGTCTCACAACCTAAATCCATAAAACCATTTTGTCACCAAGTTAATTTCACAAATCATCTCGCAACCTAAATCTATAAAATCATCATACGATTTTTAAATCATGATCAATAATCTTTTCTAAATCCTCGAGACACCTTAAAATATACCCTTATCAATTGATACTCTAAAAAACTGCCGCAAATCCAAATAGGCAGATACTATAGATCACAACCTATCTATAAAATAAAAATTCATCTCCGTCATTAACTTGATCACAATAATAAAATCCTCCAAATTAATCACACTAAGATGATTTTTTTTTTTTTTTTTTTTTAACAAAAATTAACCATTAGAAAAATGCTCATGCATCATTTATTAGAGACCACACAACAATGCACACTCTACTTGGCCGGAATGTGGCTTCTCATTAACCCCCCAAATTTTTTTTTTTTTTTTTATTTTTTGAAAAGTCTGCCAGAACCTTATAACCTTTGCTCTGATACCAAAATTGTAACATCTCCAGTCCGTTAAGACTGAGTTTGCCACTTTTCTTCTTTTTCAACAAAAGTTCTTGCAAAGATCTATAAGGTCTATCAGAGTACTTGATTTTAAAGGATACGATAAATGTATAAAACATTATTCAAGAGATTTTATTACAAGCGAAATTAGAAAACATTAAACTTTAGTTGCAGAATATCATATTATTACAATAACTTATATGAAAAGACTTTGAAAATTAATAATTATTCCCGTCCCCATTCCGGCCTCCTATTCCAGCATCCTTTCTACCTGAAAACAAGAAATAAAACTGAATGAGTCCAAAGGGGGCCCAGCAAGTAAAAATCCACAACCATAAATAGTTTTACTCCTTGTTCTCAGTTTTGAAAATCATTTTCGCAAATAAATATAATTTTAGCCATAATAATATCTGTATGTACGGTTGCATCTCCCGTAACATATACATACTATTACATCTAGTAATAGATCATCGTTGTAAATCATCTTTATAAATCATCATCATAATGCATCATTATAAATCATCTTTGTAAATCATCATAGCATATCATCGTTGAAAATATAGTATCATTTTCTCATAATAGGGCCCATGTACACTATTACCCCTGTGCACGAGGGTTGCGGGTCCTTGTGACCATGGCACTGAACTGTGGCCACAGCCATGCCCGACCGTCAATTAACTCTTTCTTGGTGCACTCAACGGTCTCGTTGATGGAATACCACCTTCTGGCATAGCCTCCTTCAGTGGTTTCGCCTCCATCCGAGTATCAGTACCGAACTCTCATCTTTACTTATCTTGGGGCCAAAAATACTCTCCTCCATACATGTGCCCTCATTTCATAAACATTTATCTCATCTTTTGTACTTTTCTTTGTACTTCTTTTGATGCATCTTAGGGCAACATGTAGGAGGGTTTATCATCTTTTTTCTTTCTTATAATCATCATCATTTCTCAACTTTCTTTTCTCAAAATGGAAACCTTTTCAAATATAAACTTGTTGTACTTAGAAAGCGTTTAAAGAAATAGAAACTTTTTAGATAATTCATTTAGAAATCCTTCATGCATGCAACATAACTTC
>NC_081548.1:10231495-10239707 GCF_901000735.1 Corylus avellana | reverse complement strand
TTAAGGGTTAAAAATATGAATATTTTAGCACTTAACACACCTCAAACTTACATATTGCTAGTCCCTTAGCAATACCAAACTAAAAACTAAATGGAAAACTGAAAACAAAAAGATAAATCCATCTTTCGTGGGATGTACGATTGCATTTAGCATATGCAACAAGTCTTTTAAACCCTTAGGAATTTCCTAGAGGACGAGTGGAGTCTCGTGAGGGTTTTCCAGGAATGTTACCCACAAACATCATGCACAATTCATGTTATTCCAAAAATTAAAGTATCATTTCAAGATCATGATTTTCATTCATTAGTAAGATTAAAAAGATGAACTCCATCTTTACAATGAATTAGAATCTCAAAGTTCAATTACTTACAAAGGACATGCTAAAACATCACAAGTTTGAAAACAGTGTAAAGTGAACTAGCACGAAATTAGGAGGCTTCCAAGTATTTCCAATGTGCAATGTCTCAATATCTTAAAGTTCACTAAAATCCCTATTAGAATGAACAACAATGGCATATTTCTTTTTCTTTTTTTTTTTTTTTTTTTTTAGTCAGGTTGTGCCTTATTTGGTTCCCTTAAGCTTTCTAATTGACCCATGTAACAAGTGTTATGTCAATGACTCCCAAACCAAATGGTTTTATGGCATTAGGGGTAAAACACCTCTAAGGACCTACTAACTCGAATCAAAAAGGCTACAAAACCAAACTAACCATGACATCAATGAAATCAAAATTTTTCACTTTTTGACGTTAACACTCAATGCTTTGAGGAAAGAGGTTTTGTTACTTAGTGAAAAGCTTATCAATGATCATTTTTTTTTATCACATATATATATATATATATATATATATATATATATCAAAGTATCCATCTAATAAATCATCCAGTTTCACCCAAAACATAGAAACACACACATCAGATTTCATGTCATACCCTACAAATTATGTGCTAATATGCTTGTGTAAGATCAGGTCAAACATCAACTGTCCTAAGCAAGTAACCAAACTGAAAAAAATTAATTATCAAATCATGCGTTCAAAATTTTAAGCTCACTAATAAAATCAAACCACAATTCTTTTAGATTAACCAAGTTTTTAAGGTAAACATGAACATGCAATTTATTTATTTTTTTCTTTTCACAAACAACAAAAATAAAATAAAACTGGGAATTTTTTTTTCATAAACAATAAAAATAAAAATAAAATAGAACTAGGACAAAGTGTATGTAAAGTGTCTCCTATACCCCCAAACTTAAATTATACATTGTCCCCAATATGTCTATAACATGGAAAGAATTTACCCAGGAGATGGATGAACTGTTTGGAATAGTATGGCTCATAGCACACCCCCAAACTTGAATTGAAGCACACTTGTCCGTATAAAACACTAAAGTAACAAAGGAAAACCAAACCAAAATAAAATAAAATAAAAATAAAACAAATAAACAAAATAAAAAGGTTATATTGTGGGGTGCCTCCCATGAGCGCTAAGTTTAATGTCTTCAGCTAAACTGTGGTACTTTAAACTTGAAGCACCAATCTTTCCTTCTCTTGCATCAAAGGGAATGAATCTTTTCTGTTGCAAAATGCTTCTGAGTGTTTATAGATCGGGGAAGACCACTTTGAGTTTTCTTAAACAGTTTCTCATCCTGTGGGGAATCATGAACTGGAATAAAGTAAGAAGAAAACTCAGGGAGCTTTTCTATCTTGATGTCCTCAATTTGCTCATGTGGTAGGTCTAACAGACTTCTCTCTTGGCCTCTTGGTGTTTCAGGAATAAGAGCTAATGGTGAAAAAATCTTAGTGCTTTCTTCTCTTTCCTGATGTGGCTCCTGTGGAACTTCGTTTTGCTCCTTCTTTCCCTCTTACACTTGATTTTTAGCCATCTCTTCACTCCTCAATGTGACAGCTTGCTCATGATAATAGCTGCACTCTTCCTCCATGTAGTGCTCATTAGGATTGGCCACCAACTGACTTTGGCGCCCTTCTTCTTCTTCTTTAAGTATGTCTAATATTTGTTTGAGGTGAGCCTCGATCCTTTCAAATGATTGCATGCGAGAGTTCTCCATCATTTCAAGTGATCGATTTCTTTCCTCCATTTGGCTAAGATAAGCTGATATTATTTCTTCTAAGCTGGCATGTGCTTCTTCTAAGGCAGGACTCACTTCTTCTAAAGCAGACCTTTTTGGAGGAGGTGGTTCTTCTTAGTATTGTTGATATGAATGATCATATATGGTTGATGGTTCTTCTTCATGAGCTACTATCTTGAAAATGGATTGCCTCAAACCGGGACTAAGACAAGAATAGGATTGACAATAGGATTGTGGAGATGGCTTTTCTTCATGATAGCAGATACTCTCTTCCTCCATATAGTGTCCAAGAGGAGTGGTAACTGGCTGACTTTGGCGCTCTTCCTTTTTGAGAAAATTTGTTCTTTGTGTACAATGGGCCTCCGTCCTTTTAACTGATTTCAAATGAGAGTTCTTTATCTCCTCAATTGCTGAACTGATCAGAGCTAATGTATCTTCAGAAAACTCAAGGGGAGGTGATTCAGCTTGATATTGCTGCTGTGGAGCTGATTGAGAGGAGTATGCATGATCATAGAATTGCTAATATGAGTGATGTTGCAGTCCATGAGCTTGTAGAGCATGAATTTTGGGAGCTTGAGCTTGCCATGAGAGATTTGATTGTTGGCTCCATGATGGGTAACAGGAATCAAAATAGCGGTCATTCCCCGGTCTAGAGAATGATGTGTTAATGTACCCGTAAGATTGGTTAGAAGTTTGCCTCATTGTAGGACATTCTCTAACATGGTGATAAGGGTCGTGGCAACTACGGGGTGTCGGAATGCCTCCCCATATGTGTGAAAACAAAAATAAAATAACAAAAAGAAGTTAAAATTAATAGGGAAATAAAAACAAAATTAAAAATAAAAACTTACTAATATGCAGACTTGAATGACCCTGTATGAAACAAAAGAAAGAAAAAAAAAACATCAGATTTATAATTAGTGCAGTAATTGTGCTGCTCTCTAGATGTGCGATCGATCGCATCTTGAGGTGCGCTCGATCGCACCTCCAGAGGTAGAATAGGAACTGCGGAAAAAACTAGAAAAATTTAAATAAATAAATAAATTAAAGGAAAAAAAAATTCCAAACAAAATCAAAAAATTTCCGGCAATGGAACAAAAAACTTGTTGTGCCAAATACTACCTAAATTAATAGATAATATTTAGTACGTTTTACTCGCAAGTGCACAAGATCAAACGATAGTATAGTGCAACAAGTACAAGATCCATCCCACGAGGATTGTTGATTTTGTTTTAAAATTGATAAAAATATTAATTTGTCACTAAATTAATATTGTTAAAAGGAAATAAAAAGATATAAAGATAAATGAAAAGCTTAAGGTAAGGCTTTGATATCCACTACTAATCATACTTAGATAAACTTGTTGTGCCAAATACTACCGAAATTAATAGATAATATTTAGTACGTTTTACATGCAAGTGCACAAGATTAAACGATAGTATAGTGCAACAAGTACGAGATCCATCCCACGAGGATTGTTGATTTTGTTTTAAAATTGATAAAAATATTAATTTGTCACTAAATTAATATTGTGAAAAAGAAATAAAAAGATATAAAGATAAATGAAAAGCTAAAGGTAACGCTTTAATATCCACCACTAATCATACTTAGATAATGTAACAATATGCCAATGATCCAATCATATTGTGAATACTTAATGTTTGTCAACCTGAGGGTATGAGTGTTTACTCCTTAAGCTATTGATTTTCCTATGCAACGAATTAGGCAGATGTGTTTACTCTAATTCTTTTCTTTCTTAAAGGATTTAACATGGTGTCTACTAAGTTGTTCTTTAAGAAAACATAAATCTATGGAAATTGACAAACACATGAGGCATAGGGTATGGTGTCTACTCCCAGTTCCCCATATTGATTAACCTAAGAATCCGGTGTGGATTTCTTTTGTTACTTTTATTAAACCTAGGACTCGGTCATCCAAATTGATTTAATTAACTAATCCATGCCACATGCAAATAATGGCCAGTCACATACATATAAGGAATTCAAGAAAACAGAAATTAATCAAGTTAAGCAACACAATATGATTATTACAAAAGCGCTAATATTGAAATATTAAATAAATATAATTAGAGTTTCAATCTAGCACTCCTTAAGAGTTAGTTACACATAATAAAAATAAAACTAAAAAGAAAAGGGAAAGAAAAAAGGGAAAAGTAGCCTCCAATTCCTTTCCCCAAAGTTGTGTCTTTTCCAATATGATTATTCTCAAGGTTTAGAGGTCTATTTATAGGACTTTAGAAGTCCTTGTTACATTAGTAAACCTAAAAAATTCATTGGGTTTTAGTCCTATTATAAGTGGACTTGAAAAACCCTAATATGGAAGAAATGGGAGTCTGGCTGCAGCTCCTAGAATTCTCCAACGCACTGGTGCGCTCGATCGCAGCCCGTGTGCGATCGATCGCAGGACTGTGATAGATCCTGTTGTGCTGGGCGCTCGATCGCATTTGCCTTGCGCTCCTGGTCTTCGCCTGTAGTGCGCCCGATCGCATTACCAAAGCCTCCAAAATTCTCAAAATAATTCTTTTATGCTCAAGACTTCCGAAATTGCTTCATTTTCTTCCAAGGACCTACAAAAACATGGAAAACACATAAAAGAACTAAAAAGACATAAATTAACCAAAACTAAAAGACTAACACATGTAAGTTAAGGGCTAAAAATATGATTATTTTAGTACTTAATACACACACACACACACACACATATACATATATATATATATATATAAACAACTAATTTAAAAGAGCAATCTAAGTATAAAATGAAGAAACATTTTTATCATTTAATAATAAATTAATGTAAAAAATTTGTTTACATACTTGAAAATTTTCAAGAAAGAGAGATTATTGAAAAAAAAAAAAAAAAAAGCGGACTTTTTGTTCAATTGTTGATTGCTTTGAAGAATAAAAATTTAACTGACTAGAAAGGAATTCAACAAATTGATCCCCGTTCAATTTTCAAAGGAATTAACAAATTAATATATATATATATATAGAGGTTAACACGTAAATGGTTCTCACATTACAAGCCAAAAAGACTGAAAAATTAAAAAGCTCAAAACCTGATTTTGTTGACCCTTAGCCGTAATAATGGTTCATTTTTTTTTTTAATTAGAAAAAAATGCTTATTTTTTCCTTTTCTTTTTTAATGCTTAAATATTTGTCTTTTAAGTGATGTTATCTCTAATACTGTAATACAGAACGTCAAATAAATAAATAAATATATAAATAAATAAATAAAAATAAATAATCTCATAGAGCATCAAACTTAGTATCACGGTGTCAGCATGTCAAGTTTTTTTTTTTTTTTTTTTTTAAGCCACTCGTCTTCTTCCTTGAGCAGTTGTGCTCAAATCCTTGCGATCTAGTCATTGTAGGAGTTAGAACTCAACTCCATGTCCGGATGTCACCCTATTTAAAGGGGTGAAAGTTATAAATAAAAGGAAGCAAATAATTATTTTCAAATTTTGGGTTTGAAAAATGATTTTCAAAATCTAAAAGGTATAAGTTCTGATTTGCTCAGAACCTAAAACCTATCAAAATAAGTAAGAGAAAAAGGCTGATCCAAGTTATTTTTCCATTAAAAGGCGTGTTAAAAGATCTATTAGGTATTCACGTAACACATTTTCTAGAAAATAATTTATTTTTTCATCTTTTAGTGTTCGGGCCAGAGTAAAAAGTATTCATAAACAAAAAATAATTTTTGAAACAACAACAAATTTATTGCAGGAGAGAAAATGACTTATACCTGTTAACCTGTCAAAGATACCAAGTGCCCTTCGCCACGCCATTTCCCTACCTTATTCCCCAAAACTATTTTTTACTCGCATCGTTTTACCGCAGAGCCAAGGAAAAACGATCTCTCTATTTCTTCTTCTCCTTTTACTTTTTTTTTTTTTTTTTTTTTTTAAAAAAAGGTAACGGAGGAGATCAATTGTAGATATCTTACTTCGACGTGACTATAGTAACATCTACCCGTTAGGAGCTGTATATGAGGGGCTTAGACGATGAGAACCACAGGCCCAACCCCATTAGGACATTAATGAAAATCCAAGGCGACTAATACTAATCAAACATATGTGAAAATTCTTTATTGTGGAGATTCGAACCCACGCCCTAGTATATGTCCCGACCACTTGAGAATTTCTTTAGACAATTGAACCACCACCTTTGGTGGTAGAAATGGAGAGGAACTGATGAGACAAAACTAAGAGGATAAAATGGTCTTTTCAATTGAAAAGATCATTTTGCCCTCTTAAATTGTACTAATGGGATTCCCTCCATTTGAAAGGAAATTGAGAGGATCCCATTCCAAGCCAACTAGGAGAACAAGAACCAAACCGACTGCGACTAGCTGATTTTTTATTTTATTTTTCATTTTGGTTTTTTTTTTTTTTGTTTTTTTTGAAGTGCTAAATTTGATATTCTCTCACTCAAAGTTAAATCAAATAGTTGCGAGAAATTAGTTTAAAATTCGACCTTTTCACATACATATTCCCATAAAAATTACTTTTATAAATTATACATTTCTTTCAAAATAATATTTTTTTTCGTCCTAAATATTTTAGATTTTTCAATGCTATAAATGCTCACACACCGTCTCCCAACACTTCCCCCTACCACCACCCAAAAAAAAAAAATAATAATAATAATAAAATCCCCAAGACTTTTATTTCCTTTATTATTATTATTATTATTATTATTATTATTTTTTTTTTTTTTGCTTTTTAATTTTTTTTTTTAATTTTAATTTTTTTATGTGGGCTTGGATTAACATTCTCAGGTTTTAATAAGGGTTGTGTAAACAAATCTAAGGGAAGGGCATCAAGCATTAATTAAATCACTAAAAATAAAGAAGAAAAAGAAATGGAAAGAGACAACTGTTTCTGTAAATTGAACTAGGCGAGGATCCCTGTCCCCATAATATCATATTTTTAAATTTTAAGGCTGTGATGAAGAACATAGGGAGGGCAGTCCCTCACCACTAGATTGGGCAGCTTTGAGGACTTAATTTCTATTAATTTCGTGTAGCATCAAGTGCCAACAGCCCCCAGTGGCTTGGAAAATTTTACAAGCTTCTATCAGGATTGTGACATGTATAAGAGTCAAACTTGATCACAAGACATGGTCAGGCTAATTTATTTTATTTATTTATTTTTATAATGAAAAGGCGGGTAGGAGAGATTAACTGTAACTATTCTACCTAGGTGTAACCATAGTAGTATTTGCTCATTGGGAGCCGCACATGAGGAGTTTAGACAGTGAAAACTGCAAGCACTCTTTCAAGTCTGACTGAACCATATATAGCTTGATCTTACCTTATCAAGACATCAGTGGAATCCAAGATGATTAATACTAATAAAATTAAGGATACTAATTTTGATAGTCGAACTCTCACCCTAGTATATATTTGTCCAACCACTTAGGAATTTCTTTGAAGTTACTAAATCACCACGGTCAAACTAATTTTTAAGACATGCACATTGTCGAAGATCGAAGCATCAGATAAATAATAAATGGAAGAGAGGTTTATGTTTAGTCACAAAATGAAGAGATTAATGATATATACTACATTTGTTTTTTACAATTATTCTACAATGCTAATGTGACAGCGCTAACCAACTGTGGGAATTTTTTTTTTTTGTTAAAACAACGACAGATCCAAAAATTAGTTGTGGCTATCACGTTAACACTATAAAATAATTTTTAGATAAAAATATAGTATGTAGTATTACTCAAATGAATACATATATGTACACATGCCTACATGCATGCTTGCAATTCCATACATATTTATACACCATAATACGTACTAATACAAAAGATGGACACTTGAAGTAGTATTTCTATATATATATTGTTTATAAGGTTGAGAGATCACTACAAAAATTAATTTTTTTTTTGACCGGGGGTTTTTGACGTGTCAATGGTATTGACACGTCAAAAACCTCTCTTGACGCGTCGTTTTTGACGTTCATCGACCGTCAAAAGGGTAGGTGTCAAAGAACTGGGGTTTTTGACGTGTCTACAGTGACACGTCAAAAAATTTTTGACGCGTCGAAAATGGCACGTCAAAAAAATATTTTTGACGTGCCGAAATGACACG
>NC_081548.1:10226488-10231475 GCF_901000735.1 Corylus avellana | reverse complement strand
TTCCGATATATAATCTACATCCAATATCCGTATCCAATAATCCACTTATATAATCCGTATCCAATATCCAATATCCAACATCCAACATCCAATATATAACCAATATCCAACATCCAATATATATCCAACGTCCAATATCCAACACAACCAATATATATACAACGTCCAATATCCAACACAACACAACCAATATATATACAACGTCCAATATCCAACACAACACAACCAATATATATCCAACACAACCAATATATATCCAACACAACCAATATATATCCAACACAACACAACCAATATATATACAACGTCCAATATCCAACACAACACAACCAATATATATCCAACACAACCAATATATATCCAACATCCAATATATATATCATTAAACAAAATTCAATATCCAATCCACTTACATAATCCACAATCCAATCTATAATACACATCCATAATATAATCCACCTACATAATCCACAATCCAATACATAATACACATTCATAATACAATCCACCTACATAATCCATAATCCATAATCCACAATCCATCTACATAATCCATAATCTACCATATATATAATCGACATATATAATCTACCATCCATAATCCAATCTAATCCAATCCATAATCAATTTCCAACATCCAATATATATCCAACACAACACAACCAATATATAACCAATATCCAACATCCAATATATATATATCCAATATCCAACTTCATTAAACAAGATAATATATCCAATATATATATCCAACACAACACAACCTCATTAGACAAAATTCAATTTCCAATATATATATCCAACACAATACAACACAACTTCATTAAACCAAATTCTATTTCCAATATATATATCCAACACAACACAACTTAATTAAACAAAATTCCATTTCCAATATATATATATCCAACACAACACAACTTCATTAAACAAAATTCAATATCCAATATATATATCCAAAACAACACAATTTCATTAAACAAAATTCTATATCCAATATATATATCCAACACAACACAACTTCATTAATAATATGTATCCAATATCCAACAAACAAAATTTCAACACACATACTACATTTCAACACAACACATAACAAAACATATATATAAATGAAAAAAACGTTCTAACACAAGGCAAAACAAATATACAATAAAACATTTCTGGAGTATCTACTAGAAATTAGTTTCAATTAGTCTCAACAAGCATATAGTGAGATCTAACTATATACAAAACAATAAACAATAATATGTATGTAGAACTTAACAAACAGTGATGACCAGCCCTATGGCGCTCTAGTCAACACAATCATCCTCCAACTCCTAATTTGCATTACCTGCGAATGAATTGTGAACCAATAATAATCAATACAAAAATTAGAAATTATTCTATAATATGATGCAAATATACGTAAGTTTTAAAATGGACCGCTGTAACTAGGGGTTTGTAACAGTTATTCTAACAGTGAACAATTGTTAGAAAAACAAAATAAAATATAGAATTACCTCTGGGGGGCGCAGACCCAGACGTCGACCCGAACATTGCCTCGAGCTGGCGCAAACGAGCCTCAAAAATGTCATCTTTCTCTGCTATCTGGGCTTTTTGTGCTTCAATCTGCCTCGCCATCTCATCCATTGCACTTTTTTGTGCTGCCCGCTCCTCTTCAAGTTCTCTAATTCTATCTGTCATCTGTGAGAACGAGGAGCTCCAAGAATTTTGAGACCGTGTCTGGGACGGTGTATAGTATGAATGTATGCTGCCCCGCACCGGCAGCACATTCGGGCCCAGCTGGCGGACCCTACCAGCATACTCCGACTTATTTTCATGCGCTTGAGCATACGCGTCATTACGTGTCCACCGTACCGTCCCTTCTGTCACGGTATCAGTATTTGCCGGGTCAGTAGGCGCCAATTCCATCATCCTCTCCTGTACATTAAAAAATATGTTAGTATCTCGTATAAGGAACGCTAATCATAAATAATTTATCAAAATATCTATGCTTGAGTACTTACACATCTTTCTCTGACCACGTCATTCGGATAGCCACCTTCCTTGTATGTGTGAGTCTTGATGTAACTTTCCGCTCGAGTTGGAGGAGTGCCCCCCGCGGATACGGTCTGCATACAAAAAAAAATTAAGACGTGTTTTTGACTTAAACAACCGATTATATATATATATAAGTACCTCTTGATGTGTCACTCTAGCATAGCTCATCGACCCAGTGCAGTGAGGCGTGTTGTTTTTTGCTCGCAATTCTTTCATCTTGGTAGCATACTCCTACATGTATATAAGTCTTAAAATGTCAGGTCTAACCCAATTAGAATTAATGAAACTAAACATCTACAATTAATTCCACTAAGTCTTAAAACACTCCTGACGTACCTGATTTTTCGGGTCGCACCATCTCGCCAACAAGACATTCAAGTCCACTGGGTCGTATCTCCTAACGGCATCTTCACCCATTCTCGCCTTCACTGAGTCTGGAGTATCGCCCGCTTGAATTTTTAATGATTTTTTTACAGAGTGTCTCCAACTCTTCAACTTTGTGCCCATATCTTTGAAGGCGTCCCTTTTAATCGCCTCAATATTGTACTCAGGCAGCATGTAGAACTGAGTCTGCATATATAAATCGAACAAATTAGGCGTATAATTGCACACTTTAATGTTTAAAATATTGAAATACATATGCTAAAATATGAAGAAAAATGTAACCATACCATAAGGGTGTCCCATATATCTTCCTTCGCACGAGGATGTACATGCTCTCATTCATCCCGGAGCTTAACATAAGTCCCTGCCCTTATGATGTTCCCGGCCTCCCTTCTGAATTTCATCCCGCTAAATCCTACGGGCTGCCATGCTTTATTGTACTCGCAGACGATTTTTTGGCCAAGGGGGACCGCCCACTTCTTGTTCGATGGTGGGATGTCCACCACCTGAAATTGGGTGCTCCCGTCTCCCCTGGTACCTAACACATTAATAATTGCCAATTATATTTATTTGAAATTTAATACTAACTACATAAATTTTATACATATTCAAAATGAGTTTTTTAGACATATATACTTACTTATTGTCCGGAGTTGTCGAACGCCCAACACTTCTGGAGGATCATCGTCCTCCAAGTCACCTGAGCCATCATCCACATGCTCCCCATAATATTGTGTCTCACTGTCATCTGGCTGCAATGGCTCACTGTATGGGATGTCCGTGTTCAACTCGGGGGGAAACATCCTCTGTACCTCACCATGTGCACATACACCCAGCTCGCTCATGGTGGGATATGGACTACCAAGATCATAGGGAACCGGCTGAGACCCTTCCCCATGCTCAGGGAGTAATGGTCTATACCCCTGGTCGTCTATCTGTGGGGACCGTCGTCGTCTACCCTTCCCCCGCGTACTCATGTCAACCTGCAAAACACATAATATTATACTCAATTAATTATGTATATAATAGATAAAAAAGTCACCAATATAACCAATCAATGTTGAAAGAAATAACATTAAATACGTCAAAATAAATGTGAACGATATAATATTATTAAAGTTTTAAATTTTTTTAAATCACATACGGATCTAAGTCTTGTCGGATGTAGTCAATGTCATCCTGGGGATCCACTTCATTACCGCTGGTCAATAGGAGCGGCTCACACTCGTGGGAGCTGACACTTTCATCATCAGAACCTTCACCTTGTCCAACGTCGTATACGTTCCTAGGTTTAGTTCTTACAACACAAGCCAATCAGGGTCCCTTTCATCTTGGACGTAAAAGACTTGGTCAACTTGTGACGTTAGCACATACGGCTCATCAGTAATTTTCTGGCCCCGGTGGACAAGGTTTTTGAAGCTGACAAGCAGTATGCCATACTCGTCAACTTTGTACCCCCTATCCCTCGTGTTATCCGCCCAATCGCACTTGAACAAAACATACCTAGTCCTGTCGAAGTACTCCACCTCAATTATTTCCGTCAACTTCCCATAGTACGTTTCACCATCAACTGTTGGCACGCACACCCCGCTATTCTGGGTCTTTTTTCCAGCATCGCATGCAATAGTGCGAAACAGCTTTCCATTAATCACATATCTGTTATATCTAGTCGCTGTGGCCTTCGGCCCTCTACAATGCATTACCAGTTTGTCACCTAATTCCTTCCTTTGTCGATCGTCCAATCGATCGACCTGTAAGCACATACGTAAAATTTGACCATAAGAAATTTTTTTTAGTTGTTATGAATCAATAAGTAAATATAAGGAACATGTAACAGTTAAACGTCACGGTATTCTTACGTAGTCACGGTACCAATCGGAGAATAACGCATGATGTTGGGTTTCAAACTGATCCTCCGTCGTTCGCCCCCTACTGCATGAACGCCTAAGTGTATCCATGTGCACCCTACAATACAACGTTTCAATTATATTATAATTCACAACTAAGGGTTCAAGGTCATATTGAACTTGTATACACTACTAACACGACTTACGTCCGTAGTTGAAGGAACTCATCCAAGTTAAAAATAATGTATCGGTGAATTTGTGTCAATGTGACACGGTCGAGGATAACTCGTGTTCCCGCCCCCTTTGAACCATCTGGGTTTCTTACAGTCCTATTGTGAAATGATGGTGCGTGGTCTAGATACCTTGAGCAGAACGCAACCAACTCCGTTGCTATGTAGCCCTCCGCAATGCATCCCTCAGGAGCCGCTTTATTGCGGACATTAGATTTGAACACCCCAAGACTTCTACATATGATCATAATTCATTCATTATAATTAGTGACGATTTAATATAAAATAAAAATTCATAAATATGAATATTAGTAAAGCTATTTTACCTCTCTGCCGGATACATCCACCTATATTGTACCGGTCCACCAAGTCGGCATTCACGGACAAGATGCACGACCAAGTGAACCATCACAGTAAAAAAGCTTGGGGGAAAGACCCTTTCCATCTGGCACAAAGTAATATAAATGTCACCCTCTAATC
>NC_081548.1:10214477-10226388 GCF_901000735.1 Corylus avellana | reverse complement strand
AAAATCCAACCCAAAACATCTTATAACTCACACCAAAAATAGAGAATCAACTCCCAAAACTAATTCAAAATCCTCAAGAGTGATACCACCCAGTATCATCCTAATTAAATCAAAAGGTTCTCATCTAAGACCCATTACTCATCTTAAAATCAAATACCCATAGCTAAAGGAAGAAGAGTTTTACCTTTGAAGAAACCATTTTTATTGTTTTGCAAATCTCTCTCTTGGCCATCTTCTCAATCCCTGTTTCTCCCCGTCAGCATCTCACCGATTTTCTTTTCTCATGCTTCTCTGTCCATCTCTCACTCTATTGCAACATCTCTCTCCCCCTGTCATCTCTTTTCTTACATCTGTAAGGCTCCCTCTCTCTATCTTCTCGTTTCTTGCTCTCTGTTAGGTAATAAAGCAATGAAAGTAGGTGAAGTCAAGAAAATGAAAAGAAAAGTCCAAATCATGTGGTAAAAGAAGGAAGGAAGAAAATTGAAAGGAATAATGAGTGGTAGTAAGTGGTGTTGGGGAAAGTGGAGGAACAGAGGGGTTGGTGTGTTAGTAGAAAAATAAGTAAGGAAGAAAAGAAGGAAGTAAAGACAGTTTGTGGGGCTTCATGGAAAAAGAGAGGGGAGTGTGGAAATAGTGGAATAAATAAAGGAAAAGAAAGAAAATGGTGTGCATTAAGCATGAAGGGGTCCGGTCCTATATAATAAGAGATGAGCATTATTAACACCACCTTAGACCCAATCCTTATTAAAATTATATCTAATCACGTCTAAAAATTCTCACACCCTTCTTCGTTTGCTAACACCTAATCAGCTATTCCTCAAAGTTAACTTTCCTTCAAATGTATAAAATGTATCATTATACCATCATATCTCTTAAACTCATCAACTAAACTATCAAGCTATAATCTATCCTAAACCTTAGGATGTAATGATCTCAAATAAAAATTCATTCCTATAATACTCATATAATCCATAAATTCTTCGAGAACAAATCTCATTACTTAATATAAATATTATAATAATATTATCTTCAAATTAATATCTTTAAATGAGGATTTTAAATCTGGGGTGCTACAATCTTCCCTCCTTATTGAAATTTCGTCCTCGAAATTAAAGCCTATAAATTATTGTCCAATATTCAAATTGAGCGACTCAGATTTAAAATATTCCTTTCAATCATTCATTAGAGCCTACTCTCCAATATTTACTTTTACCATATTGAAATTCCATCTTCTTCTTGTTGGAGTAAATCTCATTCACATTCTAAAGTCTCGATTTCTGCAATCGTTCATCAATTCACACTAAAAATCCTACCTCAAAATCTTTTCCATTTCTTTTTTTCAACCTCAACAAGAAACAATCGAATTATTCATCTTCATATATAAGACAGTCTACAGTTAAGGTTTAAAGATCAATTTAAAAAATCATGTCATCACTAGTCCATACCTCTAAACATCATAGTCCTCCTTGCAAGCCCGCAATAATTTCCTCGATCTAATTTAATCAATCTTATCAAAAAGGTGTAAAAATCATCTCTGCCTATATTTTCTTTAGTATCTCCGTATTCCAAATCGTGTATATGAAATATTAATATGATGCTCTAATAATTATCAACTTATCGCCATCATAAATCCGTAAAAGTAAATAGCACCAACATTCTACAATTTATATCTCCCAATAATGTCATTACATAAATATACCTCAGAAGTGACATCATAATTCGATTCACTCTAAATATACAACCGTTTCTATTTTCTCATCTCAAATCTTGTGTCGATGATACAATATCAGCGAGAATCTCTCTGTACTACATCTTTACTTGATAAATCATAGCTCAGCAAAAGAAACTCGTAATTATTATTCCAACTCAATTGAAATACACGATTACATAAATGTAAGATTCATCCATTCTTGACTAATACATGTTGTGCCTTGCTGCGTTCTAGAGATGAAATTGATAAGCAAGCAAAGTAGGATATGGGTAAGTTTCCAAGCTAGAAGTCCCAAAACACTCATGTTATAAATTCTCTCTTGGGTCTTCCAAGATCAAGAAAAGAAAAGAGAGACAGAGTCTTGTTGTTTTTCAGAAATGAAGATTTGATAAGCATTTCAAGACATGATATGCATGTGACTCCTTTTTGAGACTTTCAAAATACCCACATCAGATGCTCTCTCTAATCTGTCATGTATGGATACTTGAAGAAAAGAGAGATATTTAGCCTGAGAAGCATGATCAAGGATAATCTTGCTTCACCAGGACAAGATCAAAGATAATCTTGCTTCAATGGTTTACTACGGAGAGTATAAGGTGTTGGATTTGTAAGTCAAGTCATGATGCTGTATTTTTCTATTGAGGATACGCTCAACTAGGAGAAAAGTCGAGCTTTCATTGTATGGAAGGCTACTAGCAGAAAATCTCAAGTGAAGGGGTATGATCAGAAGGCATGCATTGCAATGGAGAAAGGGGTATGAATTTATAGGAAGGATTCTCGATAATGAATGAGCGCGTGTGGTGTGCTTTGGCATGACAATCATTCGGCTGCCCACACATGGAATTCAAAGTTGTTACGTGAACATTAAATTTGAAAAAAAAAAAATGAGCGCTGAAAGTCTCATGGTGTCAATCGAATTTATGACGAGAGACTAGATCCTACTTCAACAGGATCTTTTAACAAAAATCCTTTGCTGCCCAAGGTCGCCTATTGTTTATTATTTACTGTTCATTTTACCTGAAGTGAAAAATTCTTTAAAAGCCACTTGTTTGCTGCTTCCAAAAAGTCAAAAAAATCTCTTCATTTTCTGATGCTCAATCTCTTTTGCACAGTTATTCCCAATACTTCATCTCTCTTAAATTCTTCGTATTCTCAACATTTTCCTTACACTCCTAAATATGGCAGCATCATCATCATCGTTAACAACATCGACTTAAATGTTGCTTCTACAGCACAACCCATTGTTATGCTTAATGTACAACTTGACGTGCCTACTGTTCACCCTGAAGTGCCTGCTATACATCCTGTCGTACCTATTGCACATCCTAACGAACCTGCTGCACATCCTGACATATAGCAGCCAACTTTTGTCTTTGATAATCGTCTTATCACTATTCACAATTCTGTCGTGCTCCACGATTCTATTGTTGTTGTAGTGACCAAAGGTTTCGTAATTCCACAAGATCAAACATTGTTAGCTGATAGGTTTGATACTGACGCTATTAATAATTCATTAGCATTCAGTATCCAAGGTGCTGCTTCAGTTTCTGACATGGCACGACATTTGAGTGCCATAAATGTTGAGATGAATATCTTAAGAAACCAAATTGGGTTCTTACGGCAACTGCCCAATTACTACAAATGAAAACAAGTGGATTTTAAGCAGGAGAATACTCAGCTTAAAAAGGTGGTGTTATCTTACACGGAAGACTTGGGACCAAAGGTGCTAGTGATGGAGAAGAATACCGAACGTCTCCAATGATAGCACGAAAAACTCCGGGTCGTTGTCCAGGGGTGTTGCACGTCTCTCCGTCCAAGCTCTAGTTAGGTACTTCATTAGAAATAAATATTCTCTTCGATAATTCAAATATATAAAATATATACGATTCTGCTCATACTAGGTTTTCTCTATGCAAAAGTAATCTTCCTAGAGCAGCTCTAAGGAATCATCTGCTCATCATTACCACATGTCTCTTTATGCTACAAATCCTTCTTCTTTTTTGTTTCTTTTTTTTTTTTTTAATAATAATGGACACTGGTCTGTAATATTATAAGGACCTTGTTCTCCAAACATTTCTTTTCGTAATCATACAATATTCATTCTGTAATCATTCTGTCATTGTAATAACTTCTTTTAAACAAATAATATGTTTAACAAGTTAATCACTCAATAAAACATCTAAGTATGCACAATCACATCACATGTTATCAACCTCTAAAATACATGAATATCATTGAACATATATCTTATAAAAGAAATTTAGATCACATCACTATATTATATTGTCTTTCAACTCTTACATCTATGCTTCAAATTACCTCAAGAATAATAATCCATCATCTTTACCTAGTGAAAGAAAATTATATCAAAAGCTTTGGCATGTAACTAAGATTCTCATAATACAATATCTACTAATGCCTCAAAATTTAAATATTATCCACAACCTAGTAGCATCAATTCATCCTCAAAACTTTAAGCGTCACTTCAATATAGTTTACCTCAATTTCAAAAAACCTAACACCTCAAATTCTAAGAATCACCTCAAAGATTTCATGAATTGTACTTTATAGTCATCACAATCATCCGAAAATATCAAAATCCTTAGGGAAAATTACAGTTTACCCCCCCAAAGTTGACAGTGTTTTTCAATTCGAACATCAAAGTTTCAATTTTTGCAATCCACCGACCAATATTATCCCAAAATTCCCATATTGCCCCTAATTTTTATTTTTATGAAAAAAATAAATAAATTTGGGGGTGCAAAAATGGCCAGATAGCCACCCCGAATTTTTTTAAAAATTTTTCATAAAATTTTTTTTTAAAAAAAAATTAGGGGCAATATGGGAAGTTTTGGATACAATTGATCAAATTGCAAAAATTTGAAACTTTGGGGGGTTGGATTGCAAAAATTGAAACTTTGGTATTCAAATTGAAAAACGCTGTCAACTTTGAGGGGGTGAACCGTAGTTTTCCCAAATCCTTAAACCACAAATGTAAATATCAAAATATCTTATAAATTCTAGGGTATACCTCATTTCATCTATCCCTACAATGCTTATGCATTCACTTCATGTCACTACGTAATCCTTATTCATCAATCCATATATTACAACCTCAATCATAGTCCGATTATTGTCATCAACCAAACCTTGGCCATTATAAAAAACTCATATAAACTTTTATATCACTAATTCAGTTACAAGAATCATTTCACAACCCACATCCATAAGACGAGTCGTCACCAAGTGATTTACACAATTCATCTCACAACCTAAATCCCTAAAACCATTTTCTCACCAAGTTAATTACACAAATCATCTTGCAACCTAAATCTATAAAACCATCATACGATTTCTAAATCATGATCAATAATCTTTTCTAAATCCTCGAGATACCTCCAAATATACTCTTATCGATTGACACTCAAGAAAATTGTCCCAAATCCAAATGGGCATATACTATAGATCACAACCTATCTATAAAAAAAATCCATCTTCATCATTAACTTGATCACAATAATAAAATCCTCCAAATTAATCACACTAAGATGATTTTTTGTTTTTAACCAGAAATTAATCATTAGAAAAATGCCCATGCATCATTTATTAGAGACCACACAAAAATACAGACTCTTCTTGGCCAGAATGTGGCTTCCCAATAACCCAATTTTTTTTTTTTTGAAAAGTCTACAAAACCTTATAACATTTGCTTTGATACCGAAATTGTAACATCCCCAGCCCGTTAAGGTTGAGTTTGCCACTTTTCTTCTCTTACAACAAAAATTTTTGCAAAGATCTATATGGTCTATCAGAGTGCTTATTACAAACTATTGGATAATATATTTCCACCCCCATTCCGGCCTTGTATTTCAGCTTGCTCCTTACCTGAGAACAAGAAATACAACTGAATGAGCCCAAAGGGGACCCAATTAGCAAAATCCACAGCCATAAATAGTTTTACTTTTTGTCCCCAGATTTGAAAAAGGTTTTCTCAAATAAATATACAACTAGTCATAACAATATATATATATGTACGGTTGTATCTCCCATATTATATACATGCTATTACATCTAGCAATAGATCATCATCGTAATTCATCATTATTTAACATCATGATAAAACATCATTATAATTCATCCTTATAACTCATCAATGCATTTATCTTTAGTCATTATCTCATAATAGGGCCCATGTACACTGTTACCCCTTTGGACGAGGGTTGTGGGTCCTTGTAACCATGGCACTGAACTGTGGCCTCAACCATGCCCGACTGTCAATTAACTCTTATTGGTGCACTCAACGGTCAAGTTGATGGAATACCACCTTCTTGCATAGCCTCCTTCAGTGGTTTTGCCTCCACCCGAGTATCGGTACCAAACTCCTTTCATTCTTACTTATCTTGGGGCCAAAAATACTCTCCTCCATACATGTGCCCTCATTTTATAAACATTTATCTCATCTCTTGTACTTCTCTTTGTACTTCTCTTGATTCATCTTAGGGCAACAGGTAGGAGGGTTTACCATCATTCTTATTTTTTTTTTCATAATCATCATCATTTCTCAAGTTTCTTTTCTTAAACTGGAAACTTTTACAAATATAGACTTACTGTATTTAGAAAACATTTAAAAGAAATAGAAGCTTTCTAAATAAATCATTTAGAAAGTTTTCATGCATGCAACATATCTCCATGACGGTAAATAAAATAATTATTTATAGTTTAATACAAGAATATATAAATAGCATGACATGAAGTAATTTTAGAAGGGGTAGTGAATTTACTTACCTCTAGACTGGGGCTATGAGCAGTCTTTAAACTGCTAATTAATCATCTTGAAAAAAATATCTTGTTGCTTCATTCTGTTTATTCAGAACTATATTAATAACAATTCACGAAAATCAATTAACTCCCACTGCCCAGCAATCAAGTAAGAACAAGACTTTAAATATCAAACCCCCAAAATACCACTCATGGGTTCTTCCAGAAATTGACACCCAGCAATCAAGATCAACCCATTCGGCTAAGCCTCAAGAAATCTAACCAGGAATTACCAATATCAAATACCCTAGTCTACTCCTTTAGGGAAGTTAACCCATTAAAATCCAACCCAAAACATCGTATAACTCAGCCCAAAAATAGAGAATCAACTCCAAAAACTAATTCAAAATCCTCAACAGTGAAACCACCCAATATCATCCTGATTAAATCAAAAGGTACTCATCTAAGACCCATTAATCAACTTAAAATCAAAGACCCATAGGTAAAGGAAGAAGAATTTCTCCTTTGAAGAAACCATTTTTATTATTTTGCAAATCTCTCTCTTGGCCATCTTCTCAATTTCTGTTTCAGCATCTCACCCTTTTTCTCTCTCTCATGCTTCTCTGTCCTTCTCTCACTCTATTGCAACATTTCTCTCCTCCTCTCTTCTCTTTCTTACATCCGTAAGGCTCCCTCTCTCTATCGTCTCATTTCTTGCTCTCTGTTAGGTAATAAAGCAATGAAAGTAGGTGAAGTCAAGAAAATGAAAGGAAAAGTCCAAGCCGCGTGGTAAAAGAAGGAAGGAAGAAAAATGAAAGGAGTAATGAGTGGTAGTAAGGGGCATTGGGGAAAGTGGGGGAAGAGAGGGGTTGGTGTGTTGGTAGAAAAATAAGAAAGGAATAAAAGAGGGAAGAAAAGACAGTGGGTGGGGGCTTCATGAAAAAAGAGGGGAGTGTGGAAATAGAGGAATAAATAAAGGAAAATAAAGGTAATGGTGTGCATTATGCATAAAGGGGTCCGGTCCTATATAATAAGAGATGAGCATTATTAACAACACCTTGGGCCCAATCCTTATTAAAACTATATCTAATCTTGTCTAAAAATTTTCACACCCTTCTTCATTTGCCAACACCAAATCAGTTATCCCTCAACACTAACTTTCCTTCAAATGTATAATATGTATCATTATACCATCATATCTCTTAAAGTCAGCAACAAAATTATCAAGCTATAATCTATCATAAACCTTAGGATGTAATGATCTCAAATAAAAATTCATTTCTATAATACTCATATAATCCATAAATTCTTCAAGAACAAATCTCATTACTTAATATAAATATTAAAATAATATTATCTTCAAATTAATATCTTTAAATGAGGATTTTAAATCTGGGGTGCTACAAAAACCCTCTTGAGGCTATTTCGAAGGTCCTTCCAGATGATTGTACTAGAGGGGCTGGGAGGACAAATCCAGAGAGATTCGTAGATCTACTCATGCAACATCACTTCAAATTTTTTCTTTGCTGCCTTTTAAAAGATTTTCTCGTGTTTCAAAACTGTTTTTCAGTTTTTATTTGATAAATTTGAAATTTTTCCGGGCACTTCCAAAGACTAAATGTTTTTTTAAGACCTGGAACATGTTCTATAACAAGTTAGGATCTAAACTGGAAAATTTAGAGTCCTTTGGAATTCGATCGCTATTTTTAATGGAATTTGGCGTTCAAGACAAAGTTGTAGTTTTTTCTACAAGGCGTGTAGGGATTACGATTTGGAACTGCTGTTTATGGTCAAGTTATAAAAAAAATTATAAGTATTTTTTCTGCAAGTAAAGATCGTGGTTGAAGTTTTGGTCCGAACGGAATCGCATTTTGATTGTACTGAAAGAGATATGGCCGTTTCAGAATTCGTCGATGGGTTTGAAAATCTGGATTTTTGCAGCTAGGCTTGCGAGAATTACGATTTTAGATCTACTGCTATAGACAAGTCCTAAAATTAATTGGGCACTTCTTTTCCCATGTAAAAATCGTTGTTGATGCAATTGTCCAAATGGATTTACGTTTTGAGCTATATCGAAAGAGTTATGTTCCGTTGAACATTCGTCGATAGATCTGGAATTTAAAAAATCCTGGAAGCGAATTTTTACAAAAATCTATTTTTGTAAAAAAAAATCTATTTTGTATAATAATCAAAGATTTATAAAATTTTGATTATGGAATACTTTGTATACATGATACAACATATTGGGAGCACAAAATAAATTTTTACAAGATTAATTTCATATAGATTAGCTATTCTTGAAATTGGGTTTCAAGTTTATGCCTAAAGAGTATGAAATTATACAAAGTTTTCTTATGAATTCTTTGGTAAGCATTAATGGTAAGCATTAAATGATTTTTATTTAGTTAAAATCATTTGATTGTTTGTGGGTTATTGTGATGATTGAAAAATCATAGAAAGGGTGGTACCATGGTTGATGTTAGAACAGTCTCTAGCATAGAGTGAATGCATCCTCTGAGATCGAACCTGAAAAGAAAGAGAAGGTAAACACGAAGAGAAAACACCCTGTGTTGAGCGTGATCTCCCTCCAATGATCAAGTAAGGTCTCTAAGAAAGGTGTATGTATCCTCTATGCATTTTAGTGTGTTTGTTGATACCTTGAGTTCGGCCTATAAATAGGCTGATAGATTTACCAAGACTAGAACTCTATATTCGATCCTATCCTTGCCTTGTAGCGATCTTATCTGAGCCATATAGCTTGATTTGAATTGAGCGTAACAATTGTATGTAAGCTCTAACACTATCCTTATGATTTTGGATAATTATGAAAGGAGTCCCTAGCTCAACGGGAGTCAACCATCGTTCGGCAACTGTGCTATATCATAGTAGTAAGATAATCCTTGGGAAGCTAAGGGATTGACAACCTTGGGGAATCTATCCTCGGGTAACCAAGCCTCGGCAATATCTTTCTTCTCCCCACTGCTGACTTCCATGGGCCAGACCTTCATTGACTATGGACTATGTGATAAGCGCCGAATGTTGCACATTCAAGCCTCTTAATTTGCATATGTTAATTCCTTAGCGTTGTTATTTGTTTGATTTTGTTTTGTTTTTGTGTTTTCAGGTTATAAATAAAGATGCAATTAATTCCATTCATTTTGGGCTTAAAAGCACACTTTGAGAAGACCTAGAAGATATGATTAAGCTTAACAAATCATGGTTAAGTTTAATCAAATAAAGGAATGGATTAATTCAGAATTTCTCAAATTGGAGTCGAAATCGGATTGTATTCAAATTTGGATTCTGCATATGTCTCGGTATTTTGGTCATAACTTTCAGCTCAAATATCCGATTGAGGTGATTCAAGTGGCATTGGAAAGCTAGCTAAAATTTCTACAAATAATTGTGAAATAGCATTTTCCTAATTCGGAGCGCCGCAATGCCAAAATCGCTCCTCAAGATAGGAACGCAATTCTGGGCGAATCCTACTCCGATTTGGATTTGGTTTTCAGTCTCCCAATTGGACTGGGAGACTGCTCTCCGGTTTTCTCAGAGTTTCTAGGGTTTCTAGGACTCTACTAAGCCCTATAAATAGGGCTCTAAACATTGTAAACAGACACACCGCTTCTAGAGCAAAATTCAGTAAAATAGTCTGTGGAGCTTAGGAAATCATGAGCAGCTAAACCCAATTGTGGGGTGTTGATGTAACCCTATCAAAGCACAATGGTTTGATTGTATTTAAATTCTAGATTTTCAATTTATGCATGTTGATTGTATAACTATGAGGATTGCTACAATTCATTTCTGTTCTTCATATTAAATGCAATTGTACTGAAATTCCAAAACCAATATTTGTGAAATTCTTTTCTTGTCTTATAAAGTATTTTACTTTTATTAATCTCAAATCATTCTTGTTTTCTGTGATTATGAGAATGATGGTTATACAATCGGTTTAATTGACATATGATTAATAGGATTTGATAGGCCATGCCTAAGGAAGACGGATTGTACTACACCCTAGTTTAGTGTAATTTAGGTAGACAGTCCGTGCCAACCGAAGATGAGTTACACTTATTCATTGATTATATGTATCCTGTTAAAGAATTTGATAATTTATACCTAGGGAAGACGGATCGTACCGCATCTTAGTGGTTAGGTGGACGATCCGTGCCAACCAAAGATAGATTATACTTATTCTTTAATAAGGTCGTTTCTTGTTTATTTATAACATGCATAGAATGAATTTCTAGGATTAATTATGATTAACCATTATTGTGCGGATAGAGGTGAAGTCAATACCCTACACTCTCTCTCTTATTTTAAATCTCTTTTATTTTCATGCACTTTAGTTTTAAAGAAAATCAAATCAATTCTCTTTTTAATTAAGTTAATTTTAATTTTTTGAATTTGATAACAAAACCCCTGCAGTCCTTGAGGTTCGACACCCTCTCTATAGCCGTATCCTACAAATATTCGTCCTATTGCGAGTGGTTATTTTTATAATTGATATTTTTAGTCACAAAAATACCACATCACTATGCTTATGAGGACACAGTCCATGGTTTTGTTACTAGGCTAACAGTTGAAAACCAAAATACCACATAAAGGTTAATAATGTGTTTAGCACATAATTAAGGTAATTTGACATACCAATCATGAATATAATTCATGGATTGAATGTTGCCTTGGTGACAATATACATGGTGAATTTTCTTGATGGAGTTGGTATGAAAGACTACCAAGCTCTTACTGGACAAATTATCAATGACTTTTTCAAAAGATGAAATTTTGTCTATTGAACATTAGAAAATATGGATATGGTTGAGGTTCCTAATTTAATTAGGAAAAGCTGTTTCTTTTAAAACAAAAGTGACAAGGCCTTAAGTTGTAAAGGAATTGCAATTGTTGGGAAAAACCATAAGTTTTAAAATATCAAGTGGGAGATTCAAATATGAATCTAGTGGTCTTCATCATAAATCTGAATGATGAAGTAAAACGGCACCTTACCTTGGCCATGGGCCCTGCTCCCTATGGAAGGTGATGCGGTCTTTTTGTGTCCAAAAATAATTAATAATAAAAAGAACCACTCGCAATAGAACGAATCCTTGTCGAATAGGGCTAAAACGAGGGTGTCGAACCTCAAGGACTGCAGGATGTTGTTATCAAGCTTTTCAAGATTAAATATAGGGTAAAGTCCACTTAACTCAATTTAAAAGAGATTGATTTGATTTTGTTCATTAGTAAATTAAATGCATAAAAGTAAAGACAAAAACGTAAAGGTAGTAGTGGTGAGAGAGAGAATAGGGGGTTAATTTCACCACTCACCGCATAACAATAGTCGATCACGAATTAATAAGAGAAATTCATATTATGCATGATATAGGACTCGTCCCACTTGAGTAATCAAGAAAATACCATCATTTAAGAAATAAGTATAACCCA
>NC_081548.1:10207088-10214377 GCF_901000735.1 Corylus avellana | reverse complement strand
TGCTTTAAGCCCAAAGCTTTCAGCTTTTTCCCAAACTGCCCTTTAAGCTTGAATTTTCCAGAAATGTTTCATTTTCTTCAAAAACCTATGACAAGACATAAAACACAAAAAGGAAACAAAAGATCAAATAATAAAAAAACTAAGAGCCTAACATATGTAAATTAAGGGGCTAAAATATGACTATTTTAGTACTAATCAATTGGTCTCTTTTTGCTCTTGTAGATTACTCTCCTGGCCTTTTGGTAAGTCATAAGCAATAATAATCGGGAGAGTATCATATGTCTCTAAAAGTGAAGATTTTAGATTACCTAGAATAGGGACTCGGGCCTCATATGGCATCTTGGAAATAGGAGTTGATGGTGAAGAAGCCTCAGTGCTCACTTCCTTGGCTTTTTCCCAATGCAGATCCTGTGGGGCCTCAATTTGCTTCTTCTTCCTCTCTTCCACGTGATTTTCAACCACTTTTGTCACGACCTAGGGAAAAGCGCTAGCCACATCTGTGCTATTGCCCCAAAAGGACTAGTCAATTTGGAGCTTCCCTAAAATTCATTATAAAGCCCAATTTTACCTAGTAAGTAGGCAATGTGGGACTTAGCACTCATGACTATCTTTATAAACCACCCGCTTTGTATGGGCATTTTCCTCATCTTCCTAATACGGGACCGGGGTGTTACAAACTTCCCCTCTTAAATTCCTAACGTCCTCATCAGGGCCACGTCAAGCAATGCTCTAGTACCACATGACCTGGCGTTACTAGGTGGCTTTGATACCATTTTGTAACGACCTAGGGAAAAGTGCTAGCCACACTGCACTTTTACCCCAAAAGAACTAGTCCTTTTGGGGTGATAACACAGATGTGGCTAGCGCTTTTCACTAGGTCGTTTCAAAACTTCTCGACTTTTCCTCATCTTCCCAATATGGGACCAGGGTGTTGCAAACTCCCCCTTTTAAATTACTGGCATCCTCATCAGGGCCATGTCATGCAGTGCTCCAGTACCACAGGACCTGGCATTACTAGGTGGCTTTGATACCATTTTGTAATGACCCAAGAAAAAGTGCTAGCCACACTGCACTTTTACCTCAAAAGGACTAGTCCTTTTGGGGTGATAGCACAGATGTGGCTAGCGCTTTTCCCTGGGTCATTACAAAACTCCATATGGGCTTTTCCTCATCTTTCCAATATGGAACCGGAGTGTTACAAACTCCCCCTCTTAAATTCTTGATGTGTAACATCCCCAGCCCGTTAGGGTTAGGGTTGTTAATGATTTTCTTACTCGCAAAGATCCATAAGGTTTATCAACTAAACAATACTAGTATAACAATGAATGCGTGAAAGAATAGAATATCATGTCTAAAAGTAATAACTAAACTGAAAAATCCTTGTTTAACAGAAATATGTCTCACAACGAGATAGAGATCCTTATTAAAATAAATTTGTCAACCTCTGAAAGAAACTGTGCCAACACACTTATTAACTTGACTAATATGAAATCATAAGAAATCCTAAATACGCCCGCCCCCATTCTGGCCTCCTAGTGCAGCCTGGCCATCACCTGAAACAAGAAATAAAATATATTTTCATCAATAAAATTTATGATAGTCTTTATCTCATACTAGGGCCCATGTATACTGTTACCCCCGTATACTAGGGTTGCGCGGTCCTTGCGACCTGAGATGAGATACTGTGGTTGCAGCCCCATCCCCTGGCTAACCGATTAACTCTGGGTGCACTCAGCATGGCAAAAAAAACTATGATGGAACCACCTTCTGGCAGAGCCTCTTTTAGCGGTTGCGCCTCCATCCTTAGCATTGGTACCGAGCTTCTCTCTTGTTTCTCTTGGGCCAAAAATACACTCCTCCCTACATGTGCCCTCATTTTATAACACTATTTCCTCATTTCTTGTACTTCTCTAGGGCAACATGTAGGAGGGTTTGTCATCATTTTCTCAAAAACTCTTATAAACATCATTATTTTCACAAAGTTTCTTTTTCTCAAACTTGTCATGCATGCAACATAATTTCATAGTATAAACAAAATGATCATTTGTAATTTGAAACAAAGTTTCATAAATAGCATGGCATGATAATTTTTCTGGAAGGGATAGTAAATTCACTTACCTCTTGACTGCAGTAAAAATTTCTTCTGACTGCTAACTAATCTCCTGAAGGACACACAGACATGTTACTACCCTCATACACGTCATAACAAAACATTCTACTACTATTATGAGTTGGCTTGCTAATCAATTGAGAATGAACTTACTTAGGTATTTAGGTATGTTTTCTCAATAAATTTCCAGAATTTATTTTATTCCTTAGGATTCATATATATATCTTAATGTACTTTAAATTATTCTGTTTATAAAAAGATTACTCTCATTTATTCTATATTTATATAGATATATAGCTAAGTATACTTCAAACCTTGTTGCACTTGCATATGCACGCTGAGGTACTATATATATATATACTTTGGATCATCATATATATCTATATATCTTGAAACATTCCAGATATACGTGTATTTATAAATACTTCCATCATTATATATATATACACTTTAAAGCAATCACATGTATATATTTATAAATCCTTTAAAACCTTATATATATTTACATATTTTGAAGCAATCCAGATGTATGTATATTAAAAAATACTACAATTCATTATATATATATATATACTTTAAAGTATTCTTCATGTATATGAATATTTGTAAGTTCTTCAAATCACTATATATATATAGCTGCACGTGAGGAGTAAAACAAGAAGAAAACAAATCTCTCTTTCCCACTACAAGACCACACGGCAACCAATGCAACCACTACAATTTGACTCACAATTGTGCTATGAATGAGTATATATATCAGATGAAGAAAAGCAATCTGTGAGGCCATACCAGACGCATAACAGGGAGAGCAACGTGAGGAGGGAAAAGTGAGCGGCAGGGAAAAATCTTTTTTTTTTTTGTTTTCTTCTTTCTTTCTCTCTTGGTGTGCGGCAAGCTTGTTTCACTCCCTTAAATAGGCTGAATAGAAGAGAGGAAATAGGTTTTAAAGGAGCTTAGGGTTTTTCTTTTGGTTGTCATCGCCTAGGGCATCAATACATCAATATATATATATATATTACTATTATTTATATTTTACTCTTTTATTTTATTTACTTATTATTATTTCTATTATTATATATTTTTAATTCGTCCATTCTCATTGTTAACCTAAGCCAACCCTTTTTTTTTAAAAAAAAATCTACGAGTCAACTAAAAATACTCTAAAGGGACTTAGGATTGTCACATGATGTCCTCGTGACGGCCATGTCATACAGTACTCTAGTACCGCATGACCTGGCGTTACTAGGTGGCTCTGATATCATTTGTAATGACCTAGGAAAAAGCACTAGCCACATTTGCGCTATCACCCAAAAGGACTAGTCAATTTGAAGCTTCCCCAGAATTCATTATAAAACTCAATTTCACCTAGTAACTAGGCAATGTGAGACTTAGAGTATTCTCAATGGAGGAGCCATATTTTTATGTAAAATGGCTTCTCAAAACTCACTTTTATCTAGTTTAGCTAATCCATTTTTAAATGTCTCTACATCCGATTAGCTATATTTCTATCTATTCTATTAAAATATTATTAAAAGCAATAAAAGTTTTGGGAAAAAGAGAACACGTGAGAGGAAAAATAGGAAAAGTTTTGGGAAAAAGAGAACATGCAGAGAAAAAGTAGGAAAAGATTTGGGAAAAAGAGAAAATATGTGAGAAACAATGAAAAATAAAATAGCTCCCTTGAAAAGTGCTGCTACATTTAGCTTTTTTTTTAGCTCTTCTAATCAAATATCAATTTTACATTTTCTTTTGGCTAATCCAATGTAGGGGGTTTTTTAAACATTTAAAGTGCTATTTTAGATAAAAGTAACATTTAGCTCTTTCATTGGGAAATGATTATCTTTATAAGCCACCCACTCTATTTTGGGCTTTTCCTCATCTTCTCAATATGGGGCCAGAGTGTTACAAATAGCATAGATGTGGCTAGCACTTTTCCTTGAGTCGTTATTTGTAACGATCTAGGGAAAAGCACTAACCACATCTGCGCTATCACCCCAAAAGAGCTAGTCAATTTGAAGCTTCGCTATAATTCATTATAAATCCTAGTTTCACCTAGTAATTAGGCAATGTGAGACTTAGCACTCATGACTATCTTATAAACCACCCACTCTATGTGGGCTTTTCCTCATCTTTCTAATATGGGACTGAGGTGTTACAAACTCCCCCTTTTAAATTCCTAACGTTCTTGTCAAGGCCACGTCATGCAGTGCTCCAGTACCAAATGACATAATGTTACAACCTAGCTTGGATACCATTTGTAATGACCCAGAGAAAAGCGCTAGCCACATCTACGCTATTACCCCAAAATGACTAATCAATTTGGAGCTTTCCTAGAATTCATTATAATGTCCAATTTCACCTAGTAATTAGGCAATGTGTGACTTAACACTAATGACTATCTCTATAAACCACCCAATCTATGTTGGCTTTTTCCTCATCTTCCAAATATGGGACCAGGATGTTACAACTTCTTCACGACTCAGTGTGGTGATAGCTTGCTCATGTTAAGAAGTACTCTCATCCATAATGTAGTGTCCATCAAGATTGGCCATCGACTGACTTTGAAGGGCTTCTTCTTCTCTGTTGGGGATATCGGCTATTTGTTTGAGTTGAGGCTCTATCCTTGCAATGGATTGAGAGTGAGAGTTCACCATCTCTTGTTGAGAGTTCACCAACTGATTAGTCTCACTCATAAGATTCAACATCGTATCTTTAAAGTCAAAATTCGACAAAGGAGATGGCTCCTCTTGGTAATCTTCTATCTTGGCAATAGATTGAGAGTGACAGTGTAGCAGTTGATCAATGGCCTCCAGTTTGTTGAGGGCAGCAGACACCTTCTCGAACATTTTCTCCTGATTAGCTACCATCTTCTCTACATAGTTAGAATTCCTCAGAGGAGGTGGCTCAGCTTGATATTGCTGTTGTGGAGTAGATTGATATTGAGGGAAATAATAGGACTGATCATTGAAATGCGGATAAGCCTGAAGGTGCAGCTCATGAAATTGTGGAGCATAATTTCCAAGAGCATGAGCTTGCCACGAAAGATTAGACTGGTTGCTCCATGCTAGGTTATAGGAAACAGAATAAGGATCATTCCCTACTCTAGAGAACTTTGTGTTCATATGCTCATAAGAGTAGTTAGATAATTGTCCAGCAATAGGACAATCTCTAACCTAGTGATAAGGGCTTTGGCAATATGAACAAGGTCCATTCGGTGCTGGAATGCCTCCCCACATGAACTAAACTGATAAAAATAAAACAACAAAAAACTAACAAAAGAAAAAAGAAAAAAAGAAAAAGAAACTCACAAATGGCCTAAAAATTGTGCTGAAAATTCAAAGCTGGAACTAGGCAGGCAGCGTAGGTGCTCTAGATCGCACTACAGAGTGCGCTCAAGTTCACTGTCGTCAAGAGAGAGGCGCAGGGGTGCTGCACTCGCACACAGTTGGCTAGAAACAAGTTACTGTATGTGCGCTCGATCGCACTGCATGCTATGCTCGAGCGCACTGCCGATGTGTGGCTCGCATGCAACATGTTGGGGCTTTAGCACAGGCGCGCTGAAATCTGGTAGGATGTCGCAAGTGCTCTGAATCGCACTATCAGGTGCGCTCAGTGTGCATTGCTGATGCTGTGCTGTGTAGCTACGGACCTGAAAACAAAAAGGCAAAAGGAAAAGCGAAATATATATATATATTAAAGGAAAATAGGGAAAAAAAATTAAGCTAAATTTAATCTTTAGAACTTAATAGCGTAACCGTTAAGCAGTCCCCAACAGTGGTGCCAAAAATTGATGTAGTCTTTTTGTATTAAAAAAGAATCAATAATAAAATGAACCACTCGCAATAGAACGAATCCTTGTCAGATAGGGCTATATAGAGGGAGTCGAACCTCAAGGACTACGAGGTGTTGTTATCAAGCTTCTCAACATTAAATATAACTCAATTTAAAAGAGATTGATTTGATTTTGTTTATTAGTAACTGAAATGCATAAAAGTAAAGATATTAAAGTAAAGGTAGTAGTGATGAGAGAAAGAATAGGGGGTTAATTTCACCACTCACCGCATAACAATGGTCAATCATAAATTAATAAGAGAAATTCATATTATGCATGATATAGGTGTCTAACTCGAGTAATCAAGAAAATACCATCATTTAAGAAATAAGTATAACCCATCTTCGGTTGGCACAGACTGTCCACCTAACCACTAAGATGCGGTACGATCCGTCCTTCCTAGGTATGGATTATCTAATTCCTTAATAGGCTACATATAATCAAGGGAATAGTATAACCCATCTTTAGTTGGCACGAACTGTCGACCTAATTTACACTAAAATAGGGTATAGTACAATCCATTCTCCTAGGCATGGCCTCTCTAATCCTCTTGATCATATGTCAGTTAAAACCATTGTATAACAATCACTCACATAATCACAGAAAATATGAAGGATTGAGTTCAATCAATATAAAAGACTTTTTAAGATAAGAGAAGAATTTCATAATGATTGAATATAAACATGATGTGAAAAATATAATTACTCGCAAGTGCACAAGTCGTGTGCAGTACAGCGTGTGCGAGTGCGAGGTCGATCCATAGGGAATTGCATTGCAAAAATTAATTTTTATCTAAACTAATTCAATTTTCACTTAGTTCTAAATTTTGGGATTTTTGTTGTGCAAAATAAAAATAAACTAAAATTAAAAATGATTAAATTGAATGATAAAAAGGTACTAAGGTTTTCAGAATCTACGTCACCAAATTAAAGTATACATTCTTATGTTTTAGTCATAAATCCGACAAACAATTAAACCCTATGCATGTTCTATTGTTCCTATTCAAAGATTCAATGAATCTATCCATTTGACAAAAGACAATGCATATCCAATTTAATTTAAAAGATCCAATGTATCCATACTTTGCACAAAAGACAATGGATATCCAAAGTAAATCAAAAGATGCAATGTATCTGACGGATGAAATACAATGAATATCCAACTTCGGCACAATCAAACACAATTTTGTCACATAATTGAATTGAAACGAACGTACATTACATTAAGGTCGGAATTGTACGAACAAACATGAAAACATAAAACTAATCAATGGCAAGGCTTTATCTTCCACCTTAGTCGAAGATTTTAGCCTCTCATGACTTCAAACGACATGATTAAATGGATTGA
>NC_081548.1:10202661-10206988 GCF_901000735.1 Corylus avellana | reverse complement strand
TGATTAAATGGATTGAATTCATCGAAAACTAAAAACTTACAAAGGGAAATCACATTTAGGCCTCAAAATGCAAGAAAAACGTCAAAAGTACAGTGAACAGCGCCCCCTTGGTGCGTTTTTAATAAAAAAAATGGTATCTATAACAAAAACTAAGGCTTCAAAGCTACCAAGTCAGACAAGTGGGCTCGATCGCACTCGGGCTTCATGTCTTCTGCGGAGTAGTTGCGCTCGTGCGCTGATGTCCAAGCTCGAGCGCAGCAGCGCTCGAGCGTAAGGCTTTAGCGATCGAGCGCATGTGCACTCGATCACTAGTGTACTGCACTCGATCCTACCTCCAGAAATGCCTTTCTTCAATTTCTTTGGATCTTCTACATTTGAACCACAATTTTCTTTCAATCACCTGCAAAACACTAAAGCACCAAAACTACCAAAAACATCAGAAAATAATAGAGCCAAAGGCTTAGTAAACATAAATTAAGTGGCCCAAATATGCAATATTCAATGCTCAACAAATACCCCCAAACTTACATTTTGCTAGTCCCTTAGCAAAAGAAAATGAAAAACAAAATCAAAGCATGAAACCTAAGTCCGCTTTCGTGGGAGAAACGATTGGATTTAGCATATGCAACAATCCTTTTAAACCCCTAGGCATCCCTAAAGGATGAGTGAAGTCTCGTGAGGATTTACCAGCAATGATACTAACAAACATTTCATGCACTATATTATTCACAAACAAAGATTTTTACACAAACACATGATTCATACATTATAAGCTGGTTTAACAAGGTGAACACAACAATCACATCATCAAGATATCCAAAATTCACTCAACTCATAGCTGAAAAATTAAGACAACACATGCTCCAATAAGTGCAAAGTGAGACTAACATAGACTCATGAGGTTTCAATTATTCTCGAAGCTTGTATACCCCAAAATTCATAAGAATGCAATCAGATGAAAACAACCAAGGCTTGAATCAAAAGGTCCATTGTTTTTTTTTTTTTTTTTTTTTGTGTAGGCTGTGCAATGTTGGACTCCCTTAAGCTTCTAATTGACCTATGTAACGAGTGTTGGGCCAGTACTCCCAAACCAGGTGGTTTTAGGGCACTAGATGTAGAAACATCCCTAAGGGCTTAATGACTCAAGTCAAAAAGAGCTACGAAGCCTAACTAGTCATACAATCAATCAACGCTAATTTTTCATCTTTTTACGTGAACACTCAATGGTTAGTGAGGCACGAGGTCCACTTACACAATGAGAAACTCAAACTAATGATTTCATTTTTTCATTTTTAAGCTAAGATTTTCATCACCAAATTAACCTACAAATCTCAAGACATTCACACCTCAAGTCAAATCTCATACCTTACAGACCCTATGCTAATGTGCACGTGATAAACACTAAGACAAGTGAGGTCTCTCTAATCCAACAAATGAGTCAAACAACTCAGATTTCTAATGACATGCTGTGTTCAAGATGTTAAATAGACCAATGACATATAAATCACAATTATGATGTAATCATGCTCAATCAACAACATAGCTTTTTTTTTTATTTATTTTTTTTTATTTTTTATTTTTAAACACAAACACACAACAAAAATAATAAAAGAAAAAGATAGAAATGTCTACCCCACCCCCAAACTAAAATGACACATTGTCCCCAATATGTCTAGAAATACAATACCAGATGGGCAGCGTAAGTCAGGTGTAACGTAGGAGAACGCTCCCCCAAACTTGAACGGCAGACAGATTTCCTGAAAAACACAATAAAAACAAACACCAAAGAAAATCAAATGACAACAAAAAACTAAAAGTAACAAAGGGTTGCCTCCCACAAGCGCTAAGTTTACAGTCTTCAGCTAGACTTTCCACAGCAGGTGTATTGCATAATCTAAACAGCATGTGATAGTAGGCAATCGCACCAAAGACAGATGTGAGGATGGTGTTCTCTTGATTGCCGGGGACCAAAGTAACATGGTTGTAGCTGGAGTAACCATCAAGCATACAGTAGTAAGAATGTCTAGCTGACCGTGCCACCAACGGATCAATGAATGGGGGAGGGAAGTGATCTTTCCATTGTGATTGCCTTCAATTTGCTGTAATCACTGCACCCTGGCCATCCTATCTGAAAACGAGTTGGGAAGAACTCGTTATCCTTATTCCTCCCCACAGTCACACTTGGCCACTTAGGCCACACATGAATGGGTCTAACCCATTTGCTCTCACAAATCAACTCGAGCGGCTCAATTGCTAATGAATATGGTGTGGGGAATGATATCTTAGTGGTTTCCCCACACTCCGGCTGCATCTCAGGAATGGGATCCAAAACTGCCTCAGCTTGCTCAACTAACTCAGCAAAACCCAGATCATCTCCATCTTGAATAAAGCTCCCCACCTCAGGTTCCTGCAAGCTTAACTCACTTACCGCCTCATCTGTTATCTCTTTATTTAAGCATACATTGCGGACTTCATCATCGTCAAGTGGCTGCTATGGATGTCAAATATGTGGAGCTCCACAGTCATATCCCCAAAAGAAATTTTCATCACCCCAGTTCTACAGTTGATTAGGAAGGTCGCCCTAAAATCACCGGAATCTGGCTCCCAACAATGTGCACTGACTCCATGTCTATCACTGTAAAGTCCACAGGAAAATAAAACTTGTACACCTTGATCAATACATCCTCAATTATTCCCCTTGGTCTCTTCACTAACCTGTCAACCAATTCGAGTGTCATAGATGTGGGCTTCAATTCTCCCAACCCCAATTGTAAGTAGACTGAATAGGGCAAGAGATTCACACTTGCTCCAAGATCCAATAAGGCCCTTTCAATCTAGCTAACTCCTACCATTCAAGAAATGGTAGGACACCTAGGGTCCTTATACTTAATGGGAAGCTTGCATTGAAGGATGGAGCTGACTTGCTCGGTCAGAAATGCTTTTTTGGGACGTTGGTCTTTCTCTTGACAGTGACCAAATCCTTTAGGAACTTAGCATAAGAAGGCACTTGCTGGATGGCATCCAAAAATAGAATGTTTATCTGAACTTGTTTGAATACCTCTAGGATTTCAGCATACTACGCATTCTTCTTTAGAGCCTTTAATCATTCTGGGTAAGGAGCTTTTGGGATAAAACTCCTAGGGGGATCATCAACAATGGGCTGGATAGTGGTCGGCTGAACTTCTCTCCTCTCAGCTTTTCCACTCTCTTGCCCTTGTGGCTCAACAAGGCCCTCATCTCCTTGATCCACTTTATTGTCCACTTGTCTCCTTGACCTAAGTATGACAATAGACTGCACTTGTTCATGCCCGTGCAGAGAATTTGAAGAATTTCCAATCGCATACACCTTAGGAATGGGCACAGGCTGACTTGGTAACTTCCCATTTTCTCTCTCACCCAAGTGATTTGCAAGTTGACTCATCTGACTCTCCATCTTGGCAATCGGTTGGGTGTTTACCATGGTCGCACTCCTCACTTCATTTATGGATTGGCCAGTCATCTTCATGAAGTCCTAGAGGGTCTGTGTAGTTTGAGAGTGGAGTTCCTTGATAGTGTCTTCCAAGGACGATTGGGAAGAAGAAACTGACACTTGAGTGGGGGCTTGGAAGGCATGATTTTGAGCCGGCGGAAGAAATCCAAGAGGGTATTGATTGTGAGCATGATGAGGAGCTCTTCCTTGATTTACAGGTTGGTTCTGCTTCCATAAGAAATTTGGGTGGTTCTGCCACCCTGGATTGTAGGTCTCTAAGTATGGTCCATTTGACTGCTTTCGATAGTCGTTGAAAGTGTTCACTTGTTCCATAGGATA
The DNA here is from genome assembly GCF_901000735.1 of Corylus avellana. Lineage (NCBI taxonomy): Eukaryota > Viridiplantae > Streptophyta > Magnoliopsida > Fagales > Betulaceae > Corylus > Corylus avellana. The sequence goes on along the minus strand of NC_081548.1, from coordinate 10,203,180 downwards.
CTCGGCAAAAGCCGGCATAGATGGACAATTCGGTGCTAAGTGCATAGGACTAGCACAGATGGAACAGCTATCAATATTGAAAGTGTTTGCAGCATTGATGGATTGACCCACAACAAGATCTTCAACTTCTTGGTGAGGGCATCTATTTTTAACCTCAAATCAGCATCCGCCTTAACCTTATAGATGCCTCCTTTCTTGGGGATACGGGCTGATTTATCCAGACAACTTAAAAAATCCCACTGCTATGAGTTGTCGGACAACTTGTCCAATGCCTTATACTATTCATCCCCCATCAAACTTAAAGGTATTTCATTGGCTGGGTCGCCTTATGGTTGGATTGGGTCAATCCTTGGTAGAAAAACTGAATGAGTCTCCTTGAATTGGGTCAATCCTTGGTAGAAGAACTATGGTTGGATTGGGTCAATATCTGTGTGGGGGGCATCTTATCAACAACTCCTTGAATCTCTCCCAACTTTCTGAAAACTTCTCATCCTCCTCCTGAGTGAAAGAGCCAATATC
>NC_081548.1:10195081-10202561 GCF_901000735.1 Corylus avellana | reverse complement strand
AAAATCAAACAAATAAAAAAGTTAAGGAATTAACATATGCGAGTTAAGGGGCTTGAATGTGCAACATTCGGTGCTTATTAGAGGGTGTCGCTTTACCTCATGTATCACGAATATATTTTTGAAAGGATAGAGGAGACGTGTTTTAAATTGGTAAATGATTACACCAATGTTGAGTTAATCAATTGGACATCAAATCTAATTGATAGTGAAACACTTGACTCGTCTAAAGATATTATTCTCCCAAACGAGCTATGTTATCTTGAGATTATAGACTACAAAACACGACTATTCATTAATGGGGCAATAACATTAATGATGAGATGTTAGTCTCGCCTTAAGTCTAGGTAATTAAGATACCTCGCATTGGCCATGGGCCTTGCTCTCTACGGAAGGTGTTCTTAATTATAGCAATAGGCAGTCGAAGCTTTTAAAATATTATATGTTTTTAATTGCGCTTACATATTCTATTTATTGCTTAAATTTATATGCCTGTCTTCATTTTGCCCATTGTTATTGATTTGACTGAACCAAATTATGTAGTCTCAAAACGTAATTTGGATAAAGTGCTCAAGGCTAAAATAAACACGTGTGTTGTCTTAGCGCTATTGAGATATTCCAATTTTGGAGGTCTCTCAAAATGATAAGCAACAATATACTCATTGGCTATGGTCAAACAGAGATGACTAAATGTTACATGTTGACTACTATGTCAAATGTACCCGTACAAGAGATGCAGGAGATCTCACTTATTTCAAAATCCTTGGGATGTCTGAAAGAGATGTTTGGTAAAACTTCAAGTTGCGTTTAGTTGCAAGGAAATTGAAGTTGTTGGATGATGAGAACTTTGTTGAAATACAAAGATGGCTAATGGAACTTCGGTAAAAGAACATTGCACTAGAGTTATTTGGTGCAGAGATTGATGGAAATCTCATGTAGATTGTATTCAACACTCCCTGGATAATTCTTTCAATCAGTTAGGGCTAAAATGTGTTGACAACCACACATTAGCAAAATTGATGAATGAGTTGATCGCACTGGATAGCGTCCTAAAATCCATAGTCATAGTCAATACTTCTACTTCTAAGCCGAAATGTTGTAGGAAGAAGAAAAATCCTACCAAAGCATGTTGGCAAGGTTAAATGCCAAGTGAGTAAAATTTGAAAGAATAACAAATTAAACCAAGTGGAAAGTGCTTCCACTATGATGATACAGAGCATTGGAAAAGAGACTACACCAAGTTTCTAGCATGCAATAGTAAAGGCAATCTAGTTGAAATATGTTTAGTGGAGAATCCCACAGATTCCTGGTGTGTAGATTTAGGATCCATTAATCATAACTACAAACCGGTGTAGGGGTTCCACGTAACTAGAAACTAAGTAAAAGGAAAGATGTACCTACGCATTAGGAGTTGGACAAGGGTTCCGGTCCACTCCAGGAGAGTTGTTGAACTTTATAATACAAGAGTTCATTAGACTGTCTAATAGATGGTTGGTTAATAATGACTCTTGATTTATAGTATGTTAACAATTCTAATTTTAGAACCTACTCATAATACATTACCATTAAAAGAAATATTCCTTCAACTAATGAAGCATACTTTTGATGTCTACGTCTTTGACATATTTACTCAAAGAGTGATCAAAGACTAGTTAATGATGGGCTTCCAAGTCCAAGAGACCCTTTTTAGTAAAGGGACTTAGAGCCAAAGAGTTGCTAATAGTTAGTGCATACTGATGTATTTGGTCACATGAGTATCCTAGTTAAAAGAAGATATGAGCAATTCATCATGAGGATGATTATAGTTCAAAGCATACTTCCTTGGGATGTGAAGACCATTAGTGAGAAGCAGGGATTGTATCCCACTTGATAGCACCGAGTACCCCCAACAGAAAAGTGTATCAATAGAAGGAATTGAGTACTCTTAAAAATGGTAAGAGCTACGATGAGGTAAACTACTCTGCCTATGTCATTTTGGGATATAAGCAACAGTATACTTGCTTAATTTGGATCCATTTAACTCTACTGCAAGATACCCGTTGAATTATGGTCCCGGGTAAATCCCGGCATATGATGTGTCAACATTTTGGGTTGAATGGAAAGACAGATAAGATGAAATCCAAAACATAAGTATGATTGTTTGTTAGATATCAAAAGGGACAAGGGGTTATTTCTTTTTATAGTCTTAAAGGTTAAGTAAGTGTTTATTACTACAAATGCTAGGTACTTAAAGGAAGACTATGTAAACAAATTTAGACCATAGAGTGAGGTGGTTCTAGAAGTAATGCTAGAAGTTGGATATAGATCATCTTCAAAAGTTCTTGAAGATGATGTGGTCGTATCAAACACACCACAAGTTACTAATAGTGAGACACCAAGTACCATTATACCGCTTCTCAGTGGGAGGATCGTTAGGATGCCTGACAAATTCACGTTATTAGGAGAAGCCTACGGGGCTATACGTAATGAACTTGAAAAAGGATCCAAGATCCTATGAGGTAGCATCAATGATGTGGATGAAGACCATGAGGTCTAAGCTATGGAAAGTATGTTGGAATTTTAATATTGCCAACTATGTCTTACCTCTTGTAAAGATGCATAATGGCTTTTAACCTAGTGATTGTAAATAGGATTTACAAGAGAAAGAGAAAAATGGATGGGAAGGTTGAAACCTTGAAGGTAAGATGGTGCCAGAATAGTTTTGCCAATAGCCATGCTTAAGTCCATCTAGATATTCTCGACTATTGCCACTTATTTTAACTATACGTTAGGCGAATGGATGTTAAGGCTGCTTTTATGAAAGACCAACTTGACAAGGGCATCTATGTGATGCAACTAGACAACTTTATAGCTTAAACCAAGGCAAGCATCTTGATCATGTAACATCAAGTTTGATGTAACAATCAAACAAGTATGGGTGTTTAGCAAAACCTTGATGAACCATGTGTGTGTTGATAAGTGCTAAAATATTCATATTTTCAGCCCTTAATTTGCATGTTTTAATCCTTTGGTTTTAGTTAATTAGGCCATTTTAATTCATTTTTGTGTTTTTCATACTTTGGCAGGCTTTTGGAAGAAAATGAAGTAAATCTAGATGATTTGGGCTCAAAGAGAGAAGATGGAAAAAATTGGAGCTCCCTGACACTGCGATCGATCACAAGGTACCTGAGATCGAGCGCAATACCAGAGAGGACACAACACAAATAAGGCTAGGAGCGATCGAGCGCAGTGCCTGAGAAGACAAAGCATAGTCCAGGCCAAGAGCAATCAAGTGCATGCCAGAAGAGGATCGATCGCAGACCTGCGATCGAGTGCACACTGGTTGCGATCGATCGCACCCGTGCGCAGGAGACATACCAAGTGGCGGCCAGATTGTCATTCTTTCCATATTAGGATTTTCCAACTCCCAATTGTAATAGGTTTTGAAACCCTACGAAATTCCTAGTTTTACTACTTTGTCAAGGACTTCTAAAGCCTATAAATAGACATTTGAGCCTTTAGAATAGATATACTTTGTAAGGAGAATAATAGGGGCTCTTCAAGTTCAAGTCTCGGGTTTATTCTTTTCCTTTCTTTTATTTTCTTTATGAAGATGTTTTACATCAATTTTATGTGTAGCTAATTTAATTAGTAGGGCTAGATTGAAGCCCTAGTTATGTTTAGTTAATATTTCAATATTGGCGCCCTTGTGATGATCTTGTAGTGCTATTTAACTTGATTAATGCCTACTTGCATGAATTCCTCATATGTGTGTGCCTGATCAACATATGCATGTGGTATGGACTAGTTAGATAAATCAATTTGGATGGCCGAGTCCTGGGTTTAACATAAGTAACAAAAGAATCCACACCGCGATTCTTGGGTTAATCAACATGGGGAACCGAGAGTATATGCCATGCCCTAGGCCTTATGTGTTTGACGATTTCCATAGAGTATATGCTTTTCTAAGGAACAACTTAGTATACATCATGCTAAATCCCTTAGAAAAGAAAAGAGTTAGAGTATACGCCATGCCTAAGTCGTTGCTTAGGAAAATCTATAGCCTTAGGAGTATACGCCATGCCCTTAGGTTGACAAATATTAGATATGCATAACATGATCAAAGCATTGGCATATTGTTATATTAGCTAAATATAATTAGTGGTGGATATCAAAGCCCTACCTTTTATTATCATCACTTAAACAATCAATCCTTGTTTTACTTAAGGAATTTATTTTTTAAAACATAAATTCAGCAATCCTCGTGGGAATGATCCTGTACTTGCACCATATACTACTATGTTGACCTTGTGCACTTGCAGGTAAAACGTACAATTATTTACCTATTAATTTAGGTAGATATTTTGCACATCATGTGTACAAGAAATGTGATCATATAGTAGTAGTCTTGGTGCTAAATTTTGATGTTATCCTGCTCATTGGAAACAATGTGGGGACATTATCAACATTGTAAATCTGATTGTCTAAATCAGTTTTGATATAAAAGACATGGGAGAAGCAAACTATATCCTAGGACCAAGGTCATAGCAAAACATAGTATATTAGACTCCAATAAAAGCATATTTACTTTTGGGCATGGAGTTCATCTTACAAAGTAGTAGTGTCTTATGACACCTCAATGTCAATAGTAAATGAGGGCAGTTACTTACGCTTCGGCATAGGAAGCCTCATGTATACTATAAGCTAGACAAGATGTATGATATATAGTTAAACATGGTTAGTAGATATTAGCCAAATCGTGATTCCAAAAGTCTACCGTAGAGTATGCATGTACCCTAGGTAGATGATCCGTTTAGTGGGAGAATTATCAAGCAATCTTGGATCTCTAACTCCACTATGAATGCTGATGTGTCGCAGCTTGTGAGACTACAAAGAAAGCATCACTGGGTCAAGTAGTTCCTAGTGGATCTTAGTGTCATTAGGCTAGAGCAAACTCCTATTACGTTGTTTCACAACAACAATGGAGTAGTTCCAGAATCCAATGAACTAAGGAACCATAGGAATGGTAATCAAAAAAGCAAAATTATCTATCCTATAAGGAAGATAGTATCTCAATGCGATACATTTACAATTAAAATTCCATTGGCTGAGGTTTTGGCTGGCCCGCTCACTAATACCTTGCCATAGGATATTTTAAAATCTCGCTTGGGAGGAATGGGAGTCAAGTGTATGCCTAATTAGAATTACAGGCAAGTGGGAGTTTGTTGGGATTATGCCCTAAATCCCAGTGATTTTATATGTGTGTTGACATTCAAATGTTTCTAATGAATATATATGTTATATTCACTGAATAAAATGATTTGAGCATATATCATATAAAATGTCTTTTACGTGCTTATTACCAAGTTCATCACATTTGTTATACATGTGAAAGGTCCTAGGATTACACTGAATATGGCTAGGGTGTGAGTAATGTAGTTATCACACAAGGTCATAGTCTATAATCCTTGTATGCTTAAATGTATAAAGTTCGCAGTCAGTAAATACAATTGGGCATTCCATTTTAAGTAAGACCATTACACATCAAATCTTAAGGATCTACCTTGATCTAGAGAAGTAGTGACTTCGAGATTGATGTGTAGTGTGCTGAGATCCTAAGGCACTAAACGGACCAAGGAATTGTCTTTTTCATAAAGATAATGTATATTAAGGAAATACAATAAACTCCTTAAAAGACTATTTAGACTTTGATTTTAAATCCTGAGAAGTTCGTGAAGTGTTGATTATTTTGATGTATCTAAGAGTGAGACCTATCATCAATCAAAAGTACTTAGTATTTTGGGTAATCACATCTAACATTGTAAGAACACCAACTTTAAGAGGGAATCCAAATCATTTGTCGATAAACAAAGAGACAAGAAATTTTCCCTTGATATAGATTTGATGGTTATTCTTCTTAGAGTCTCCGACTAGGGAATTTGGGTTGGCATACCAAAATATATACATTTGTTTTTCACATGTATGCTAATAACGTAAAATCAGTGAATCAAGGATAAAGAGGTAAAGAATTAAGTAGCAGTATTGTTGTGAAAATTACTCACCTAAATTAATAGGAAAACAATTGCTACGTTTTGCTCGTAAGTGTACAAGATCAAAACAATAGTATAGTAGGAAAATACGAGATCATTCCCACGAGGATTGATGAAATTATGTCTAGAATATTTTTCCTAATTAATCAACTAAATTAAATAAGATTTCACAGGTTGAATTGAATAACAAAATAAAAAGGTAATAAAAGATAGAAATAAGAACAAAAGGGTTTGGGTTTTGATATCCACCAAGAATTGGAGGTCTATTCACATGTCATACCTCACAAACTATGTGCTAATGTGCTTGTGGCAATTTAAAAACAAAACAAGTGAATTCTCAAATGCCAAAAGTCAGTAACAAGACTTGGAATTCTAGGCATCAGATCATGTGTTCAACATTCTGAGCTCACTAATGAAATTCAAATCACAGTTTTTAGATCAGCCAAAGTCTAAAGAATAACAAGAACATGCATTTTTCAAAAATTTTGGACAAAGTGTGTGTGTGTCTCCCATACCCCCGAACTTGAATTACACATTGTCCTCAATGTGTATACAAAATGGAAAGATAATAACAGGGAGATGAGAAAACTTGTTGGAATAGGTATGGCTCATTGCATACCCCAAAACTTAAATGTAAAAACATTTGTCCCTGAAAAACAAATAAGTGATACTCCAACCAAATACCAGTTAAGTGCAACACATTGTTGTAAAAATATAATCAAAGAATGAAAATGAAACAACACTGGAGAAGATAAAACCAGGAAGAAGATCATATACCCTGGCCTGATGGAAGACTCGAGTGCATAGGGCCTGCGCTCGAACCTATGAAGTTGACTCATTTAGTCAAAATATATGGGATCCGCCAAGCCAACGGAATCCTCATCCATGATGTGCTTGTTGTGCAAATGTATTTAACTTGCAAATGCACAAATCGATTGTAGTTTAATGGATTACAAGTGCGAGGTCGAACCCACAGGGAATTGTGTTTTTGAAAGAGCAATTTATATCTAAACTAATTAAATCCTAATCTAGTTCCAAAAGGTTTTTGATTTTGGTTTTGAAAATTAAAAGACAAACATAAACTGATTAAAATAAACTAAGAGATAAAATACTAAGGTTTGAGAATTCACACACACCGAATCATAACAACATACTTCCATGTTTATCAATATTAATCTGAAGTTCTCACAATTAAAATCTTAGATATGTTTCACTATGCTTCAACAGTTAATCAAAACCATCCCATGTATCCATTCATTGCACAAATCACAAAAGGAATCCAATATCAATTAAATCATCAGATGTATCCGTAAATCACAAAAGATATCCAATCTTAATTGAAACACCAAATGTATCCGTAGAACAAATCACAAGGGATATCCAATTATTTAGGCAAATAAAATCAACCAATCAATTATGTGAAATTATCTTAAATCATCAAGTGTATCCTTGAA
>NC_081548.1:10191181-10194981 GCF_901000735.1 Corylus avellana | reverse complement strand
GATGTTTGTGGGTAACATTTCTAGAAAACCCTCACGAGACTTCACTCGTCCTCTAGGGAATCCCTAGAGGTTTCAAAGACTTGTTGCATACGCTAAATGCAATCGTTCATCCCACGAAAGATGGATTTATCTTTTGTTTTCTGTTTTTCCATTTCTGTTTTTAGTTTTGTATTGCTAATAGACTAGCAATATGTAAGTTTGGGGGTATGTTAAGTGCTAAAATATTTATATTTTCAGCCCTTAACTTGCATGTTTTAATCCTTTGGTTTTAGTTAATTAGGTCATTTTAATTCATTTTTGTGTTTTCCATACTTTTGTAGGCGTTTGGAAGAAAATGAAGTAAATCTGGAAGATTTGGGCTCAAAGAGAGAAAAAGGGCACAATGGGAGCCCCCTGACACTGCAATCGATCACAGGGTACCTGCGATCGAGTGTAGTACCAGAAAGACGCAGCACAAAGAAGGCCATGAGCGATCGAGCGCACAACAGAAGAGGATCGATCGCAGGTCTGTGATCGAGCGCACACGGGTTGCGATCGATCACACTCGTGCGCAAGAGACATATCAAGTGGTGGCCAGATTGTCATTCTTTCTATATTAGGGTTTTCCAACTCCCAATTGTAATAGGTTTTGAAACCCTACGAAATCCCTAGGTTTACTACTTTGTCAAGGACTTCTAAAGCCTATAAGTAGACCCTTAAGCCTCTAGAATAGATATGCTTTGTAAGGAGAAGAATATGAGCTCTTCAAGTTCAAGTCTCGGGTTTATTCTTTTCCTTTCTTTTCTTTTCTTTTATGAAGATGTTTAACATCAACTCTATGTGTAGCTAATTTAATTAGTAGGGCTTGATTGAAGCCCTAGTTATGTTTTGTTAATATTTCAATACTGGAGCCTTTGTGATGATCTTGTTGTGCTATTTAACTTGATTAATTCCTGCTTGCATGAATTGCTCATATATGTGTGCCTGATCAACATATGCATGTGGTATAGAGTAGTTAGTTAAATCAATTTGGATGACCGAGTCCTGGGTTTAACATAAGTAACAAAAGATATCCACACTGGATTTTTGGGTTAATCAACATGGAGAACTGGGAATATACACCCATGCCCTAGGCCTCATGTGTTTGTCGATTTCCATAGAACATATGCTTTTCTAAAGAACAACTTAGTATATACCATGCTAAATCCTTTAGGAAAGAAAAGAGTTAGAGTATACACCCATGCCTAACTCGTTGCTTAGGGAAATCTAGAGCTTAAGGAGAATACACCCATGCCCTTAGGTTGACAAACATTAGATAGACATAACTTGATTAAAACATTGGCATATTGATATATTAGCTTAATATAATTAGTGGTGGATATCAAAGCCCTACCTTTTTATCATTATCAACTCAACCTAATCTTTGTTTTAGTTTACTTTTGGAATTGATTTTAGGCAAGATTCAGCAATCCTCGTGGGAATGATTCCGTATTTGCACACTATACTACTGTGTTGACCTCGTGCACTTGCGGGTAAAACACACAATTATTTGCCTATTAATTTAGGTAGGTAATTGTGAACAAGAGGAACTTATGCACACCAATTTGATGAATTGCACCATTCAGAATATCCGCAGTTTGATCATCATGCTCAACCTCCTGTTTATCAGTTTACCACTCAAGTGCCACAGCCTGCATCACAGTCATCACTGGAAGACATGATCAAAGCATTGATGCAATCCATGGATAAGAACATACAAGATATGAAGAATACTACCATGAGAAATTCCCAAGATATACAAGAGCTAAAAGGTTTTACCAATTCAGCTGTATAGGAGATGAGGAATTCCAACATGGCTAACAACAGAGACATGCAAGAACTTAAGCAGGCCATGACCAAGATAGAAGGACAGATCGGTTATCTAGTTGCTGACTTAAACAGAATAGAGGAAGAAGAGCTTCAAAGTCAACTGATGGTTGAAAGGCACTACATGATTGATGAGGAAGATTCCGAAAACTCTTATCATGAGCATGCCCAAGTCACCATCACACTTGAGAGTAAGGAAATTGTGGATAACAAAGAGGAGGAAGAGAAAGAGGAGCACGTTGAGCACCCTGAGCAAATTAAGCACCATGAGAATAGTGAGCCCCCAACAGATCCTAATCTGCCCAGTGACATGGAAGTGAGTACTGAAGCTCCTGCCTGCATCACTATCCTTCTTGAGATACATCAAGAGCCCAAAGCTTCATCGCCTAAATGTCTCAAAGAGCCATCTTATGTCAAGATACTCAAGGACTTGTGCACACAAGCACACAAATCTAGGAACCACTTTCCTAAGGAGATCCTTCGAAGTAAGAAATTGTACATAAGATGGCGAAATATTTTTCCAGAGGGGTATGAAGTTTTGAAGAAGAAGGGGTGGAAGGGATTGGTTGGACATCCGCATGGTAGGGGGAAGCGCTGTAAAGTTTTCTCCTCCAGTTTATTTTCTGCACTTCACTCCATAAATTCTTTCTTTTCTTTTTCATTACATGTTATTTTTATTTTTGTTTTTGTTTCTAACAGCAATTAAGCTTTTGAAGTTTTGTTTCTATGAAAATATTGCTGTTAGTTTTGATGACAGGTGTTTAAGTTTGGGGGACGCCCTGGCCTTGTTCACACTCAGATTTCTTTATTTCCGGTAATGTATTTCTATACTACACATTGAGGTCAATGTGTAATTCAAGTTTGGGGGTATAGAAAAACACTTTGTCTGTTTATTTTTGTTTTATTTGTCATTTTGTGTTAAAAAAATTTGAAAAAAAAAAATTGTGCTATGTTGTTGTCAAATTTGAGTTAAATTGTAACTGTGATTTGCATTTCATTACCTTGCTTAAAGGGTTGAACACATCATTATGTCATTAGGAGTCTGAGTCCTTTGACTTATTTTTTGGGTAAAAGAGATTTCACTTGTTTTGAGATAAATTTTTATGAGCACATTAGCATGTTTTCTGTGAGGTATGATGTTTGAGCTTAAGCTTGTTCTCTTGAGATTTGTTGGATGCCCTATTGATGAATAACCATTGGCTTGCAAGATATAAAAATAAATAAATAAATAAAAAAGAGAAGGAAAAAAAGAAAGAAAGATCATGGTGAATTTTCCGTTGAGTAACCGGAACTCTTGTCTCATTAAGCATTGAGTGTTTGCGTCAAAAGGTGTGAAGTTCAGTGTTGATTTATGATATGACTAATCTAACTTTGTAGCCTTTTTGACTTAAGTTAATAAGCTCTTAAGGATGTTTTACATCTAGTGCCCTAAAGCCACTTGGCTTGGGAGTCATTGGCCTAACACTTGTTACATGGGTCAATTAGAAAGCCTAAGGGAGTTAGACATTGCAGAGCCTATGAAAAATAAATGCATATCTTACCTTAGTTATTTCATTTGTTAGGGAGTCTTACAAATTTTTTTGGAACTTGTATTGAGTTTAAGCTGAAAGCTTCTTGATTGTATGCTAATTACACTTTATACTTTTCAGAACATACGAGGTCTCAATTTTCCATTTATGAGTGCTTTGATTATGGATTTCCTTTTGACTGTGATGATGGTGTTTGTCTTTTTAAACTTGCTCATGAATAAGAACCATGGTTTATGTGAAACTTCTTTCTTATTAACAACATAGTGCTACAATGTTTGTGGGTATCATTTCTGTTAAGCCATCACGAGACTTCACTCGTCCACTAGGGATGCCTAGAGGTTTAAAAAGCTTGTTGCTTATGCTAAATGCAATCGTCTCTCCCACGAAAGAGGATTTATGTTTCTTGCTTTTATTATATTTTTCGTT
>NC_081548.1:10183115-10191081 GCF_901000735.1 Corylus avellana | reverse complement strand
GTCGTTCTTCATCGATGGGCTTTATCCCCAACCTTAGTTGGGAATTTAGCTCCACATAAAAATAAAATCTAAACCTAAACTTAAAGAAAAACTAAACTAAAGAGAAAAGGTGCAGAATTTTGCTCTCTGGACTTGTGTATCTTTTCTTGAATGCAAAGATGTCTTCTTATAGGCTTAGGAAAGTCCAAGAAACCCTATTAAACCTAGATAATTCGGAGGTCTGTCTCCTAGTCAAAATAGAAGTCTGAAATCGGAATAGGATTCTTCCAGATTTGTGTCCCTTAATTTCGGGGCGATTTTGGCATAGTAACCATCCGAATTAGGAAAATCCTATTTCATAACGAATTGTATTATTTTGAGTTAGCTTTCTAATGATGCTTGAATCACATTAATCCGATATTTAAATGGAAAGTTATGATCAAAATACTGAGATGTATGTAGAATCTAAATTTGAATCCAATCCGAAATTTTATCCAATCTGAACTTTAATCCAATCTGATCTTTAATCCGATTTATCCTTTTCTTGGATTTGGTTACACTTAACCACATCATCTAGGTCTTCTTAAAGTATGCTTTCTTCCAAGATTTGCATTTTTCCCTTTAAAGCTGTACTTTTTCTTTAATGACCTACGAAACACTAAAAACACAAAACTAACACAAAATATTAAACAATGACACATCTAAAGGATTAACTAATGTAAATAAAGGGGTCCAAATATGTAATATTTGGCACTTATCAGCAGGCGTGAGATTGAGTTTACCAACTTGCGATCGAGCGCACCCGCGGATGTGGAAAGTGTCCTTTTCCACCTTAACTTAGGTTTCCAGTCTCCTAGTTGGATTGGTAGACTAACCTACGATTTTATTAGGGTTTCTAGATCTTTTCTAAGCCTATAAATAGACCACTAAGCCTCTAGGAAAGGGTGTGGAGAAAATGGTACAAGCTCTAGAAAGGAACGGAAGGCTAGATCAAGAGGAGTTTGGGTTTTTCTTCTCTTCCACCTTTTATTTTTTTATTTAGTTTATATTTTAATTAGGGCTAGATTGAAGCCCTAATCATATCTTTTTAGGATTTCAACTGTGCCTTTGTTTCAAACATATTTTGGTATTTTAATTGATTAATTTCGGGTTTATTGAATTCCTCATATGCATAAGGTATGGATTTGTCAATTAAGTCAATTTAGATGACCGAGTCTTAGCCTTAATAAAGTGACAAATGAACCTCATCACAGGTTCTTGGCCTAATCAACATGGGAAACTATGAGTAGATACCATGCCCTAGGCTTCATGTGTTTGTCAATTTTTATAAATTTATGCTTCCCTAAAGAACAACTTAGTAGATACCATGCTAAATCCTTTGGGGAAGAAAAGAATTAGAGTAGATACAATGCCTAGTTCGTTGCTTAGGGAAATCAATAGCTTAAGGAATAGATACCACGCCTTTACGTTGACAAGAATTAAATATACTGTATGATTGGAATATTGGCGTATTGTTATCTTAATTAGTCTGATTAGTGGTGGATATCAAAACCCTAATCCTTTTTAGTCTTTTTTTATCTTTTATTTTATTCCTTTATTTTAATTCTATTCGTGACAATCTGTTATTAAATAGGAAATCAATTCTACACATAATTTACCAATCCTTGTAGGAATAATCTTGTATTTGCCCATTATACTATCGTTTTGATCTTGTGCACTTGCGAGTAAAACGTATCGTGTATTTGCCTATTAATTTAGGTGGGTATTTGGCACAACAAGTTTTCGGCGCCGTTGCCGAGGATTATGTTAAATTATGTCTAGAAATTTTTTGCTTTATTTTCATTTTGTTTATTTTATTTCCTTTGTTTTTGTTTGTTTGTGTTTCTATTGTTAATTTTATTTTCTTTGTTTTTGAGTCTTTTCTGCTTTACTATCCACAACTCTAATATTTTATGCGGTAGTGGGATCGATCGCAGGTGCAGTGCGATCGAGCGCATCATTGCCACACAGCAGTATTGATGCTATAGTGAGTCCTTCATCAGTCAGTGTTGCGATAGTGCGCTCGAGTACCCATTCCAGGAAGATTGAGCGCAGTGCATTGCGATCGAGTGCACAGCCAAACAGCAGTATTGAAGCTGCTGTTATGTCGAGTCTATTTTTGTTTTGTTTTGTTTTGTTTTGTTTTTTGTTTTTTTTTTTTTTTTTTTTTTCTATAATCTGTTTCTAATTTCTGTTTTATTTTATTTTATGTTTCTGTTTTTATTTTATTTTATTTTTTTATTCATTTGAGTTTTTGTTTTATTTTTTTTCTAATCTTTTTTGTTTGTTGCAAGTCTGTTTTTGATCTGCAAAAGTGCAATCGAGCGAACGTCCTCTGCAAGCGAGCGCACCACTGCCAGATAGCTGCACTGAAGCTGCCATAGCCATTTTTCTATTTCTGTCCACAGCAGTGTGATCGAGCTCTTGTCCCCTACGCTCGAGTGCACCAAGCTGCTCTATTTCTATTTTTCGGCAGTGCTTCCGAGCACCCAATTAGAGGAATCAAGCATACCACTGTGATCAACCGCATGTCCCCACCGATCGATCGCACATCCATCCAGCAGTACTGAAGCTGCTATAATTTCTGAATCTTATTGGCTTCTTTTTCTTGCAGGGTCATCGATCTCAGAATTTAGCCATCATTCCATACGATGCTTGCTCTATGCACTTGAGTCCTCCATTAGGCCAGGGTACAGGATCTCCTTCCAGGTTTTATTTTCTCCATTGTTGTTCAATTTTTATTCATTGATTTTATTTTTTTTTTAATTTTATTACAACAGTGTGTTGCACTTGACTGGAATTTGGTTGGAGTATATATTTGTTTTTGGGACAAGTGCTCTTACAAAAGTTTGGGGGTATGCTATGAGCCATACCTATTCCAACTAGCATCTCATAGATAATAGTAGCACTAAAGCTACTATCAACAGCCTGGCTGAAGACGGTAAACTTAGCGCCTTTGGGCGGCACCCCATTCCATGACAAGTGTTCCCACGTTCAAGTTTCAAGTTTGGGGGTATGCTACGAGCCATACCTTTGTCCAACTAGTTTTCTCATAACCCGGGTAAGATCTTTCCATGTTTTTCTACACATTGAGGACAATGTGTAATTCAAGCTTGGGGGTATGGGAACACACACACATTTTGTCTAAATTTTTTCTACTTTGTCTAAATTTTTTTCTATTTTTGTTTTTAGAAAATTGAAAAAAAATGCATGTTCACATTATTCCTGAGATTTTAGTTGATCTAGAAACTGTGATTTGAATTTCATTTATGAGTTTAAAATTTTGAACACATGATCTGATGATAGAGTTTTTAAGTCTAGTTACTTACCTTTGGCAGTTGAGAATTCACTTGTTTTGATTTTAAATTACCACAAGCACATTAGCACTTAGTTTGTGGGGTATCAGATGTTAATCTGATTGTGTATGTTTCAATGTCTTGAGTAAAGTTGGGTGACTTATTGGATGGATACTTGAGCATATATATAAAAGAAGAGAAAAAGAGTAAAGAAAAAGAAAAAAAAAATTGATCATTGTGAGATTTTTGCTATGTAACTGGACCTCTTGCCTCATTAAGCAATGAATGTTCACGTCAAAAGGTGAAAATTTTAATATGGTTAATATCATGGCCTATTTGGTTTCATAGCCTTTTTGACTTGAGTTAGTAAGTCCTTAGGGGTGTACCTTTACACCTAATGCCCTAAAGCCATCTAGTTTGGGAGTCATTGGCTTAACACTCGTTACATGGGTCGATTAGAAAGCTTAAGGGAACTAAGCATTGTAGAGCCTAAAAAAAAGAAAGTTATGCCTTGGTTATTCATTATGATAGGGATCCCAATGAACTTTGAGGTATTGAGTCATTGCACATTGGAAATAATTTGGAAGCCTCATAGTTATGTGTTAGTTCACTTTACACTAAATTGAACTTGTGATGCCTTAATTTGTCTTTTGTAAGTGATTAGACTTTGGAATTCCAATTCATGGTGAAGATGGAGTTATCTTCTTAAGCTTGGTAATGAATGAAAATCAGTGTTTTAAGTGATACTTCAATCTTTGGGATAACTTAAATTTTGCAAAAATATTTGTGGGTAACTTTACTATTAAACCCTCACGGGACTTCATTTGTCCTACTAGGAATGCCTAGGGGTTTAAAAGGCTTGTTGCATATGCTAAATGCAATCGTACATCCCAGGAAAGAAGGATTTATCTTATTTTCATTTATTTTAAGTTTGGTATTGCTAAGAGACTAGCAATATGTAAGTTTGGGGGTGTGGTAAGTGCTAAAATATACATATTTTAACCCCTTAATTTACATATGTTAAGCTCTTAGTTTTGTTATTATTGGATGTTTTGATTCCTTTTTGTGTTTTCTTATGTTTTTAGGGTTTTTTTTTTTGAAGAAAAGCAAGTGTTTCCAGCAAGTTTTAGACTTAAAAGACAAATTGGAAAAAAGCTGGAAGCCATAGGATCGATCGAAGCCAATCTAGGATCGAGTGCAAGACTGCTACGATCGAGCACACTAGAGCTCGATCACATATCAAGCAGGCACGAGCGCATCATAAGTTCGAGCGCCCAACACAAGGATCGATCACAGGCATGCAATCGAGTGTACTAACTTTCGATCGAGTGCACTCGCACGGCCTAGATGTGGAAAGTGTGCTTTTCCACCTCAGCTTAGGTTTCCAGTCTCCTAGTTGGATTGGTAGACTGACCTACGATTTTATTAGGGTTTCTAGGGTTTAAAGGTCTTTCCTAAGCCTACAAATAGACCTCTAAACCTCTAGAAAAAAGTGTGGAGAAAAAGGCACAAGCACTGGAAAGGAACTGAATGCTAGATCAAGAGGAGTTTGTGTTTTTCTTCTCTTCCACCTTTTATTTTGTTATATAGTTTACATTTTAATTAGGGTTAGATTGAAGCCCTAATCATGTCTTTTTAGGATTTCAATTACACCTTTGTTTCAAACATATTTTGGTTTTTAATTGATTAATTTCTGGTTTATTGCATTCCTTATATGCATATGGTATGGATTTGTTAATTAAGTCAATTTGGATGACCTAATCTTGAGCTTAGTAAAGTGACAAAAGAACCTCATCACGAGTTCTTGGCTTAATCGACATGGGGAACTAGGAGTCGATACCAAGCCCTAGGCTTCATATGTTTGTCGATTTCCATAAATTTATGCTTCCCTAAAGAACAACTTAGTAGATACCATGCTAAATCCTTTGGGGAAGAAAAGAATTAGAGTAGATACCATGCCTAGTTCGTTGCTTAGGGAAATCAATAGCTTAAGGAGTAGCTACCATGCCCTTAGGCTGACAAGCATTAAATATACCGTATGATTGAAACATTGGCGTATTGTTATCTTAATTAGTTTGATTAGTGGTGGATATCAAAACCCTAATCCTTTTTAGTCTTAGTTTATCTTTTATTTTATTCATTTATTTCAATTCTATTCATGACAATCTGTTATTAAATAGGAAATCAATTCTAAACATAATTTACCATTCCTCAAGGGAATGATCTCGTATTTGCCGGCTATACTATCGTTTTGATCTTGTGCACTTGCGAGTAAAACGTACCGAGTATTTGCATATTAATTTAGGTGGGTATTTGGCACAACAACTGCTCCAATCCTTATCATCAGGTTGGAAATTGTCCATCCTTTGGGCAGTTTTCCAACCCTTCTTATGAGCAAATGAACACTTCTTTCTCCAACCCGGGGTTTGAATCAAATTCCAATTTTTACACCACGGGCTAGAGCAACCATTCTGGTTTCTCGTGGCAAGCTCGTGTTGCAGGAAATTATACTCCCCAATTTCATGAACTGCAACATTCTGAATACTCGCAGTTCGATAATCCATCTTCACTTCCTTTATCATATGACTATCTTCCTTAACAATCTTCGCTAGAAGACTCTCAAATCCTTCATGCAACTAACCGGCCAACCCACCACTCAAGTTCCACAACTTGCACCAAATTTATCATTGGAAGACGCACTCAATGCGTTCAGGCAACAACCAACCAAGCCACACAAGAGCTCAATAATTCCACTATGGTCCATAGCCAGACCATACATGAGGCTAAGAATGCCACTATGGTCAACACTGAAGCAATTGCAAGGTTGGAAGGACAAGTCGATCATCTAGTTGCTGAATTCAACAGAATAAACGAAGAAGAGCTTCAAAGTCAGGAGATGGCGAGAGGGCAATACATGATTGATGAGGGTGACACCAGCAATTCTTATCACGAGCATGTCGAAGCCACCACCACATTTGGGAGTGAGGAAGTTGTCAAGGAGACCATTAATGAGCTAAGTCTTAAGGACCCATTGTGAGAGTGCTTTGCTTAATTTGGATGAGATCTAGACCTTAACAAGTTACTTGAGCAAGCTGACACCTTATTGGACTCCACTCCTAAGATGCGTATTGAGAATGGGGAAACCACTGAGATATCATTCCCTAAACCATCTTCATTAGCAGCTAAGCCTCTCATTGTTGATAGCTATGAGGAGGAAGAAAAAGAGGAGCAGGTTGAGCACATTGAGCTCCCGTCTACTCCAATTTTGTCCAATGACAAGGAAGTGAGTACTGAAGCTCATTCCTTCATCATTTTCCCACTTGAGACGCTCGATGAGAAGTTAATAGTTACAAGAAAGGGAATCATTGATCCTTTTTGGAAGATAGACATAGCGAATGGCTGGGAAAACATTTTTGAATGTCGAGTGAGGCCAAAATTTTGTAAATCTATCCCCAAAAGATTTCAAGTGAAAAAATGGAGTCTTGAAGATATACGGGAAGTACTAAAACTTGGGGAAGGCTACATTCTCTTGAAAAATAGAGGGTGGAAGGGATTGGTTGGACATCCAAATGATCAGGGAAAGCGCTGTAAACTTTCTTGTCCATTTTATTTTCCGCATTTCAATTCATGTTTTATTTTTCGATTTTCATTTTATTTCTCGTTACTTCATTTTTTTCTTTTAACAGCAATTGATCTAATGACACTTGTTAATTTTTTTGTGACAGGTGTTCTGGTGTTTAAGTTTGAGGGATGCCCTAGCCTTTGCACACTCCGGTTTCCTCACCCTTTGGTATTGTATCTCTATCCACATTGAGGAAAAATGTGTGATTTAGGTTTGGGGGTGTGGATAAACACACTATCTGTTTGTTTGTTTGTGTCTGTCTACTTGGTCTTTTTTTTGACTATTTTTTTTGTAAAAAAAAATTTGTGCTATGTTGTTGATTGAGCTTGAGTTACACTGTAATTGTTGTTTGCATGTCATGGGTTTGTTTAACATCTTGAACACATCGTCATCATTAGGAATTTGAGTATTTTGACTCCTTTTTGGATTAGAGAGACTTCACATGTTTGAGTTGATTATCACTAGCACATTAGCATAGAATCTCTGAGGTATGAGATTTGAATCGATTGGGGTGTATCTTGAGATTTGTAGGATAAATTGTTGTTGAAACCTTGGTTTGAAAAAAAAAAATTAAAAAAAAAAATCAGTTTCAGTTTCTCATTGAGTAACCGGACCTCTTGCCTCACTAAGCATTGAGTGTTCGCATAAAAAGATTTGAAATTCAATTTGGTTGATTGTATGGTTAGTTTGTCTTCGTAGCCTTTTTGACTTGAGTAATTAAGCGCTTGGGTATGTTTCCACATCTGGTGCCTTAAAACCATCTGGTTTGGAAGTCACTGGCCCAACACTTGTTACATAGGTCAATTAGAAAGCTTAAGGGAGCCGAACATTGCACAGCCTACAATAAATAAAATAAAAAAAAAATAAAAAAATTGCACATCTTGACTTTAAGCCTTGGTTGTTTTCATCTAATAGAATTCCTATAAATTTTGAAGTGCACAAAAACCTTAAGTAGATTGAAGCCTCATGATTCTATGTTAATCTCACTTTGCACTTAATGGAGTATGTGTTATCTCAAATTTCCATCTAT
>NC_081548.1:10178014-10183015 GCF_901000735.1 Corylus avellana | reverse complement strand
ATGTGGTATTTTTGTGACTAAAAATATCAATTATAAAAATAACCACTCGCAATAGGACGAATCTTTGTAGGATACGGCTATAGAGAGGGTGTCGAACCTCAAGGACTGCAGGGGTTTTATTATCAAAATTCAAAAGATCAAAATTAACTTAATTAAAAAGGAGAATTGATTTGATTTTCTTTAAAAACTAAAGTGCATGAAAATAAAAGAGATTAAAAATAAGAGAGAGAGTGTAGGGTATTGACTTCACCTCTATCCGCACAACAATGGCTAATCATAATTAATCCCATAAATTCATTTTATGCATGTTATAAATAAACAAGAAACTACCTTATTAAAGAATAAGCATAATCTATCTTCGGTTGGCACGAATCGTCCACCTAACCACTAAGATGCGGTACGACTCGTCTTCCTTAGGTATAAATTATCAAATTCTTTAAAATGATACATACAATCAATGAATAAGTGTAACCCATCTTCGGTTGGCACGGATTGTCTACCTAAATTACACTAAACTAGGGTGTAGTACAATCCGTCTTCCCTAGGCATGGCCTATCAAATCCTATTGGTCATATGTCAATTAAACCCATTGTATAACCATCATCCTCATAATCACAGAAAATAAGAATGATTTGAGATCAATAAAAGTAAAATACTTTCTAAGACAAGAGAATAATTTCACAAATATTGATTTTGGAATTTAAGAACAATTGCATTTAATAATTAAGAACATAAATCAATTGTAGCAATCCTCATAATTATACAATCAACATGCATAAATTGAAAATCTAGAAATTAAATACAATCAAACCATTGTGCTTGGATAGGGTTACATCAACACCCCACGAAGGGGTTTAGCCGCTCATGATCTCCTAAGCTCCAAAGACAATTTACTGAATTTTGCTCTAAGAGGCGGTGTGTTTTTTCTCAATGCTTAGAGGCCTATTTATAAGGCTTAGGAGAGTCCTAGAAGCCCTAGGAATCCTATAAATTTCGGAGATTTAAGTCCAAGTCCAATTATGATAAAGAAAACCTAAGTCCAAATCGGAATAGGATTCGCCCAGAATTGCGTTCCTATCTTGCGGGGCAATTTTGGCAATGCGACGCTCCGAATTAGGAAAATGCTATTTCACAATTATTTGTATAAATTTGAGTTAGCTTTCCAGTGCCGCTTGAATCACCTCAATCGGATATTTGAGCTGAAAGTTATGGCCAAAATACCGAGACGTATGCAGAATCCAAAATTGAATCCAATCCGATTTTGACTCCAATTTGAGAAATTCCGAATTAATCCTTTTCTTTATTTGATTTAAACTTAACCATGATTGGTTAAGTTTAACCATATCTTATAGGTCTTCTCAAAGTGTGCTTTTAAGCCCAAAATCAATGGAATTAATTGCATCTTGATTTATAACCTGAAAACACAAAAACAAAACAAAATCAAACAAATAACAATGCTAAGGAATTAACATATGTAAATTAAGGGGCTTGAACGTGCAACATTCGACGCTTATCACACCCCCAAACTTACATATTGCTAGTCCCTTAGCAATACAAAACAGAAAATAAACTGAAAAACAAAAAGATAAGTCCATCTTTCGTGGGATGTACGATTGCATTTAGCGTATGCAACAAGCCTTTTAAACCCCTAGGCATTCCCTAGAGGACGAGTGAAGTCTCGTGAGGGTTTTCCAGGAATGATACCCACAAACATTGTCATCATTATGTCATTTAAAAGGATAAAGCATCACAAAAATAATGGTTCTCATTCATTAGCAAGCTTAAAATTATAAACTTCATCTTCAAAATTCCAAGGAATTTACAAGTCAAATCACTTACAAATGGCAGATTGAGATACACAAATTTCAATTAGTGCAAAGTGAACTAACACATAATCATGAGGCTTCAAAATAATTCAAATATGAATGAATCAACATCTCAGAATTTATTGGACTTCATATCAAATGAAACAACCAAGACATACATTTTTTTTTTTTTCTTTTTTCTTTTTTCTTGTTGTAGGCTTTGCAATGCTTAGCTCCCTTAAGCTTTCTAGTTGACCCATGTATCGAGTGTTAGGCCAATGTCTCCCAAACCAAATGGCTTTAGGGCACTAGGTGTAAAGACACCCCTAAGGACTTACTAACTCGAGTCAAAAAGGTTACGAAGCTAAGCTAGCCATTTTATTAATCAACCCAAAAATTTCACTTTTTGACGCGAACACTCACTGCTTAATGAGGCAAGAGGTCCAGTTACTCAGCGAAAAATTCAAACTTGATTTTTTTTATTTTTTTATTTTTTTATTTTTTATTTTTTATAGCATGCCAAAGTTATTCACCCAATATGTCACCCAACAAAATTCAAGACATTGAAAACAAACATAATTGGTCTCAAAATTCATACTTCACAGACATGTGCTAATGTGCTCAAGATAGATTTAAATTAAAACAAGAAGCATCTCATGTTGCCAAAAGTAAGTAATAAGACTCAAAATCCCTAAGTCATATGATCATGTGTTCACAACTTTAAGCCTACCAATGAATTTCAAACCAAAATCAAAGCTCAACCATATGCTTAAGAATGACATAACAATAATAATGGACTATGTTTTGTTTTTCCATACCCCCCAACTTGAATCATACATTGTCCCCAATGTATGTATAGAACTAAAGAATAAGATCAAGAGTATAGGAATACCTGAATGAGCAGATGGGGGCATATCATACCCCCAAACTTGAATGCAAAAACACATGTCCTGAAAAACAAAGTGATACTCCAACCAAATACTAATCAAGTGCACACATTGTTGTAAAAAGATAAACAAAGAATGAAGCAACAATGGATAAAATAAACCTGGATGGAGATCATATGCCCTGGTGGAATGAGGAGTCGAGCGCACAGGGCCTGTATTCGATCTTATGAAACTGACTCATCTAGTCAAAATATATGGAATCCACCAAGTCAACGGAATCCACATCCTTGATTCGCACAGTATTCTCGGACCCTTAAGTTTAAATTTGAAGCACCAATCTTTTCTTCTCTTAGACCAAAGAGAATAAATTTTACCCACAAATGGGTAATTCCAAACGTCAGCATATCGAGGTAGATCCTTCTGAGTATTTTCAAACAATTTCTCATCCGAAAAGGAATCATGAATTGGAATAAAATGGGGAGAATATTTGGGGAGTTTTTCTACCTCGATGGTCTCTTTTTGCTCGTCTAACAGCCCTAACAAACTACCCTCATGGCCTCTTGGTAAGTCATAAGAAATAATGACCGAGATAGTGTCATCTGTCCCTAAAAATGAAGATTTCAGATTACCTGGAATAGGGGCTTGGGGCTCATATGGCATCTCGGGAATAGGAGGTGATGGTGAAGAAGCCTTAGTGCTCGCTTCCTTGCTTTTTTCCCGATGTAGATCCTGTGGGACCTCAATTTGCTCCTCCTTTGGCTCCTCCTTCCTTTCTTCCACGTGGTTTTCGACCACCTCTCCACTCCTCAGTGTGGTGATAGCTTGCTCATGACAAGAAGTACTTTCTTCGTCCATGTAGTGTCCATCAGGATTGGCCACCGGCTGATTTTGAAACTCTTCTTCTTCCATCCTATTGAGGTGGTTGACGATTTGTTCAACATGAGCTTCCATCTTGGCGTCTATCTCGGCGAAGAATTGAGGGGTATAACGTTCTTGTTGAGATTTCACCGTCTGCTTTATCTCACCCGTTAGCTCACTTATCATTTTTAGTATCCGATCCTCAAAATTAGAATCTGAGGGAGGTGGTGCGGCTTGGTATTGTTGTTGTGAAGGCCAGTAGATGGGAGATGGCTCCTCTTGATATTCTTGAAAGTCAGAACCCATCGAAGGAGGTGGTTCGGTTTGGTATATCTGTTGTGGAGTTGCTTGATATGGAGGAGAATAGGATTGATCATTGAATTGAGGATATGCCTAATGGTACAGTTCATGACGTTGTGGAGCATAATTCCCAGGAGCTTGAGTTTGCCACGAGAGATTAGACTGGTTGCTCCACGCCGGGCTATAGGAATCAGAATAATGGCCATTCCCTGGTCTAGAGAACGGTCTGTTCATATGCTCATAAGAATAATTAGAAAATTGTCCCGCTGTAGGACAATCTCTAATATGATGATAAGGACTATAGCAATATGAACATGGTCCATGGGGTGTTGGAATGCCTCCCCACATGAACTAAACTAATATAATTAACATAAAATAACAACAGAAAAATAAAAATAAAAACTCACAAACGGCCTTTAGGTGGCCTGGAAATTTGGAAGCAGACTGCTGCTAATGTGTTCGATCACATGGCAGAGTACGCTCGAGCGTACAGCCGCAGATGGGTGTGAGCACAGGAGTGGAGGGATCGAGCGCAAAAGGTGAAGTGCGTACGTGCGCTCGATTGCACACGACCTGCGCTCGATCGCAGTCACAGTGAAGGCAGCTACGGACCTGTTTGCAAATTCTAACATAAAACAAAAACAAAACACAAACAGAATTAAAATTAGCAGAAAAATGAATTATTAAGCTAAAATCAATCCTTAAATTGTGACAATAAAACCGTTAACCAGTCCCCGGCAACGGCGCCAAAAATTGATGTGGTATTTTTGTGACCAAAAATATCAATTATAAAAATAACCACTCGCAATAGGACGAATCTTTGTAGGATACGGCTATAGAGAGGGTGTCGAACCTCAAGGACTGCAGGGGTTTTATTATCAAAATTTGAAAGATTAAAATTAACTTAATTAAAAAGAGAATTGATTTGATTTTCTTTAAAACTAAAAGTGCATGAAAATAAAAGAGATTTAAAATAAGAGAGAGAGTGTAGGGTCTTGACTTCACCTCTATCCGCACAACAATGGCTAATCATAATTAATCCCAGAAATTCATTCTATGCATGTTATAAATAAACAAGAAACTACCTTATTAAAGAATAAGCATAATCTATCTTCGGTTGGCACGAATCGTCCACCTAACCACTAAGATGC
>NC_081548.1:10163147-10177994 GCF_901000735.1 Corylus avellana | reverse complement strand
ATTGATGTTAAACCTTCACGAGACTTCACTCGTCCTCTAGGGATGCCTAGTGGTTTAAAAGGCTTGTTGTATATGCTAAATGCAATTGTCTCTCCCACGACAGCGGATTTATGTTTCATGCTTTCATTTTGCTTTTCGGATTGTTTTGTTAAGGGACAAGCAAAATGTAAGCTTGGGGTTATTTGATGAGTGCCAAATATTGCATATTTGACCCCTTAATTTACATTTGTTAAGCCTTTAGCTGTGTCTTAGTCTGATGTTTTGTGTTAGTTTTGGTGTTCTAGTGTTTTGCAGGTTGCTAAGAGAAAACCGCGGTCTTAATATGAAAGATGCAACGAATTTGAGAAAAGAGCATTTCTGGATGGCCACAACAGCGCATGATCGCAACTGAGCCACTTAAAAGGAACTCATGCACGAGTGTGCTCGAGCACACCTGTCCTGGTATCGAGCGCAATCGCGCCCAACATCAAGCCAGTAACACCCAAGCACTGCGCCATAGGAGACCTGATGCCCGAGTGCGATCGAGCACACATTATGTGTAGTCGAGTGCACTCGGCTCACCTGGAAGCACTGAAACCTAAAATTAGCTAATAAATATCACATTGTTCTAGGGAAACAAGAGCCGTCATACGGAGGACGTCCTGGGGGCTGCTAGGGACGATTTTTGGAGAGAATAGGAGCAAAAAGGGTAGGGTTTTGTAGTTTTTTTTCGTGGTTTCAATTGGAATTTTCTCGTTGTAAGCCTCTAAACCTCTATGAATTCCTACATTGTTGTATTCTCCTTCATTTTCATGAGAGGCTAAACCACCAACTAAGGTTGAAGATGAAGCCTTACAAATGATTAGCAGCTGATAACTTTCATGTGAATGGATACTTTTCCAGTTATATGAATTATATTTCTCATTGTTCTGTTTCTATTTCAATTAATTGTTGATCACTTTTAATGGATTGCTTGGTTTATTTGCTTAAATATTGGATATCCATTGCCTTTTATTCAACGAATACATCGTATCTTTTGGTTTAATTTGAATATCCCTTGTGATTTGTGCAAAGCATGGATACATTGGATGATTTGAACTAAATCGGATATCCTTTGTGATTTGTACAAAGAATGGATACTTTGGATGTTTTGATACATTTGTTTTGTAAAAATAGAACATACATAAAATGTGTCGTTTGGAACGTCGAAAAATATTGATGACCGTGAAAGTTGCTGCTATGAGTTTGTGAGGCCTCATTCCAATACCTTAGTATTTTATCCATTGTTTAATTTCATTTTGTTTCAGTTTATGTTTTCAATTCAAATCACACAAATTTTTGGAACTATGTTAAATAGGATTAGCTTAGATAGAAATTTATTTATATAAACACAATTTCCTGTGGATTTGACCTCGCACTTGCAAAAGCTATATAGCAAACGACTCATGCACTTGCGAGTACTTTTAAAACTCACAACAATGTGATATAAGGGCCTTGACTTTAATGGTTATTTTGTCACTGGCGCAGCCTTAATTGGTGGGTCATACAGGACATATATCATTAGTAGCGTAAGCCACCTGAGGTTGGACTCAATCGGACTATTAGTGTTATGGATGGTAGCATACAATGGCAGGGGCACCGGCATTGTATTATAGGTCCCTCGGGATAACACCAACCCTGCTGAGATTGGGTAATATATCGGGTAGACTAATGTGGTCTTTTTGTGTCCAAAAATATCAATAATAAAAATAACCACTCGCAATAGGACGAATCCTTGTAGGATAGACTAAAGAGAGAGTGTCAAACCTCAAGGACTGCAGGGGTTTTGTTATCAAATTTATGAGAATTAAAATTAACTTAATGTAAAGGGTGATTGATTTGGTTTGTAACTAAAGTACATGAAATTAAAAGAGAATTAAAATAAGAGACAGAGTGTAGGGTATTGACTTTACTTCTATCTACACAATAATGGCTAATCATATTTAATCCCAGAAATTCATTATATGCATGTTCTAAATAAACAAGAAACTACCTTATTAAAAAATAAGCATAATCTATCTTCGGTTGGCACAGATCGTCCACCTTCCCACTAAGATGCTGTACGATCCGTCTTCCTTAGATATAAATTATCAAATTCTTTAATAGGATACATACAATCAATGAATAAGTATAACCCATTTTCTATTGGCACGGACTATCTACCTAAATTACACTAAACTAGGGTGTAGTACAATCCGTCTCCCCTAGGCATGGCCTATCAAATCCTATTGATCATATGTCAATTAAACCCATTGTATAACCATCATCCTCATAATCACAGAAAACAAGAATGTTTTGAGATCAACAAAAGTAAAATACTTTCTAAGACAAGAGAAGAATTTCACAAATATTGATTTTGGAATTTAAGAACAAATGCATTTAATAATTAAGAACAGAATCAAAAGGTAGCAATTCTCATAGTTATACAATCAACATGCATAAACTGAAAATCTAGAAATTAAATACAATTAAATCATTGTGCTTGGATAGGGTTACATCAACACCCCACGAAGGGTTATAGCCGCTCATGATCTTCTAAGCTCCAAAGACAAATTTTCTGATTTCTAGCTCTAGGAAGCGGTGCGTCTGTTTACAATGTTTAAAGGCCTATTTATAGGAATTAGGAGAACCCTAAAAACCCTAGAAACCCTAAGAAAACCGGAGGTGAGTCTCCCAGTCCAATTGGGAAACTAAAAACCAATTCCAAGCTGTAAAAGGATTCTTGTCGTGCACTGTATGCCCTTGTGCGCTTTATCGCACCACAGGTGTGATCGATCGCACCTACGCTCAATCCCAAGTGCAGCTGCGCTCGATCGTGGTACCTGAATGTGTTCAATTTTGCCTTTCAAGCCCAATTTTCAATGGTTTGCCAATTAAAACCTAAAACACAAAAACAAAACAAAAATCTAACAAATAACAATCTAAGGAATTAACACATGCAAGTTAGGGGGCTTGAATGTACATTATTCGGCGCTTATCACACCCCCAAACTTACATATTGCTAGTCCCTTAGCAAAACAAAACAAGAATAAAACTGAAAAACAAAAACAAAAAGATAAGTCCATCTTTCGTGGGATGTTTGCATTTAGCATATGCAACAAGCCTTTTAAACCCCTAGGCATTCCCTAGAAGACGAGTGAAGTCTCGTGAGGGTTTTTCAGGAATGATACCCACAAACATTGTCATCATTATGTCATTCAAAAGAATAAAGCATCACAAAAATCATGGTTCTCATTCATTAGCAAGCTTAAAATTATAAACTCCATCTTCAAAATTTCAAGGAATTCACAAGTCAAATCACTTACCAATGGCAAATTGAGGTACAACAAGTTTCAATTAGTGCAAAGTGAACTAACACATAATCATAAGGCTTCAAAATAATTCCAATATGAATGAATCAACATCTTAGAATTCATTCGACTTCCTATCGGATGAAACCACCAAGGCATACATTTTTTTTTTTTCCTTTTTTGCAGGCTTTGCAATGCTTAGCTCTTTTAAGCTTTCTAATTGACCCATGTATCGAGTGTTAAGCCAATAACTCCGAAACCAATTGGCTTTAGGGCATTAAGTGTAAAGACACTCATATGGGCTTACTAACTTGAGTCAAAAAGGCTACGAAGCTAAGCTAGCCATTTTTATTAATCAACCCAAAATTCTCACTTTTTGACACGAACACTTACTGCTGAGAGAGGCAAGAGGTCTGGTTACTCAGTGAAAAATTCAACTTGATATATATATATATATATATATATATATATATATATATATATATATATTCATCTAATATGTTACCCAACAAAATTCAAGACATTGAAAACAAACAGAATTGGTCTCAAAATTCATACCCCACAAACATGTGCTAGTGTGCTCAAAGTAAATCTTAAATTGAAACAACAACATCTCATGTTTCCAAAAGTAAGTGACAAGACTCAAAATTCCTAAGTCAAATGATCATGTGTTCATAACTTTAAGCCTACCAATGAAATTCAAATCAAAATTAAAGCTTAACCACATGCTTAAGAATGGCATAACAACAAAATTTGGACAATGTTTTGTTTTTCCATACCCCCAAACTTAAATCATACATTGTCCCCAATGTATGTACAGAACTGAAAAAATAAGAGTAAGAGGATAGGAATACTTGAATGAGTAGATGTGGGTATATCATACCCTTAAACTTATATGCAAAAACACATGTTCTGAAAAAGAGAGGGATACTCTGACCAAATACCAATTAAGTGCTCACATTGTTGTAAAAATATAATCAAAGAATGAAACAACAATGGATAAAATTAACCTAGATGGAGATTATGTACCCTAGTGGAGTGAGGAGTCGAGTGCACAGGGCTTGCATTCGATCCTATGAGGTATTTCTCAATTTAAGTCTGAGTTCCGAATGATCTTACCTCGATCCTTCAAAAGTCCAATCAAGCTCTTCCATCCCTTCTTCTTTATGATCATATAGCACTCCACAAGGAAAAGGTTTCCTCTTAGCATCCCGTAAATGCTTCTCTGAGCTGAAAGGTCTTGATGCTCCCCATGACGATACTCGTGGTGTTTGTCCTGAACTAGTTTCATGATCAACCTCTTGTCTCTATGGGGTTTTCAAAAACAGGGGCAGCCAGGGAACTTGCCAAACAATTGTCCACCCTAATGAAGTCCACGTCAGTAACTTCTGAATGAAATATGTCCCCAGTGGGGTTGTCATCAAGTGGTGGAGTACTTGAAGTGAGAGGCATAGGCTCTAGTGGGTTTCTCCATGATGGGGCTTCAGATAGAGGATCAGGAGGTGGGTCTTCAATAGTTTCTCCAATGTCATCCAAGAAGAAACATGTATTCTGATTAGGTGCATTTTCGAAGGCATTGAAGATGTTCATCCTGATCTTCATTTTCCCGAAGGAGATCTTCAATATTCCGGTCCAACAATTGATACATACATTGGCTGTAGCGAGGAAAGCACGCCCCATGATGACAGGAATTTGCTTCTCTGGATTCAGAACCAGTTTTGTGTCCAAAACTATAAAGTCAATTGGATAGTAGAACTTGTCCACCTAGATAATGACATCTTCTACAATCCCGCAGGGTTTCTTGATAGATCAGTCAGCCAATTGCAAGACAGTACTTGTTGGTTTCAATTCCCCTAAGCCCAGTTGCTGATATACTGAGTACAGAAGCAAATTAAGACCAGCGCATAAGTCAAGGAGAGCTTTCCCAATCTCGTTGCTTCCAATGATACATGAAATTGTAGGTGCTCCAGGGTTCTTGAACTTTGGAGGAGTGTTATATTGAATCAAAGAGCTCACTTGCTTGGTAAGAATGACCTTCTTGGGGATATGTTTCTGAATCTTCCTTTTCTAAGTGCACAAATCCTTGAAGAATTTTGCATATATCGGGATTTGCTTGATGGCGTCAAGTAGTGGGATGTTGCCTTTGACCTGCTTGAAGACCTCTATCATGTCTTGTATCTTTTCTCCTTGCTTCCCAAAGTGGGAAGGTGCCTTGAGACACTATGGGAATGGGACCTTAGGCTCATATGGTACCTCAGGAGTGGGGGCAGATGATGAAGATGCCTTAGTGCTGACTTGCTTACACTTGTCTTGATGCAGATTCTGTGAGGCCTCAATTTGCTCATCCTTCTTTTCCTCCACATGATTGTCAACCAGTCCTCAGCTTCACAATGTGGTAATGGCTTGAACTTGCTTCAGATGGAGAAGTGCTTCCTTCCACCATGTATAGTCCCTTAGGGTTGGTCACTGATTGACTTGGAAGCTTTCCTTCGTCCCTCCTGTTGACGGCATTGGCAAGTTGTCCGACTTGAGCTTCTAATTTGGTGATACCGCCGATTCGGGCTTCTGT
Organism: Corylus avellana; assembly: GCF_901000735.1. Lineage (NCBI taxonomy): Eukaryota > Viridiplantae > Streptophyta > Magnoliopsida > Fagales > Betulaceae > Corylus > Corylus avellana. Next base: position 10,172,117 of record NC_081548.1, on the reverse strand, counting down.
ATTGGCGATGGAATGAGAGTGAGAATTCACTGTCTGAGTCAGCACGCCCACCTTGTTGGTTATCTCGCCCACCTTGCCAGTTATCTCGCCCATCTTGCCAGTCAAATTGCTCATCATTTGCAGCATCCGATCCTCAAAGTTATAATCTGACCAAAGAGGTGGTGTGGCCTGGTATTGCTGTTGTGGGGGCCGGTATGTGGAAGGAGGTTGGTAAGGCTGCTTATTAGATTGAGCGTGATTTCTCCATCCTGGGTTGTAAGTATTGGAATATAGATCATTACCTAGTTGTGAGAAAGCTGCATTGACTTGCTCATTAGAAATATCAGCATAATCTCCAGCAGTAAGGCAGTAATTTATATGATGAATAGGACTAGAACAAAATGAGCATGGTTCAGGTCGTGTGTGCATGTGAGCAGAATTAGGAGCAAGACCAGCAACCAATAATTGATCTAATTTCCTAATGACAGCATCAAGAGCTTGGGTAGCGACATCCGGAGAATGTCCTACTTCAGAAAGACCATTGGCCTTTGGTGCTTTAGGTGTATATGCCCTATGTCTAGTGGAAGCATGATGAACAGAATTGCTATTCAAATTTTCAAACAAGGCCCATGCTTCATCCTCACTTTTTAACATAAATGTCCCCCCACAGGATGCATTTACCATTTGTCTATGATGCTCGATCAAGCCATCATAGAAGCTTTGCACAAGCTGCTATTTCGGGACAGCGTGGTGTGGGTATGATCTAAGAAGGTCCTTCAGTCTCTCCCAGGTCTCATGGAATTGTTCTCCCTCATATTGGGAGATACTAGTGATAGCTCTCCTAATGTCATTGGTCTTTCCTATAGTGAAGTACTTCTTCAGAAATTCTTGTTGCAATTCAGCCCAAGAAGCAATGGAGTTTGGTGCTAAGGAATTAAACCAATGTTTGGCTCTTTTCTTGAAGGAGAAAGGGAAGAGACGCATCCTTAGAGCATCCTTAGTGAATCCAGTCAATTTAATGGTAGAAAACATTGCTAAGAATTCATTGAGGAAGTCATAGGGATTTTCATTACTAAGTCCAAGAAAAGATGGTAGACTTTGTATAATGCTAGGTTTGATCTCATAGTGGGCTGCCGTAATGTCAGACAGCCTAAGACATGTGGGGACAGTGTGTGTGGTAGGGAGATAGTGGTCTCTTAAAGCCACAGGGTCACCCATGGTCTCAGTGGGACGCTCTCCTAGCAAATTAGAATTCCTTTCGGCTCTAAATTGTCTAAAAGTACGTTCAATTTCGAGGTCGCAAGTAATTAATGGCGAAGACAAATAACGGCGACCTAACATAAACTAAAAAGAAAAAAAAAGAAAAAAAAACAAACAAACAAACTAAGACAAAAAATTAAAGCTCACAAACGGCCGAAGGTGTGTTGGAACTTTGGATGCAGACTGCTATTGATTCGCTCGATTGCAAGGAGTTTGCTTGGATGGCTCAAGCGCAGCTAGTTGGCTTGGCAACTACGGACCTGTTCGAGAAAAATTCAACAAAACCAAAATAAAATCCAAAAAACAAAAAAAAAAAAAAACAAAATTAAAATTAGAACCCAAAATTAAAGAAAAGCAAAAAAATAAAAAAATTAAACTAAAATTAATCCTTAAAATTTAATAACTAAACCGTTAAGCAGGCCCCGGCAATGGTGCCAAAAATTGATGTGGTCTTTTTGTGTCCAAAAATATTAATAATAAAAATAACCACTCGCAATAGGATGAATCCTTGTAGGATAGACTAAAAAGAGGGTGTCAAACCTCAAGGACTACAGTGGTTTTGTTATCAAGTTTATGACAATTAAAATTAACTTCATGTAAAGGGTGATTAATTTGGTTTGTAGCTAAAGTGGATGAAATTAAAAGAGAATTAAAATAAGAGAGAGAGTGTAAGGTATTGACTTTACCTCTATCCGCACAACAATGGCTAATCATATTTAATCCCAGAAATTCATTCTATGCATGTTCTAAATAAACAAGAAACTACCTTATTAAAGAATAAGCATAATCTATCTTTGGTTGGCATGGATCGTCCACTTACCCACTAAGATGCGGTACGACCTGTCTTCCCTAGGTATAAATTATCAAATTCTTTAACAAGACACATACAATCAATGAATAAGCGTAACCCAATCTTTGGTTGGCACAGACTGTCCACCAAAATTACACTAAACTAGGGTGTAATACAATCCATCTTCCCTAAACATGGCCTATCAAATCCTATTGATCATATGTCAATTAAACCCATTGTATAACCATCATCCTCATAATCACAGAAAACAAGAATGATTTAAGATCAACAAAAATAAAAATACTTTTTAAGACAAGAGAAGAATTTCACAAATATTGATTTTGGAATTTAAGAACAATTGCATTTAATAATTAAGAACAGAATTAAAAGGTAGCAATTCTCATAGTTATACAATCAACATGTATAAACTGAAAATCTAGAAATTGAATAGAATCAAACCATTGTACTTGGATAGGGTTATATCAACAACACCCCACGAAGGGTTTTAGCCGCTCATGATCTTTTAAGCTCCAAAGACAAATTTCTGATTTCTAACTCTAGGAAGTGGTATGTTTGTTTACAATATTTAGAGGTCTATTTATAGGGATTAGGAAAACCCTAAAAACCCTGGAAACCCTAGGAAAACCGGATGTGAGTCTCCCAGTCCAATTGGGAGACTGAAAACCAATACCAAACTATAAAAGGATTCTTGTTGTGCACTATACACCCGTGTGCGTTCGATCCTACAGATGTGCGCTCGAGCGTGTAGGTGCAGCTGCGATCGATCCTAAGTCTAGAATGCCTCCAACTTTTGCCTTTTAATCCCGATTTTCAATGGTTTGCCAAATAAAACCTGAAACACAAAAACAAAACAAAAATCAAACAAATAATAATGCTAAGGAATTAACATATGCAAATTAAAGGGCTTGAATGTGCAATATTCGGCGCTTATCACACCCCCAAACTTATATATTGCTAGTCTCTTAGCAATACAAAACTAAAAATAAACTGAAAAAAAAAAAGAAAAAAAAAAAGATAAGTCCATCTTTCGTGGGATTTTTGATTGCATTTAGCAAATACAATAAGCCTTTTAAACCCCTAGGCATTCCCTAGAGGACAAGTGAAGTCTCGTAAGGGTTTTCCAGGAATGATACCTACAAACATTGTCATCATTATGTCATTCAAAAGCATAAAGCATACCAAAAATAATGGTTCTTATTCATTAGCAAGCTTAAAATTATAAACTTCATCTTCAAAATTCCAAGGAATTTACAAGTCAAAAAACTTACAAATGGCAAATTGAGATACACAAATTTCAATTAGTGCGAAGTAAACTAACACATAATCATGAGGCTTCAAAATAATTCCAATATGAATGAATCAACATCTCAGAATTCATTGGATTTCATATCAAATGAAACAACCAAGGCATACATTTTTTTTTTCTTTTTTTCTTTTTTTTTTTTCTTTTTTGTTTTTTTGGTAGGCTTTGCAATGCTTAGCTCCCTCAAGCTTTCTAGTTGACCCATGTATCGAGTGTTAGGCTAATGTCTCCCAAACCAAATGGCTTTAGGGCACTAGGTGTAAAGATACCCCTAAGGACTTACTAACTCAAGTCCAAAAAGCTACGAAGCGAAGCTAGCCATTTTATTAATCAACCCAAAAATTTCACTTTTTGACACGAACACTTACTACTTAGTGAGGCAAGAGGTCCGGTTACTCCGCGAAAAATTCAAACTGGATTTTTTTATTTATTTTTATTTTTATATAGCATGCCAAAGTTATTCATCCAATATGTCACCCACCAGAATTAAAGACATTGAAAACAAACATAATTGGTCTCAAAATTCATACCTCACAAACATGTACTAGTGTGCTCAAGATAGATTTAAATTGAAACAAGAAGCATCTCGTGTTGCCAAAAGTAAGTAACAAGACTCAAAATTCCTAAGTCATATGATCATGTGTTCATAACTTTAAACCTATCAACGAAATTTAAACCAGAATCAAAGCTCAACCATATGCTTAAGAATGACATAACAACAAAAATGGACCGTGTTTTGTTTTTCTATACCCCCAAACTTGAATCATACATTGTCCCCAATGTATGTATATAACTAAAGAATAAGATCAAGAGTATAGGAATACCTAAATGAGCAGATGGGGGCATATCATACCCCCAAACTTGAATGCAAAAACACATGTCCTAAAAAAAAGGTGATACTCCAACCAAATATCGATCAAGTGCATACATTGTTGTAAAAATATAATCAAATAATGAAGCAACAATGGATAAAATAAACCTAGATGGAGATCATGTACCCTAGTGAAGTGAGGAGTCAAGTGCATAGGGCCTGCACTCGATCCTATGAGGTATTTCTCAATTGAAGTACGAGTTCCGAAGGATCTTACCTCGATCCTTCACAAGTCCAAGCAAGCTCTTCCATCCCTACTTCTTTATGATCATGTAGCACTCCACGAAGAAAAGGATTCCTATTAACACCCCAAAACTTCTTCTCTCAGTTAATAGGTCTTGATGCTCCCCATGATGATGTTCAGGGTGTTTGTCCCGAACTGGTTTCATGATCAACCTTTTGTCTCTATGGGAGTTCTCAAAAACTAGGGTCGCCAGGGAATTTGCCAAAAACTTCTCCACCCCAATGAAATCCACTTCAACAACTTCTGAATGAAATATGTCTCCTGTGGGGTTGTCATTAGGTGGTGGAGTACTTGAAGTGAGAGGCATTGGTTCTGGTGGGTTTCTCCATGATGGGGCTCCAGATAGAGGATCTGGAGGTGGGTCTTCAACAGTTTCTCCAATGTCATCCAAGAAGAAACATGTATTCTGATCAGGTACATTCTGAAAGGCATTGAAGATGTTCAATCTGATCTTCATATTCTCAAAAGAGATCTCCATTACTCTGGTCCAGCAATTGATGCATGCATTGGCTGTGGCGAGGAAAGGACTCCCAAGGATGACAGGAATCTACTTCTCTGGATTTAAGACCGGTTTTGTGTCTATAACTATAAAGTCAACTGGATAGTACAACTTGTCCACCTTGATAATGACATCTTCCACAATCCCACAGGGTTTCTTGATCGAGCGGTTAGCCAATTGCAAGACAGTGCTTGTCGGTTTCAATTCTCCTAAGCCTAGTTTCTGATATATTGAGTATGGAAGCAAATTAACACCAGCCCCTAAGTCGAGGAGAGCTCTCTCAATCTTAGTGTTTCCGATGACGCACGAAATTGCAGGCGCTTCAGGGTCTTTGAACTTTGGAGGAGTGTTATGCTGAATCAGAGAGCTTACTTGCTTGGTGAGAATGACCTTCTTGGGAATGTGCTTCCAATTCTTCCTCTTTTGAGTGCTTAAGTCCTTGAGAAATTTTGCATAGGCTAGAATTTGCTTGTTGGCATCAAGGAGTGGGATGTTGATTTGAACTTGCTTGAAGGTTTCCATCATGTCTTGTATCTTCTTTCCTTGTTTCCTGAAGTGGGAGGGTACCTTAAGCCGCTCTAGGAATGGGACCTTAGGCTCATATGGTACCTCAGGAATGGGGGTAGATGATGAAGATGCCTCGATGCATACTTGTTTACCCTTGTCCTGATGCAGATTATGTGGGGCCTCAATTTGCTTATCCTTCTTTCCTTCCATATGATTGTCAACTAGTCTTCCGCTTCGCAATGTGGTGACGGCTTGAACTTGTTCCAGATGAGACGTGCTTTCTTCTACCATGTATAGTCCCCTAGGGTTGTTCACTGGCTGACTTGGAAGCTTTCCTTCGTCCCTCCTATTGAGGGCATTGGCAAGTTGTCCGACTTGAGCTTCTAGCCTGGCAATTGATTGGGAGTGTGAGTTTACTGTCTCCTGTTGAGATTTCACAGTCTCACTTATCTCGCCCATCTGGCCGGACATCTTGCTCATCATTTTCAGCATCCAATCCTCAAAATTAGAATCTGATCAAGGAGGTGGTGCGGCTTGGTATTACTACTATGGAGGCCGGTAAGTGGAATGAGGTTGGTAGGGCTGCTTGTTGGATTGAGCTTGATTGTGCGGCCCTGGGGCTAAGTTGCCCAAATTTGGATTCCTCCATTAGAAGTTAGGATGATTTCTCCACCCCGGGTTGTAGGTATTGGAATACGGATCATTACCCAATCTTGAGAAAGCTGCATTAACCTGCTCATTAGAAACATTAGCATAATTTCCAGCAGTAAAGCAGTCATTTACATGATTGATAAGTGCCAAATATTACATATTTGGACCCCCTTTATTTACATTAGTTAATTCTTTAGTTGTGTCATTATTTAATGTTTTGTGTTAGTTTTGTGTTTTTAGTACTTTGTAGGTCATTTAAGAAAAACTACAGCTTTAAAGGTTAAAATGCAAAGTTTGGAAGAAAGCATACTTTGAGAAGACCTAGATGATGTGGTTAAGTTTAACTAAATCCAAGAAAACGTTAAATCGGATTAAAGATCTGATTGAATTAAAGTTCAGATTGGATAAAATTTCGGATTGGATTCAAATTCAGATTCTGCACATGTCTTAGTATTTTGACCATAACTTTCTGCTCAAAAAAATAGATTGAAATGATTCAAGTGGCATTGGAAAGCTAACTCAAAATACTACAATTTGTTATGATATAAACTTTTCATAATTCGGAAGGCTACTATGCCAAAATTGCCCCGCAATAAAAGGACACAAATCTAGACAAATCCTATTCCGATTTCAGACTTCTATTTTGACTGGGAGACAGACCTACGAATTATCTAGGTTTAATAGGGCTTCTAAGACTTTCCTAAGCCTATAAATAGACTTCTTTGCATTCAAGAAAAGATGAGAGAATTTCAGAGAGCAAAATTCTACAGTTTTTCTCTTTTTAGTTTAGGTTTTCTTTAGATTTAGGTTTTATTTTTATATGGAGCTAAATTCACAACTAAGGTTGGAGATGAAGCCTCACCGATGAAGAACATCAATACTTTCATGTAAGTCTTTATTTATCTGATTTTATTGGGTTCAATATTTCGATTCTTTTACTTCTTTCAATGTGTGGAGTGATTCTTAGATATCTTTTGTGATTCCAGGATACACTTGATAATTTAAGATAATTTCACATAATTGTTTTTTTTATTTTATTGGCCTAAATAATTGGATATCCCTTGTGATTTGTTCTACAGATACATTTGGTGTTTCAATTAAGATTGGATATCTTTTGTGATTCACGGATACATTTGATGATTTAATTGATATTGGATTCCTCTTGAGATTTGTGCAATGAATAGATACATGGGATAGTTTTGATTAATTGTTTGAAGCGTAGTAAAACATATCGAAGATTTTAATTGTGAGAACCTCAGATTAATATTGATAAACATGGAAGTATGTTGTTATGATTCGGTGAATGTGAATTCACAAACCTTAGTATTTTATCTTTTAGTTTATTTTAATTAGTTTATATTTGTCTTTTAATTTTTAAAACCAAAATCAAAACCCTTTTGGAAATAGGTTAGGATTTAATTAGTTTAGATATAAATTGCTCTTTCAAGAATACAATTCTCTGTGGGATCGACCTCGCACTTGCAATCCATTATATTGCAAACGACTTGTGCACTTGCAAGTATTAAAATTTGCACAACAAGTTTTTGACACCGTTGTCAGGGAATTATTTATTTTTTGAAACCAATTTATTTCTAGATTAGTTTTATTCTTCTACTAGTTATAATTAGGATTTTATTTTTTCTGCAGTTTGTTTTGTTTTATTCCTATTACTAATAAAAAAAAGAAAAATATTTTTCTTTTGTCTGTTTTTTGTTTTTTGTTTTTTTTTTTTTTTTTTGCTGGTTTTACAACTCTACCGCAGCACCTTTTGCACGCTCCTGCTAGTGCGATCGATTGCAGCCCTGCTACGATCGAGCGCACTCGAGGCAAGGACAACAAGTCAAGCGCACCTGCGCTCGTCAACTGCCGCATCTTCATTCGTACACAACGCAAGTACGATCAAGCACAACTGCAATACGCTCGAGCACACTTACAGCAAAGGCAGCAACTGTAGCAATTCCGTAGATTTTTACCAAAAATTTATTTTTGGTCCTTTTTGTGAGTTTTAAATTTTAGTTTTAATTTTTTTAAGTTGTTTATTTTAGTAAATTTTTTAAAAAAAAATGGTTAATGTTTTATGTGGGATATCTGCATGCTAAAAAGTGAGGGGGAAGCATGAATTTTCATTTTAATGATTTTAATGTCTCTCCTCGTTATAGGACACCAGCTCCTACCAACTACCCTCAAAAGTTTTACCCACATAAACCATGTTCATATTGTTTCAACCTTATCATGAAGAAAACAATTATCCAGATCGGCGAGCTGAGATCAACGACTTATGGGACAAATTATACCAAATCAGAGCAGCTAGATCTAACTTTTCATATGAACAAATGAACATCAGTTTCTCTAGTTCGGGGTTTGATTCAAATTTCAATTTTTATAACCTGGACTAGAGCAACCAATCTGATTTCTCAGGATCAGCTTGGGCTACAGGAAATTATGCTCACCAATTTTATGAATTGCACCATTCAGAATATCTGCAATTCAATCATAAAGCTCAACCTCCTATTTATCAGTCTACCTCTCAAGTGCCCCAGCCTGCACCATAGTCATCACTCAAAGACATGATGAAAGCATTCATGCAATCAATGGATAAGAACATACAAGAAATGAAGAATACTACCATGAGCAATTCCCAAGATATACAAGAACTTAAGCAGGCCATGACCAAGATAGAAGGACAGATCGGTCATCTAGTTGCTGACTTCAAAAGAATAGAGGAAGAAGAGGTTCAAAGTCAGCTGATGGCTGAAAGGCACTACATGATTGATGAGGATGATTCCGAAAATTCTTATCATGAGCATGCCCAAGTCACCATCACACTTGAGAGTGAGGAAATTGT
>NC_081548.1:10150437-10163047 GCF_901000735.1 Corylus avellana | reverse complement strand
TGATGAAGATGGAGTATGTTGTTATGATTCGGTGAGTGTGTATTCTTAAACCTTAGTCTTTACCTTTTGTTCTATTTTAATTTAGTTTTAATTTTCAAAACTCAAAATTCAAACTTTTTTTGGAACTAGGTTAGAGTAAAATTAGTTTAGATTTAAATTTGTCTTTCAATAATACAATTCTCTGTGGGATCGACCTTGCACTTGCAATCCATTAAACTACAATCGATTCGTGCACTTGCGAGTTAAATAAATTTGCACAACAAGTTTTTGGCGCCGTTGCCAGGGAATTGTTCAATTTTTGAAACCAATTTTTGTTTAAATTAGTTTTATTCTTCTACTATTTATAATTAGGATTTTATTTTTCTGCAATTTGTTTTGTTTTATTTGTGTTACTAATAAAAAATAAAAAATAAAAAAGATTTTTCTTGTTGTTTTTTTATTTTCTTTTGGCTTGTTTTATAGTTTTACCGCAACACCTTCCGCACAACCCTGCTAGTGCGATCGATCGCAGCCCTACAGCAAAGGCAGCAACTGCAGCAGTTTCGTAGATTTTTGACAAAAATTTATTTTTAGTCATTTTTGTGAGTTTTTAAATTTTAGTTTTATTTTTTTAGTTAGTTAGTCGTTTTTTTTATTTAAAAATAAAAAATAAAAATGGTTAATGTTTTATGTGGAATATTTGCATGCTAAAAAGAGAGGGGGAAGCATGAATTTTCATTTTAATGATTTTAATGCCTCTCCTAGTTATAGGACACCAACTCTCAAAATTTTTACCCACATAAACCATTGTCATTTTGTTTCAATCCTTATCATGAGGAAAACAATTGTCCAGATCTGCGAGCAGAGCTCGATGACTTATGGGACAAATTAGACCAAATCAGAGCAGCTAGATCTAACTTTTCATATGAACAAATGAACACCAATTTCTCCAGCCCGGGGTTGGATTCAAATTTCAATTGTTATAACCCGGACTGGAGCAACCAATCTGATTTCTTAGGATCAGCTCAGGCTATAGGAAATTATGCTCACCTATTTGATGAATTGCACCATTCAGAATATCCGCAGTTCGATCATGAAGCTCAACCTCCTGTTTATCAGTCTACCACTCAAATGGCACAGCCTGCACCACAATCATCACTAGAATACATGATGAAAATATTAATACAAAAAGTCGACCAGTCCAACTCCCAAGCTATACAAGAGCTAAAAGGTTTTACCAATCAAGTTGTACAGGAGTTAAGGAATTCCAACATCGCTAATGGCAGAGACATACATGAACTTAAGCAGGCCATAACCAAGATAGAAGGACATATCGGTCATCTAGTTGCTGACTCCAACAGAATAGTGGAAGAAGAGCTTCAAAGTCAGCTGATGGCTGAAATGCTCTACATGATTGATGAGGATGATTCCGAAAATTCTTATCATGAGCATGCCTAAGTCACCATCACACTTGAGAGTGAAGAAATTGTGGATAACAAAGAGAAGGAAGAGAAAGATGAGCAAGTTGAGTACCCTGAGCAAGTTGAGCACCATGAAAATAGTGAGCCCCCAATGGATCCTAATCTGCCCAGTGACATGGAAGTGAGTACTGAAGCTCCTGGCTGCATCACTGTCCCTCTTGAGACACATCAAGAGCCCAAAGCTTCATTGCCTAAATGTCTCATAGAGCCATCTTATGTCAAGATACTCAAGGACTTGTGCACACAAGCACACAAATCTAAGAACCACTTTCCTAAGAAAATCCTTCGAAGCAAGAAATTCGACATAAGATGGCGAAATATCCTTCCAGAGGGGTATGAAGTTTTGCAGAAGAAGGGGTGGAAGGGATTGGTTGGACATTCGCATGATAAGGGAAAGCACTATAAAGTTTTCTCCTCCAGTTTATTTTTTGCACTTCACTCCAAAAATTCTTTCTTTCCTTTTTCATTACATGTTAATTTTATTTGTTTTTGTTTTTAACAATAATTAATCTTTTGATATCTGTTTCTATGAAAAAAATATATATTTCTGTTAGTTTTTGTTGACAGGTGTTTTGGTGTTTAAGTTTGGGGGACGCCCTAGCCTTGTTCACACTCAGATTTCCTTACTTCCAGTAATGTATATCTATACTACACATTGAGGTCAATATGTAATTCAAGTTTGGGGGTATGGAAAACACTTTGTTTGTTTATTTTTGTTTTCATTTGTTTATTTTTATTTGTCATTTTGCGTTAAAAAAAAATTTTTTTAAAAAAAAAATTGTGTTATGTTATTGTCAAGTTTGAGTAAAGCTGTAACTGTTATTTGCATTTCATTAGCTTGCTTAAAGAGTTGAACACATCATTATGTCATTTGAAGTCTGAGTCATTTGACTTATTTTTGGGTAAAAGAGATTGTACTTGTTTTGAGATAAATTTTTATGAGCACATTAGCATGTTTTCTGTGAGGTATGATGTTTGAGCTTAAGCTTGTTCTCTTTGAGATTTGTTGGATGACCTATTGATGAATAACCATTGGCTTGCAAGATATAAAATAAATAAATAAAAAAGAAAAGGAAAAAGAAAAAAAAGATCATGTTGAGTTTTTCGCTGAGTAACCGGACCTCTTGCCTCATTAAGCATTGAGCGTTCGCGTCAAAAGGTGTGAGGTTTAGTGTTGATTTATGATATGGCTAGTCTGGCTTCATAGCCTTTTTAACTTAAGTTACCCTAAAGCCACCTGGTTTGGGAGTCATTAGCCTAACACTTGTTAAATGGGTCAATTAGAAAGCTTAAGGAAGTTAGACATTGCAGAGCCTATAAAAAAAAAAAAAAAAAAAAAAAAAAAAAAAAAAAAAAATCTTGCATATCTTGCCTTGGTTGTTTCATTTGTTAGAGATTTTACAAATTTTACGGAACTTGTCTTGAGTTTAAGCTGAAAGCTTCATGATTGTATGCTAATTACACTTTACACTTTTCAGAACATATGAGGTCTCAGTTGTCCATTTATGAGTGATTTGATTCTGAATTTCCTTTCGACTGTGATGATGGTGTTTGTCTTTTTAAGCTTGCTCATGAATAAGAATCATGGTTTGTGTGAAATTTCCTTCTTGCTAACAACATAGTGCATAATGTTTGTGGGTATCATTCATGTTAAGCCCTCACGAGACTTCACTCGTCCACTAGGAATGCCTAGGGGTTTAAAAGGCTTGTTGCATATGCTAAATGCAATCGTCTTTCCCACGAAAGAGGATTTATGTTTCTTGCTTTCATTTTATTTGTCGTTTTGTTTTGCTAAGGGACTAGCAAAATGTAAGTTTGAGGGTGTTTGATAAGTGCCAAATATTGCATACTTGGACCCCTTAATTTACATTAGTTAATCATTTAGCTGTGTCGTTATTTAATATTTTGTGTTAGTTTTGTGTTTTTAGTGTTTTGTAGGTCATTAAAGAAAAACTACAACTTTAAAGGGAAAAATGCAAGGTTTGGAAGAAAGCATACTTTGAGAAAACCTAGATGATGTGGTTAAGTCTAGCCAAATCCAAGAAAAGGTTAAATCGGATTAAAGATCAGAGTGGATTAAAGTTCAGATTGGATAAAATTTCGGACTGAATTCAAATTTAGATTCTGACATGTCTCAGTATTTTGACCATACCTTTCTGCTCAGATATGGGATTGAAGTGATTCAAACGGCGTTGGAAATCAAGCTCAAAATACTAGAATTCGTTGTGAAATAAGCTTTTCCTAATTCGGGAGGTAACTATGCCAAAATCGCCCCGTAATTAAAGAACACAAATTTGGACGAATCCTATTCCGATTTCAGACTTCTATTTTGACTGGGAGTCCGAATTATCTAGGTTTAATAAGGCTTCTAGGAATTTCCTAAGCCTATAAATAGACTTCTTTGCATTCAAGAAAGGAGAGATAGAATTCCAAAGAAAAAAATTCTACAGTTTTTCTCTTTAGTTTAGTTTTTCTTTAGGTTTAGGTTTAGGTTTTATTTTATTTTTAAGTAAAATTACAATTTACCCCCCCAAAGTTGACAACTTTTTTCAATTCGGACACCAAAGTTTCAATTTTTACAATCTACCCCCCCCCCCCCCAAAAGTATCAAATTATTGCAATTTGACCAATTGTATCCAAAACTTCTCGTATTGCCCCTAATTTTTATTTTATTTTTATTTTTAATAAAACAATTTTAAAAAAAATTCGGGGTGGCCGTAGCCACCTCTTTTGCCATCTGGCCATTTTTGCAGTCCCAAATTTATTTTTTTCATAAAAAATAAGAATAAAAAAAAAATTAGGGGCAATATGGGAATTTTGTGATAATATTGGTCGAATTGAAAAAAATTGGAATTTTGTGGGGGTGGATTGCAAAAATTAAAAGTTTGGTGTTCAAATTGAAAAATGCTGTCAACTTTAAGGGAGTAAACTGTAATCTTTCCTTATTTTATGTGGAGCTAAATTCCCAACTAAGGTTGGGGATGAAGCCCCACCGATGAAGAACGACATCACTTTTATGTAAATATTTATTTATCCGATTTTATTGAATTTTATATTTCAATTGTTTTACTTCTAATCAATGTGTGGAGTGATTCTTGGATATCGCTTGTGATTCAAGGATACATGTGATGATTTGGGAAATTTCATCTAATTGATTGCTTGGTTTTTAACTCATAAAAATTTGATATCTCTTGTGATTTGTTCTACGGATACATCTGGTGTTTCAATTGAATTTGGATTCCTTTTGTGATTTGGTCAATGAATGGATACATGGGATGGTTTTAATTAATTCTTTGAAGCATAGTAAAGCATACATAAGATTTAAATTGTGAGAACTTCGGATAAATATTGATGAACATGGAGTATGTTGTTATGATTCGGTGAGTGTGGATTCCTAAACCTTAGTCTTTACCTTTTGTTTTATTTTAATTTAGTTTTAATTTTCAAAACTCAAAATTCAAACTTTTTTTTCGAACTAGGTTAGAGTAAAATTAGTTTAGATTTAAATTGTTCTTTCAATAATACAATTCTCTGTGGGATCGACCTTGCACTTACAATCCATTAAACTACAATCGATTCGTACACTTGCGAGTTAAATAAATTTGCACAACAAGTTTTTGGCGCCGTTCCCAGGAAATTGTTCAATTTTTGAAACCAATTTATGTTTAAATTAGTTTTATTCTTCTACTAGTTATAATTAAGATTTTATTTTTCTGCAATTTGTTTTGTTTAATTCGTGTTACTAATAAAAAAGATTTTTCTTGTTGTTTTTTTGTTTTCTTTTTGACTTGTTTTACAGTTTTGCCGCAGCACCTTCCGCACTACCATGCTAGTGCGATCGATCGCAGCCCTACAGCAAAGGCAGCAACTGCAGCAATTTCGTAAATTTTTGCCAAAAATTTATTTTTGGCCATTTTTGTGAGTTTTTAAATTTTAGTTTTATTTTTTTAGTCAGTTAGTTGTTTTTTTTATTTAAAAATAAAAAATAAATATGGTTAATGTTTTATGTGGGATATTTGCATGCTAAAAAGTGAGGGGGAAGCATGAATTTTCATTTTAATGATTATCATGTCTCTCCTAGTTATAGGACACCAGCTCATACCAACTACCCTCAAGATTTTTACCCACATAAACCATGTTCATTTTGTTTCAATCCTTATCATGAGGAAAATAATTGTCCAGATCTGCGAGCTGAGCTCAATGACTTATGAGACAAATTAGACCAAATCAGAGCAGCTAGATCTAACTTTTCATATGAACAAATGAACACCAGTTTCTCCAGCCTGGGGTTTGATTCGAATTTCAATTGTTATAACCCGGACTAGAGCAACTAATCTAATTTCTTAGGATAAGCTCAGGCTATAGGAAATTATGCTTACCAATTTGATGAATTGCACCATTCAGAATATCCACAGTTCGATCATCAAGCTCAACCTCCTGTTTATCAGTCTACCACTCAAATGCCAACGCCTGCACCACAATCATCACTAGAATACATGATGAAAACATTAATAGAAAAAGTCGACCAGTCCAACTCCCAAGCGATACAAGAGCTCGAGAATTCCAACTCCCAAGCTATGCAAGAGCTAAAAGGTTTTACCAATCAAGCTATACAGGAGCTGAGGAATTCCAACGTGGCTAATGGCAGAGACATATATGAACTTAAGCAGGCCATGACCAAGATAGAAGGACAGATCGGTCATCTAGTTGCTGACTTCAACAGAATAGAGGAAGAAGAGCTTCAAAGTCAGCTGATGGCTGAAAGGCACTACATGATGGATGAGGATGATTCCGAAAATTCTTATCATGAGCATGCCCAAGTCACCATCACACTTGAGAGTGAGGAAATTGTGGATAACAAAGAGGAGGAAGAGAAAGATGAGCAAGTTGAGCACTCTGAGCAAGTTGAGCACCATGAAAATAGTGAACTCCCAATGGATCCTAATCTGCCCAGTGACATGGAAGTGAGTACTGAAGCTCCTGCCTGCATCATTGTACCTCTTGAGACATATCAAGAGCCCAAAGCTTCATTGCCTAAATGTCTCAAAGAGCCATCTTATATCAAGATACTCAAGGACTTGTGCACACAAGCACACAAATCTAGGAACCACTTTCCTAAGAAGATCCTTCAAAGCAAGAAATTCTACATAAGATGGCGAAATATCCTTCCAGAGGGGTATGAAGTTTTGAAGAAGAAGGGGTGAAAGGGATTGGTTGGACATCTGCATGATAGGGGGAAGCATTGTAAAGTTTTCTCCTCCAGTTTATTTTCTGCACTTCACTCCAAAAATTCTTTCTTTCCTTTTTCATTACATGTTAATTTTATTTGTTTTTGTTTCTAACAGCAATTAATCTTTTGATATTTGTTTCTCTAAAAAAAATATTGCTGTTAGTTTTTGTTGATAGGTGTTTTGGTGTTAAGTTTGGGGGACGCCCTAGCCTTGTTCACACTCAGATTTCCTTAATTCCAGTAATGTATTTCTATACTACACATTGAGGTCAATGTGTAATTCAAGTTTGGGGGTATGGAAAACACTTTGTTTGTTTATTTTTGTTTTTATTTGTTTATTTTTATTTGTCATTTTGTGTTAAAAAAAAAAAAAAAAAAAAAATTGTGCTATGTTGTTGTCAAGTTTAAGTAAAACTGTAACTGTGATTTGCATTTCATTAGCTTGCTTAAAGAGTTGAGCACGTCATTTTGTCATTTGAAGTCTGAGTCCTTTGACTTATTTTTGGGTAAAAGAGATTTTACTTGTTTTCAGATAAATTTTTATGAGCACATTAGCATGTTTTCCGTGAGGTATGATGTTTGAGCTTAAGCTTGTTCTCTTTGAGATTTGTTGAATGACCTATTGATGAATAACCATTGGCTTGCAAGATATAAAATAAATAAATAAAAAAGAAAAGGAAAAAGAAAAGAAAGATCATGTTGAGTTTTCCGCTAAGTAACCGGACCTCTTGCCTCATTAAGCATTGAGTGTTCGCTTCAAAAGGAATGAAGTTTAGTGTTGGTTTATGATATGGCTAGTCTGGCTTCGTAGCCTTTTTAACTTAAGTTAATAAGCCCTTTGGGATGTTCTACATCTAGTGCCCTAAAGCCACCTGGCTTGGGAGTCATTGGCCTAACACTTGTTAAATGGGTCAATTAGAAAGCTTAAGAGAGTTAGACATTGCAGAGCCTATAAAAAACAAAAAAAAAAAAGAAAAAAAAAATTGCATATCTTGCCTTGGTTGTTTCATTTGATAGAGATTTTTACAAATTTTATGGAACTTGTCTTGAGTTTAAGCTGAAAGCTTCATGATTGTATGCTAATTACACTTTACACTTTTCAGAACATATAAGGTCTTAGTTGTCCATTTATGAGTGATTTGATTATGAATTTCCTTTTGATTGTGATGATGGTGTTTGTCTTTTTAAGCTTGCTCATGAATAAGAATCATGGTTTGTGAGAAATTTCCTTCTTGCTAACAACATAGTGCACAATGTTTGTGGGTATCATTCCTATTAAGCCCTCACGAGACTTCACTCGTCCACTAGGGATGCCTAGGGGTTTACAAGGCTTGTTGCATATGCTAAATGCAATCGTCTCTCCCACGAAAAAGGATTTATGTTTCTTGCTTTCATTTTGTTTGTCCTTTTGTTTTGCTAAGGGACTAGCCAAATGTAAGTTTGGGGGTGTTTGATAAGTGCCAAATATTGCATACTTGGACCCCTTTATTTACATTAGTTAATCGTTTAGCTGTGCCATTATTTAATATTTTGTGTTATTTTTGCGTTTTTAGTGTTTTGTAGGTCATTAAAGAAAAACTACAGCTTTAAAAGGAAAAATGAAAAGTTTGGAAGAAAGCATACTATGAGAAGACCTAGATGATGTGGTTAAGTCTAACCAAATCCAAGAAATGGTTAAATCGGATTAAAGATAAGAGTGGATTAAAGTTCAGATTGGATAAAATTTCGGATTGAATTCAAATTCAGATTCTGCACATGTCTCTATATTTTGACTATAACTTTCAGTTCAGATATTAGATTGAAGTGATTCAAACGGCATTGGAAAGCGAGCGCAAAATACTACAATTCATTGTGAAATATGATTTTCCTAATTTAGACGGTAACTATGCTAAACTCGCCCCGCAATTAAAGGGCACAAATCTGGACGAATCCTATTCCGATTTCAAACTTCTATTTTGACTGGGAGACAGACCTCCGAATTATCTAGGTTTAATAGGGCTTCTAGGACTTTCCTAAGCCTATAAATAAACTTCTTTGCATTCAAGAAATGGGAGATAGAATTCTAGAGAACAAAATTTGTTGTGCAAATTATCTACCTAAATGAATAGGTGAATAATTGTACGTTTTACCTGCAAGTGCACAAGGTCAACATAGTAGTATATGGTGCAAGTATAGGATCATTCCCACGAGGATTGGTGAATTTATGTTTTAAAAATAAATTCCTTAAGTAAAAACAAAGATTGATTGTTAAAATGATGATAATAAAAGGTAGGGCTTTGATATCCACTACTAATTATATCTAGCTAATATAACAATATGCCAATGCTTTGATCATGTTATGCATATTTAATGTTTGACAACCTAAAGGTATGGGTGTCTACTCCTTAAGCTATTGATTTCCCTAAGCAACGAATTAGGCATGGGTGTCTACTCTAATTCTTTTCTTTTTTAAAGGATTTAATATGGGTGTCTACTAAGTTGTTCTTTAAGAAAGCATGAATCTGTGAAAATCGACAAATACATGAGGCCTAGGGCATGGGTGTCTACTCCCGGTTCCCCATGTTGATTAACCCAAGAACCCAGTGTGGATTTCTTTTCTTACTTACATTAAACCCAGGACTCGATCATCCAAATTGATTTAATTAACTAGTCCATACCACATGCATATGTTGATCAAGCACACACATATGATGAATTCATGAAAGCAGGAATTAATCAAGTTAAATAGCCTAACATAACCATCACAAAGGCGCCAATATTGAAATATTAACTAAACATAACTAGGGCTTCAATCTAGCCCCACTAAATAAATTAGCTACACATAGAGTTGATGTTAAACATTTTCATAAAATAAAAGAAAAGAAAGGAAAGAATGAACCCGAGACTTGACTTGAGAGCTCCTATTCTTCTCCCTTCTCCCAGCCTCCCTATTTGAAAGGCTTAGGAGTCTATTTATAGGCTTTAGAAGTCCTTGGAAAAGTAGTAAACCCTAGGGATTTCGTAGGGTTTCAATCCTATTACAATTTGGAGTTTGAAAAACCCTAATATGGAAATAGGGACATTATAGCCGCCACTTGGGATGCCTCCTACGCACGGGTGCGCTCGATCGTA
Organism: Corylus avellana; assembly: GCF_901000735.1. Classification (NCBI taxonomy): domain Eukaryota; kingdom Viridiplantae; phylum Streptophyta; class Magnoliopsida; order Fagales; family Betulaceae; genus Corylus; species Corylus avellana. The sequence continues at coordinate 10,153,246 of NC_081548.1, read as the reverse complement.
GCCCATGTGCGCTCTATCGCAGGTTTGCAATCGATCCTTCTTTTGGCCTGCGCTCGATCGCTCCTGACCTGGCTTGTGCAGCATCTTCTCTGGTATTGCGCTCGATCGCAGGTACCCTACGATTGATCGCAGTACCAGGGAGCTCCAATTTTTCCATCTTCTCTTTTTGCGCCTAAATCACCCAGTTTTACTTCACTTTCTTCCAAAAGCCTGTAAAAATATCAAAAATACAAAAAGGAATTAAAATGGCCTAATTAACTACAACCAAATGATTAAAACATGTAAGATAAGGGCTGAAAATATGAATATTTTAGCACTTATCACATCCTCAAACTTACACATTTGCTAGTCCCTTAGCAATACAAAACTAAAACAAAAATGGAAAAAAAAAAAAAAAAAAAAACAAACAAACAAACAAAAAACAAAAGATAAATCTATCTTTCGTGGGATGTACGATTGCATTTAGCGTATGCAACAAGCCTTTTAAACCCCTAGGAATTCCCTAGTGGACGAGTGAAGTCTCGTGAGGGTTTTTCAGAAATGTTACCCACAAACATCATGCAAGAATTTATACTATCCGAAAATTGAGGTATCATTCAAAATCATGATTCTCATTCATTAGCAAGCTTAAAAAGATAAACTCCATCTTCACAATGAATTTGAACTTTAAAATTTAATTACTTACAAAAGATATGCTAAGACATCACAAGTTTGAAAACAGGGCAAAGTGAACTAGTACATAAATATGAAGTTTCCAATTATTCTAATGTGCCATGTCTCAATATCTCAAAGTTCACTGAAATCCCTATTAGAATGAACAACAATGGCATATTTATCTCTTTCTTTTTTCTTTTTTCTTTTTTTTTTTCTTTCTTTGTCAGGTTGTGCAATGCTTGATTCCCTTAAGCTTTCTAATTAACCTATATAACGAGTGTTAAGTCAATGACTCCCAAACCATATGGTTTTAGGGAATTAGGTGTAGAGACACCCCTAGGACTTACTAACTCGAGTAAAACAGGCTACGAAACCAAACTAACATGACATTAACCAAATCAAAATTCTTCACCTTTTGATGTGAACACTCAATGCTTTGAGGCAAGAAGTCCAGTTACTCAGTGAAAAGCTTATCAATGATCATATTTTTCTCTTTTTTTTCTCTTTTTTTTTTTTTTTTTTTTTTTCTTTTCACATATATATATGCCAAGGTATACATCTAATAAATCATCCAGTTTCACTTAAGACATAGAAACGCACACATCAGACTTCATGTCATACCTCACAAATTATGTACTAATGTGCTTGTGTAAGATCAGATCAAACATGTGAATTCTCAACTGTCCTAAGCAAGTAACCAAACTGAAAGACTCAATTATTAGATCATGTGTTCAAAAATTTAAGCTCACCAATGAAATCAAATCACAATTTTTAAGATCAACCAAAATTTTAAGACAAACATGAACATGCATATATTTTTTTCTGTTTGATTTTTTTTTTTTTTTTTTTTTTTTGAAATACACAAAACAAATAACATGAAATTGGGACAAAGTGTGTGTACAATTATGTGTGCCATACCCCCAAACTTAAATGACACATTGTCCCCAATGTGTCTAAGTAAAGGAAAGAATGTACTCGGGATATGGTGGACATAGTCTTGGAAAGCATGGCTCATAGCACACCCCCAAACTTGAATTGAAGCACACTTGTCCTTGCAAAATAATAAAACACACAAACAAGTAAAAAAAAGAACAAAACTGAAACGAAATAAAATTTGAGCAGAAAAAAAAAAATTATGGGATCCTGCCAAGTGCGCTCGATTGCACGCATGGTGCCTTCGATCGCACTAACAAAATGATATGAAATGACAAATGGAAATCTGGGCTCGATCGCACACAAGGTACGATCGATCGCTGTAACAGAATGCAAAAATGTAAGAAAAGACTTAAAACAAAAAAACACCAAAGTAAAATAAAACACAACAAACAGAAACAAAATAAAATAAAACAAAAATAAAACAAAAGGATATGCTATGGGGTGCCTCCCATGAGCGCTAAGTTTTACGTCTTCAGCCAGACTATGTTCCCTCTTAATGTTGCCCAGAAGTAGATGCTCCAGATGGTGGTGGTAACCAAGCTAGGATGGACCGCATCAAGTTTTCCAGGGCAGCTAAGCGTTTGTTCATGGCGACCTTATCTTCCCTAGCTTCCCTTCTTTGATCAGCTAGCTTTCTCTGAAGACCGTCCATTTGCTCACAAAGGGATCGGTATTGGATGGCTTGAACATCAATTGAGGCCTCTTCATCAGCTTCTACTACCAGCTAAGCTGCCAGTTCATCTTCAGCCATTGGCTCGACCTCCTCTGCCTCTTCCCCTTCTTCTGGAAGTACTTGGGGCATATGGGAGCAACTCTTATTCCATTGGCGAATGCCAAATATGAGAGTGGTCGTGACTAGTTCGTCTGCTGCAATGCCCTTGATGCCCTTTTTTTGAAGAATATATGTGATCAAGTATGGGAAAGGCAACCCCCATGAGTGAGTGGACTCAGCTCCCCCAACATGCACTCCATTCCAAAATTTATGGATTTGATTCCAAATAATTTCGGGAATAGAATACCAGGCATCCTTGGTGAAAGGCGTAAAGGGTTTGTAGAAATTGATCTCGCCTTTGAGTTTTGTGTCCCAAGGGGAAGGCATTGCGATGAAGCACTGAGTCCGCGAACCATAACCTTTGCGGCAACTTGGACCGGCTGCCAACATTGTGGTGGGCATCTGCATAGTCCCCTTGGCACATGTCTTCGATGATCTCCGCCACAT
>NC_081548.1:10140445-10150337 GCF_901000735.1 Corylus avellana | reverse complement strand
TATGTTTATCAATACCTCACATTAATATATTTATATGTTTATATTTTAAAGTATTATATATATATATATATATACTTTACATCATTCTCAATATATGTATACATGGGACAGTGATTATTGGTAGGTCTATAGCTTGAGTGTCAAAAGAAAATAAATTAATGTTTTACTCTCACAAGAGGCAAGGTAAGTGTGATATACATGGTTGTACGTGAGGAGTAAAAAAAAAAGAAAACAAATCTCTCTTTCCCACTAGAAGGCCACACGGCAACCAAGGCAAAATACTGAAATTTTGACCCATTTATGCTTGAAATAAGTATATATATCTAAGGAGAAGAAAAGCAAGTTGTGAGGCAAAGAACCATACCTGACACGCACCCTGATGAGAAGAGAGCAAGAACTTTTGGTGTGCTGTAAGAGTATAAGAGCGGCTAAGGGTTTGTCTTATATAAATAGGGTGGGCAAGAAGAGAAAAAACATCAATGGTTTTTAAAGGGTAGGCGGCGAGCTTTAGGGTTTTCATTCTCTTTTTTTTAAGTTGGCGCCCAGGGCTTCCCATATATATATATTACTATTATTTACATTTTACTCTTTTATTTTATTTACTTATTATTATTATTATCATTATTATTATTATTAATTTGTCCATTCTCATTGTTAACCTAAGCCAACCCTTTTTTTTTTTTTTTTAAATCTACGAGTCAACTAAAAATACTCTAAAGGGACTTAGGATTGTCACATCTCTGGAACTGCGCTCGATTGCAGGTCGGTCCGTTCGATCGCACTTGGCTGATGATTGATCGCAATCACAGAATGCCAATCTGCAACCTGCAACAGAAGACAGAAAAGTTAAGGGAAACAAGAAATTCTTTTTGATTTTTGCTAATACTAAATTAAAAATTGAAAATTAAAATAACAAAACTATAGGAAGATAAATTTAAACCAAATTCGCCGCAATCTCCGGCAACGGCGCCAAAAACTTGTTGTGCAAATTATCTACCTAAATGAATAGGTGAATAATTGTACGTTTTACCTACAAGTGCACAAGGTCAACATAGTAGTATATGGTGCAAGTAGAGGATCATTCCCACGAGGATTGGTGAATTTATGTTTTAAAAATAAATTCCTTAAGTAAAAACAAAGATTGATTGTCAAAGTGATGATAATAAAATGTAAGACTTTGATATCCACCACTAATTATATCTAGCTAATATAACAATATGCCAAGGCTTTGATCATGTTATGCATATTTAATGTTTGTCAATCTAAAGGTATAGGTGTCTACTCCTTAAGCTATTGATTTTCCTAAGCAACGAATTAGGCATGGGTGTCTACTCTAATTCTTTTCTTTCTTAAAGGATTTAGTATGGGTGTCTACTAAGTTGTTCTTTAAGAAAGCATGAATATGTAGAAATCGACAAACACATAAGACCTAGGGCATAGGTGTCTACTCCCGGTTCTCCATATTGATTGACCCAAGAACCCGGTGTGGATTTCTTTTGTTACTTACATTAAAACCAAGACTCGATCATCCAAATTAATTTAATTAACTAGTCCATACCATATGCATATGTTGATCAAGCACACACATATGAGGAATTCATGAAAGTAGGAATTAACCATCACAAAGGTGCCAATATTAAAATATTAACTAAACATAACTAGGTCTTCAATCTAGTCCTACTAAATAAATTAGCTACACATAGAGTTGATGTTAAACATCTTCATAAAATAAAAGAAAAGAAAGGAAAGAATAAACCCGAGACTTGACTTGAGAGCTCCTATTCTTCTCCCTTCTCCCAGCCTCCCTATTCTAAAGGCTTAGGAGTCTATTTATAGCTTTAGAAGTCCTTGGAAAAGTAGTAAACCCTAGGGATTTCGTAGGGTTTAAATCCTATTACAATTTGAAGTTTGAAAAACCCTAATATGGAAATAGGGACATTATAGCCGCCACTTGGGATGCCTCCTACGCATGGGTGCGCTCGATCGCAGCCCGTGTGCGCTCGATCGCAGGTCTGCGATCAATCCTTCTTTTGGCCTGCGCTCGACCGCTCCTGGCCTGGCTCGTGCAGCATCTTCTCTAGTATTGCGCTCGATCGCAGGTACCCTGCAATTGATTGTAGTACCAGGGAGCTCCAATTTCTCCATCTTCTCTTTTTGAGCCTAAATCACCCAGTTTTACTTCACTTTCTTCCATAAGCCTGTAAAAATATCAAAAACATAAAATGGAATTAAAATGGCCTAATTAACTACAACCAAAGGATTAAAACATGTAAGATAAGGGCTGAAAATATGAATATTTTAGCACTTATCAAAATTCTACAGTTTTTCTCTTTAGTTTTGTTTTTCTTTAGGTTTAGGTTTATGTTTTATTTTATTTTTATGTGGAGCTAAATTCCCAACTAAAGTTGGGGATGAAGCCCCACCAATGAAGAACGACATCACTTTTATGTAAGTCTTTATTTATCTGATTTTATTGAGTTTTATATTTCAATTGTTTTACTTCTAATCAATGTGTGGAGTGATTCTTGGATATCTCTTATGATTCAAGGATACATGTGATGATTTGAGATAATTTCATATGATTGATTGCTTGGTTTTTAACTCATAAAAATTGGATATCCCTTGTGATTTGTTCTATGAATACATCTGGTGTTTCAATTGGATTTGGATTCTTTTTGTGATTTGGTCAATGAATGGATACATGGGATTGTTTTAATTAATTCTTTAAAGCATAGTAAAACATACATAAGATTTAAATTGTGAGAACTTCGGATAAATATTGATGAATATGGAGTATGTTGTTATGATTCGGTGAGTGTGGATTCCTAAACCTTAGTCTTTACCTTTTGTTTTATTTTAATTTAGTTTATGTTTATATTTTAATTTCCAAAACTCAAAATTCAAACTTTTTTTAGAACTAGGTTAGGGTAAAATTAGTTTAGATTTAAATTGCTCTTTCAAGAATACAATTCTCTGTTGGATCGACCTCGCACTTGCAATTCATTAAACTACAATCGATTCATGCACTTACGAGTTAAATAAATTTGACCAACAGGAAACTTTAGTTTCATTCATTTGATCAATTCTAATTATTCCGGTATGGTGACTACACGCTCCATTCTCAATTGGTGCGCTAGCCTGACATACCTCGCGTAGCTACTGGAGCGTCTCCTAATTTAGCTGGGTTCATGAAGCAGATGACCGAATCCATGAAGGCTTTGCAGAAGCAGAATGAAGATCTCGCTACTAGGCTCACGGTTTTTGAAGGCCGAAACAGTCGAAGGGATCAAGAGCGGGAAGAAAGGAGGACCAAAAGACATGAAGATAGGCGCGAGAAGGAGAGACGCGCTGAAATCCGTAGGGGGAAGAGGCCCCGAGGTTCTGATCACGAAGATGATGCGAGTTTAGTTCAAGCCAGCCATCACACAACTGTCCAGAACGTAGAAGACAGTCAGCGAACAAACCACGAAAGGTCTTGTCATACTAGATCTCGACGGGAGCACTCTCCACACCAGGAGGATCGTCGTACTGAAGGGCATAGTGAGAGAAACGTTATTGCTAACTTGCAAGATCTTAAGAAAAAGTACAAGGAGATGGCTCTCCTAATAGCTAACGGCGGAGATCAGTCCAATGAGGGGGAACTCAAGGAGAACACGAATCTGCCCTTCACTCCTCGGGTCATGAATTTTCCCCTCCCTAACAAATTCAAGATGCCCCGAGTTAATACCTATGATGGCACCAGGGATCCAACGGACCATAGGGAGAGTCTTCGTGCGCATTTTATCCTTCATGGTACCCCAAACGAGATTTCATGTAGGGCTTTCCCCCTAACTTTGGCTGGAGTAGCTAAAGATTGGTTCGGAAGGCTCCCAGCCAATTCAATAGATGATTTCAAAACTTTGGGGCGCCTCTTCTTAAGTCAGTTCTTGGCTACCCGAAAGAGGAAGAAGAATCTGGCCTATTTGCTATCCCTTGTTCAGGGGAAGGAGGAGTCGTTGAAGGAATTCATGCTCAGGCTTAACCAGGAGAAGCTAATGTTGAAAACCCGAATGAGCAGACAGTACTTGATGCTTTGATGCATGGGGTAAGGGCTGATGGGCCGTTAATGGCGGAGCAGTCAAAAAGTTCTAAGTTAGTGACTCTCAGTCAATTCATAAAGAAAGCTAATGAGTACATTAATCAAGAAGAAATTGTCAAAGCTCTCCTGAAGTCTCAAAGGGAAGAAATTGAAGCCAATAGTGGTATTGTTAAGGCAGTACCGGCTAGCGTTGGGAAGAAAGAAAAGAAGAATGTCAAGAAATCAGGGAAGATGATCTCATCGTACCTAAGGATGGACCCTCAGAAATTGCAGAGCCTGAAGTTCACTCCACTGAATACTAGCATGACGGAGGTATTCATGGAGATTAGGAGGGATCCTGCCTTCAAATGGCCAAGCAAGTTGAAAGGTGACCCTAAGAGGCGTGATCCTCAGAAATACTGCGAGTATGATCATGACCATGGTCACTTAACCGAGGAGTGCATAACCTTGCTGCAAGAGATTGAGAATCACATCAGAAACGGGAAGTTGGTGAAATTCCTGGCAGATGAGAGGAATTGAGGAAGGAATGAGGAGCTCCCGTTACTTGAAGGAAACCAAGAAGCGCCCAGAAACCAAGAAGTAAGGCCGAGGGAAGATCGGTATGTTGAACCGGTATACAATCAGCAGGCAAAACCAAGACGGGATCGGGATGCCCATCAGCCTCGGCATCAGGATGTATTAAGGGAGATCCACACCATCTCGGGAGGAATAGCTGGTGGAGGAAGTTCTAGTTCATCAAGAAAAGCTTACGCAAGAAGAACGAAGGCTAATGATGAAGTGTTGTCGATAGGAAGACCATCAAAAGTTGCAAAGAAGGAGGTGATGACTATATCCTTCTCTGAAGAAGATGCTAGGGGGTGGTAATATTCCCCCACGATGATGCGTTAGTAGTTACGCTAACGGTTGCCAACCATAAAATCCACCGAGTCTTGGTGGATAATGGTAGTTCGGCTGATATTTTATACTAGCCGGTCTTCAAACAGATGGGTGCTGGCCGAGACAGGATCCAATTGTTTGATTCGCCGTTGGTAGGATTTGCCAGAGAACAAGTCCAGCCAATGGGACTCATCTCCCTCCCGATTACTGTGGGGACAACTCCTAGGCAATCTACAACCATCGTGGACTTTTTGGTGATCGATCGACCGTCTGCTTACAATGCGATCATTGGTCGACCGTCCCTCAATAAGTTGAAGGTTGTAACTTCAACTTACCATTTGATGATGAAGTTTCCTACGGAGGAACGAGTCGGAGAGGTGAGAGGAGATCAAACTGCAGTAAGAAAATGTTAAAACATTTCCCTCAAGAAAGCAGATCCTGCTCCGTTGACAGTCGGCGTGGTGGGTAGCCGAAGCAAAGATCCCCTAAAAGGGGAACCTGCCGAGCCCTTAGAAGACATGGAGCTGGGAGAAGGAAAAGTAGTGAAGATAGGAACACAACTCGCCTCGGGAATCGAAGACGCTCTTGTGACCTTTCTCCAAGGAAACATAGAGGTATTTGCGTGGACTCACAAAGATATGCCGGGAATCAGCCCCGATGACATTCTCTACCAACTCAATGTGGATCCAAACATGAAGCCAGTGAGGTAGAAGCGAAGGAAGTCTACCCCCGAGCGGAATATGGCCATCGCCAAGGAAGTAGAGAAGTTGCTCAAGGCTTGGTTTCTAGAGGAGGTATATTATCCTGACTGGTTCGCCAATGTGGTGCTGGTAAAAAAATTCAACGGGAGATGGAGAATGTGCATGGACTTTACAAACCTCACCAAAGCATGCCCAAAAGACAGCTTTCCTCTGCCACGCATTGATGCGTTGGTAGATTCAACAGCTGGATATAGCCTGTTAGGCTTTATAGATGCTTTTTCTGGTTACAACCAGATTTATATGCATCCGGAAGACCGGAAGAAGACCGCGTTTATCACTGACCGAGGCCTGTATTGCTACAAGGTTATGCCTTTCGGTCTGAAGAACGCAGGAGCAACGTATCAGAGCCTGGTTAATAAGATGTTTCGAGACCAGATCGAGCATAATATGGAGGTATATGTTGATGGCATGCTGGTTAAAAGCGTGCTACCAGAAGGCCATGTTGACGACCTATATGAGATGTTTAGAACATTGAAACACTATGGGATGAAGTTGAATCCCGCGAAGTGTGCATTTGGAGTATCCTCAAGGAAATTTCTCGGTTACATGGTGGCAAACCAAGGAGTAGAAGCTAATCCCTAGAAAATCCAAGCAATCTTGGATATGCAATCACCTAAGAATACGAAGCAACTTTAGCAATTGGCGGGTAGGATTGCAGAGTTGAACCGATTCATTTCTCGGTCAACTGACTAGTGCCTACCATTTTTCAAAATCCCGAGGAAAGCATTTGAGTGGTCTGAAGAGTGTGAAGAGGCTTTTGAGCAACTGAAGAAGTACCAAACAAGTTCACCCCTGTTAAGCAGAACTGTTCCCCGAGAAGCATTGTATCTATACTTAGCTGTCTTCCCGAAGACGGCATTCAGAAGCCACTTTATTTTGTCAGCAGAGCATTGAGGGGAGCAGAAGAGCGGTACCCTCAGATGAAGAAGTTGGCATTTGCGCTAACTATTGCTTCCAGGAAGCTACGCCCGTATTTCCAAGCTCATACTATAGGAGTCTTGACCGAGTATCCATTGAAGAAAGTACTCAGAAAGTTAGATCTGTCTGGCAGATTAGCTAACTAGGCAATAAAACTCGACGAATTTGATATTGAGTTCCTCCCAAGGAACGCTATCAAAGGGCAGGTATTGGCCGATTTCTTAGCAGAATTCGCCAACCCACCTATCACCCTAGAATGGCAGAAAGACGAAACGTGGGTAGCCTACGTAGATGGATCCTCTACAAGGAAGAATGGTAAGGTCGGTGTTGTATAAATCACTCCAGATGGAGAAGAATTATACAGCTCCCTGAGGTTGGAGTTCAAGACCACCAATAATGAGGCCGAGTATGAGGCAGTTTTAGCAGGACTCAGTTTAGCCGGACTTGGTTTAGTCCGTGAGATGGGAGCTGAGTTCGTCAAATTACGGAGCGATTCACAGGTAATCGTCGGACACATCCGAGGAGAGTTTGAAGCCATATAAGGTAAAATGAAGCAATACTTATCAAAAGTACAAGATTTACAGAATGCATTCAAGAAATTCTGTATTATGAAGATCCCAAGAAAAGAGAATGAAAGAGCTGACCGGCTAGCCCGGATAGCGTCGACAGCAACTAACGACGCCGAAGAGCCTGAAGGGCCAATCCAGACTTTAACAAGACCTGTCGTAGCTGAGACAGTCTCGGTCTCGGTTACCGAGACTATACCAGAATGGCAGAGGAGCATAAAGGAATACTTGGAATAGGGAATTCTCCCGTTGGATAAGAAGTCAGCAACGCAAGTCAGAACTAGAGCTGGCAGATTTACAATCATTAATGGGATTATGTACAAATGAGTCTTCATGCTACCACTCCTCAAATGTATCTCCAAGGAAGAAGGTGATTATGTCCTTCGCGAGATCCATGAAGGTATCTGAGGTAGTCACTCGGGAGCAAGAGTATTGGCACATAGAGCAATCAGAGCCGGTTTCTACTGGCCGAATATGAGTCGGGACTTGGTACAGACAGTCAAGAATTCTGACAAATGCCAATGCTTCGCCAGCATTGCAAAACAACCCCCAGAAAATCTGAGTTCAATCTCTTCACCATGGCCTTTCTCACAATGGGGGTGTGCGGTTCGTGGTTGTAACAGTGGATTATTTTAACAAATGGGCAAAAGTAGAAGCCCTAGTGAACATTACAGCCAAAAGCATAAAACGGTTCTTGTGGAAGAACGTCGTATGCCGCTATGGTATTCCACATGTTTTTGTAACTGATAATGGGAAGCAATTTGACCGTGAGTTATTCCGAGAATGGTGTGCAAAGCTTCATATAAGAAACTACTACTCTTCTCCAGCTAATCCCAGGCAAATGGGCAAGTAGAAGCTACCAACATGACAATTTTCAAAGTTCTGTAGAAGAAACTTGGAGATCGGAAGGGAGATTGGGCAGATGATCTTCCAGAAGTCTTGTGGCCATACCGAACAATGAAAAGAACACCCACCGAGGAAACCCCATAAGCCTTGGCCTTCGAGATCGAGGCAGCTATACCAGCCGAGGTGGGCTCGGGTAGCTACCGAGTCGAGATCTTCCACCCCAAGACTAATGATGAAGGTCTCAAACTACATTTAGACTTGCTATAAGAGAAACGGGACCAGGCCCAAGTAACCATGTCGGCGTACCAGGAGAAAGTGGCTCGGTATTTTAATAAAGGGGTCAAGCACATAAGCTTCAAGATCGGGGACCTAGTTTTGCGCAAGACCACCATTGCCACCAAAGATCCTGCTGAGGGAAAGTTAGCTCCAAACTGGGAAGGCCCCTACAGAGTGATTGAATGCAGAAGGGCAAGAGCTTATTACCTTGAGAACATGGAGGGAAAAGCACTCCCCAGGCCGTGGAATGCCAAACATCACAAGAAGTACTTTATCTAGCTTATTATTGTAAGATGATTCTTGTTTGATTCTTATTCGATTCTTATTTTCCTTGTAATTTTCATTACATTTATTTTCATTAAATAAAAGAATCTCCTGAAGTTTTGATCACCTTTCAAGCATTTCAAAAGCAAGGTAAACCAAATTACCCTCAGGGTAAACGGCCGAAAAGCCATTGGGAAAATTCAGAACTTTCCTGAGACCAAACCTGATGAGACATAGTTCTTCAAAAAACCTGTAAAGGATGTAAAACCTTCAAACAAGGTGTGTTCGAAGAAGGTTAAACCAACAGCCTGTAAAGGACGTAAAACCTTCAAACAAGGTGCGTTTGAAGAAGGTTAAACTAATGGCTTGTAAAGAACATAAAACCTTTGAAAAGGTGTGTTCGAAGAAAGTCAAACGAGTAGCTTGTCAAGAGCATAAATCCTTAAAAAAAAAAAAAAAAAGGTGTGCTCGAAAAGGCTAAAACAAACTTCAGAAAAGTAACCTCTCAAAAAACATAAATCCTTCAAGAAATTCAAAAAATATTGCTATTTTGCTCCGAGAAATAAACATAGCCAAAACTACACTATTAAATAACAGTTACAAGAATTTAGATAAAAAAGACACATTTCATTAAAGACTTAAGTTTGTGATTTACAAGTCAAGAAACAAATATACTAACTACTTGGTTACAAGCAAAAAGAAAAAGTTAGCCTTCTTTTGGGTCTACAGATAGAGCCTTGGAAGTAGATGGGGTCTCGGCAGCATGTCCAAAAGCGGTCCCTTCATTACTCGAGGACTCCTCGGAACCCGAAAATGGCTGATGAGCAAATCTGTCGATCCCCTCGGCATCGGGCATCAGATCCAACCCGAGATGATGAGCTGCTTTAAAGCCTTGTCAGAAACGGGAATGGTCTCGGGCTTCACCGTGTCAAGGTCTATAGTACGAGCAGGATCCTTGGCCCAAGACCGAAAGGTCTCAAAACCAAGAATGATCCCATCAGCCCAGGCACTATCCCGAGTCCAAGAAGCATATGACAACTGTTGTAAATAGTTGGAAGATCGGGCCTCGGCTTCTTCAAGTTGTAGCTTCTTTTCTTCAAGCTTTCCCCAAAAAAATTTAAGCCGCTCCTCAGCAACTGTCTGGACTTCGATGGCCCCTTTAAGTTTAGCATTTTGGTCGGCAACCTCGGCCTGAAAAGCCTTCAGCTGCTCCAAAACCTCTATATGCTTCTCTTCAAGTTGGTGCAGATCCTTGACAATAGAATGATTGTCCTGAAGCTTCGAATGATCAGCACGAAGGGTTTGCA
>NC_081548.1:10084513-10140345 GCF_901000735.1 Corylus avellana | reverse complement strand
GCTTCTAGAGCAAAAATTCAGTAAAATAGTCTTTGGAGCTTAGAAGATCATGAGCGGCTAAACCCCTTCGTGGGGTGTTGATGTAACCCTATCCAAGCACAATGGTTTGATTGTATTTAATTTCTAGATTTTCAATTTATGCATGTTGATTGTATAACTATGAGGATTGCTACAATTGATTTATGTTCTTAATTATTAAATGCAATTGTTCTTAAATTCCAATATCAATATTTGTGAAATTCTTCTCTTGTCTTAGAAAGTATTTTACTTTTATTGATCTCAAATCATTCTTGTTTTCTGTGATTATGAGGATGATGGTTATATAATGGGTTTAATTGACATATGATCAATAGGATTTGATAGGCCATGCCTAGGGAAGACAGATTGTACTACACCCTAGTTTAGTGTAATTTAGGTAAACAGTCTGTGCCAACCGAAGATGGGTTATACTTATTCATTGATTATATGTATCCTGTTATAGAATTTGATAATTTATACCTAGGGAAGACGGGTCGTACCGCATCTTAGTGGTTAGGTGGACGATCCGTGCCAACCGAAGATAGATTATGATTATTCTTTAATAAGGTAGTTTCTTGTTTATTTATAACATGTATAGAATGAATTTCTGGGATTAATTATGATTAGCCATTCTTGTGCGGATAGAGGTGAAGTCAATACCCTACATTCTCTCTCTTATTTTATATCTCTTTTATTTTCATGCACTTTAGTTTTAAAGAAAATCAAATCAAACATCTTTTTAATTAAGTTAATTTTAATCTTTCAAATTTTGATAATAAAACCCCTGCAGTCCTTGAGGTTCGACACCCTCTCTATAGCCGTATCCTACAAAGATTCGTTCTATTGCGAGTGGTTATTTTTATAATTGATATTTTTGGTCACAAAAATACCACATCAATTTTTGGCGCCGTTGCCGGGGACTGCTTAACGGTTTTATTGTCAAATTTTAGAGATTAACTTTAGCTTAATACATTATTTTCCTGTTTTAAGTTGCTAAATTTTAATTCTGTTTTGCGTTGATTTTATTCTTTTTCAGAAACTGCAAACAGGTCCGTAAGCTGCCTTCTCTGTGACTGCGATCGAACGCACCCTACCGTGCGATTGAGCGCACTTGCGGCATCCTGCATCCAGACCCTAAGTGCACACTAAGGCCGTTTGTGAGCTTGTTTGTTTTCTGTTTTAGCTTAATTTTTTTTTGTTTTCTTTTAAATTTCTGTTTAGTTTATGCTAGGTCGTCGTTCTTTATCTTTTCCATTAATTTCTTGCGACCTTGAAATTGAACGCACTCTTAGACGAATTAGATCCCAAAAGAACTTTAATTTGCTAGAAGAGCGTTCCACTGAGACCATGGGGGACGGTAACCACGTAGCATTGCAAGATCACTATCTTCCTACCACTTACACTACTCCCACATGTCTTCGGTTGCCGGAAATTACGGCAACCCATTATGAAATTAAGCCTAGCACTATACGAAGTTTACCTTCCTTCTTAGGGCTAAGCACTGAAAATCCTTATGAATTCCTCAGTGATTTCGAATCAATCTGTGAGACCACTAAAATGAATGGATTCACTGAGGATGCCCTAAGGATGCGTCTTTTTCCTTTTTCCCTCAAGGAAAAAGCCAAACATTGGTTCCAGTCCTTAACACCCAATTCTATCACTTCTTGGGCTCAATTGCAACAAGAATTTCTTAAGAAGTACTTTCCCATAGGCATGACCAATGATACTAGGAGAGCCATTACTACATTCTCCCGGTACGGGAGAGGATTTCCATGAGACTTGGGATAGGTTGCAGACCTTGCTTAGATCATGTCCACACCACGATGTCCCAAAATGGTAGCTAGTGTAGTGTTTTTATGATGGCCTGACCGAGTCCAATAGAAAAATGGTAGATGCATCATGTGGGGGGACATTCATGTTGAAAAGTGAAAATGAAGCATGGTCTATGTTTGAAAACTTAAGTAACAATTCTCTTCAGCAGGTTTCCGCCAGACGAAGGGCACCAGCACCTAAAGCACCCAAGATGGAGAGTTTGTATGAAGCAGGCCATTCCCCAAACATAGCCAACCAAGTAGTTGAGGCTATCACCAAGAAGCTAGATCAAGTTTTGATGACTGCTGGTTTTACTCCTAATACTGCTCACAGGCACACACCACATAAATCTTGCTCATTTTGTTCAAGTCCTATGCATCATGAAAATAATTGCCCTCTTGTTGGAAATTATATTGATGTTGCTAATGAGCAGGTTAATGCAGCTTTCTCCAAACCAGGTAATGATCCGTACTCCAATTCCTACAACCCCGGGTGGAGAAATCATCCCAATTTCTCATGGAAGAACTCAAATTCGGGCAACTCAGCCCCAGGGCCATACAATCAAGCTCAATCCAACAGGCAGCCTTACCAACCTCAGTCCACTTACCGGCCTCCACAGCAGCACTACCAGTCTCCATCAGAGTCTAATTTTGAGGATCGGATTCTAAAAGCAGTGAATGAGCTAACCAGCGAGATAAAGCAGTCAATCAAATCTCAAGAGGAAAGAGTAAACTCACATACCCACTCCATTGCCAAACTAGAAGCTCAAGTTGGACAACTTGCCAATACCCTCAACAGGAGGGAAGAAGGAAAGCTTCCAAGTCAGCCAGTGACCAACCCTAGGGGACTATAAGTGGTAGAAGGAAGCACATCTCAGCTGGAGCAAGTTCAAGCCGTCACCACATTGCGAAGCGGAAGACTGGTTGACAATCATGTGGAAGAAAAGAAGGATGAGCAAATCGAGGCCCCACAGAATCTGCATCAGGACAAGGGTAAACAAGTAAGCATCGATGCATCTTCATCATCTACCCCCACTCCTGAGGTACCATATGAGCCTAAGGCCCCTTTCCCAGAATGTCTCAAGGCACCTTCCCACTTCGGGAAACAAGGAGAGAAGATACAAGACATGATGGAAACCTTCAAGCAGGTTCAAATCAACATCCCACTCCTTGAGGCCATCAAGCAAATTCCAGCCTATGCAAAGTTTCTCAAAGACCTATGCACTCAAAAGAGGAAGAATCAGAAGCACATTCCCAAGAAGGTCATTCTCACCGAGCAAGTAAGCTCTCTGATTCAGCATAACACTCCTCCAAAGTTCAAAGACCCTGGAGCGCCTACAATTTCATGCGTCATCGGAAACACCGAGATTGAGAGAGCTCCCCTCGACTTAGGAGCTGGTGTTAATTTGCTTCCATACTCGGTATATCAGAAACTGGGCCTAGGGGAATTGAAACCGACAAGTACTGTCTTGCAATTGGCTGACCGCTCGATTAAGAAACCTCGCGGGATTGTGGAGGATGTCATTATCAAGGTGGACAAGTTCTACTATCCAGTTGACTTTATAGTTCTGGACACAGAACCGGTCCCAAATCCAGAGAAGCAAATTCCTGTCATCCTTGGGCGACCTTTCCTTGCCACAGCCAATGCATGCATAAATTGCCGAACCGGAGTAATGAAGATCTCCTTTGGAAATATGAAGATCAGATTGAACATCTTCAATGCCTTCCAGAATGCGCCTGATCAGAATGCATGTTACCTCTTGGATGACATTGGAGAAACTGTTGAAGACCCACTTCCTGATCCTCCATCTAGAGCCCCATCATGGAGCAACCCACCGGAGCCAATGCCTCTCACTTCAAGTACTCCACCACCTGATGACAACCCCACAGGGGACATATTTCATTCAAAAGTTGCTGAAGTTAATTTCATTGGGGTGGAAATTTTTTTTGCAAATTCCCTGGCTACCCCAGTTTTTGAGAACTCCCATAGAGACAAGAGGTTGATCATGAAATCAGTTCGGGACAAACACCCTGAACATTATCATGGGGAGCATCAAGACCTATTCGCTGGGAGAGGCAGTTTCGGGATGTTAAGAAGAATCCTCTTCCTTGTGGAGTGCTACATGATCATAAAGAAGAAGGGATGGAAGAGCTTGATTGGACTTCTGAAGGATCGAGGTAAGATCCTTCAGGACTCGGACTTACATTGAGAAATACCTCCTAGGATCAAGTGCAGGCCCTGTGCGCTTGACCCTCCACTCCACCAGGGCAAATGATCTCCATCCAGGTTTATTTTATCCATTGTTGTTTCATTCTTTGTTTATCTTTTTACAACAATGTGTGCACTTGATTGGTATTTGGATGGAGTATCACTTTATTTTTAGGACATGTGTTTTTGCATTCAAGTTTGGGGGTATAATATGCCCACATCTGCTCATTCAGGTATTCCTATACTCTTGATCTTATTCTTTAGTTCTATACATCCATTGAGGACAATGTATGATTTAAGTTGGGGGGTATGGAAAAACAAAACACAATCCATTATTATTATTATGTCATTCTTAAGCATATGGTTGAGCTTTGATTTTGGTTTGAAATTCATTGATAGGCTTAAAGTTATGAACACATGATCATATGACTTAGGGATTTTAAGTCTTGTTACTTACTTTTGGCAACATGAGATACTTCTTATTTCAATTTAAATCTATATTGAGCACACTAGCACATGTTTGTGAGGTATGAATTTTGAGACCAATTATGTTTGTTTTCAATATCTTGAATTTTGTTGGGTGATATATTGGGTGAATAACTTTGGCATACTATAAAAAAAAAATAAATAAATAAATGAAAAAAAAAAATCAATCAAGTTTGAATTTTTCACTGAGTAACCGGATCTCTTGCCTCATTAAGCAGTGAGTGTTCGCGTCAAAAAGTGAAATTTTTTGGGTTGATTAATAAAATGGCTAGCTTAGCTTCGTAGCCTTTTTGACTCGAGTTAGTAAGTCCTTAGGGGTGTCTTTACACCTAGTGCCCTAAAGCTATTTGGTTTGGGTGACATTGGCCTAACACTCGATACATGGGTCAACTAGAAAGCTTAAGGGAGCTAAGCATTGCAAAGCCTACAACAAGAAAAAAGAAAAAAAAAAAAAATGTATGCCTTGGTTGTTTCATTTGATGTGAAGTCCAATAAATTCTGAGATGTTGATTCATTCATACTGGAATTATTTTGAAGCCTCATGATTATGTGTTAGTTCACTTTGCATTAATTGAAATTTATGTATCTCAATCTGCTATTTGTAAGTGATTTGACTTGTAAATTCCTTGGAATTTTGAAGATGAAGTTTATAATTTTAAGCTTGCTAATGAATGAGAACCATTATTTTTGTGATACTTTATTCTCTTGAATGACATACTGATGACAATGTTTGTGGGTATCATTCCTGGAAAACCCTCACGAGACTTCACTCGTCCTCTAGGGAATGCCTAGGGGTTTAAAAGGCTTGTTGCATACGCTAAATGCAATCGTACATCCCACGAAAGATGGACTTATCTTTTTGTTTTTCAGTTTATTTTCTGTTTTGTATTGCTAAGGGACTAGCAATATGTAAGTTTGGGGGTGTGATAAGCACCGAATGTTGCACATTCAAGCCCCTTAATTTACATATGTTAATTCCTTAGCATTGTTATTTGTTTGATTTTGTTTTGTTTTTGTGTTTTCAGGATATAAATCAAGATGCAATTAATTCCATTGATTTTGGGCTTAAAAGCACACTTTGAGAAGACCTAGAAGATATGGTTAAACTTAACCAATCATGGTTAAGTTTAAATCAAATAAAGAAAAGGATTAATTCGGAATTTCTCAAATTGGAGTCAAAATCGGATTGGATTCAATTTTGGATTCTGCATACGTCTCGGTATTTTGGCCATAACTTTCAGCTCAAATATCCGATTGAGGTGATTCAAGCGGCACTGGAAAGCTAACTCAAATTTCTACAAATCATTGTGAAATAGTATTTTCCTAATTCGGAGCGCCGCATTGCCAAAATTGCCCCGCAAGATAGGAACGCAATTCTGGGCGAATCCTATTCCGATTTGGACTTAGGTTTTCTTTATCATAATTGGACTTGGACTTAAATCTCCGAAATTTATAGGATTCCTATGGCTTCTAGGACTCTCCTAAGCCCTATAAATAGGCCTCTAAGCATTGAGAAAAAACGCACCGCTTCTAGAGCAAAAATTCAGTAAAATAGTCTTTGGAGCTTAGAAGATCATGAGCGGCTAAACCCCTTCGTGGGGTGTTGATGTAACCCTATCCAAGCACAATGGTTTGATTGTATTTAATTTCTAGATTTTCAATTTATGCATGTTGATTGTATAACTATGAGGATTGCTACAATTGATTTATGTTCTTAATTATTAAATGCAATTGTTCTTAAATTCCAATATCAATATTTGTGAAATTCTTCTCTTGTCTTAGAAAGTATTTTACTTTTATTGATCTCAAATCATTCTTGTTTTCTGTGATTATGAGGATGATGGTTATATAATGGGTTTAATTGACATATGATCAATAGGATTTGATAGGCCATGCCTAGGGAAGACAGATTGTACTACACCCTAGTTTAGTGTAATTTAGGTAAACAGTCTGTGCCAACCGAAGATGGGTTATACTTATTCATTGATTATATGTATCCTGTTATAGAATTTGATAATTTATACCTAGGGAAGACGGGTCGTACCGCATCTTAGTGGTTAGGTGGACGATCCGTGCCAACCGAAGATAGATTATGATTATTCTTTAATAAGGTAGTTTCTTGTTTATTTATAACATGTATAGAATGAATTTCTGGGATTAATTATGATTAGCCATTCTTGTGCGGATAGAGGTGAAGTCAATACCCTACATTCTCTCTCTTATTTTATATCTCTTTTATTTTCATGCACTTTAGTTTTAAAGAAAATCAAATCAAACATCTTTTTAATTAAGTTAATTTTAATCTTTCAAATTTTGATAATAAAACCCCTGCAGTCCTTGAGGTTCGACACCCTCTCTATAGCCGTATCCTACAAAGATTCGTCCTATTGCGAGTGGTTATTTTTATAATTGATATTTTTGGTCACAAAAATACCACATCAATCAGTCTCCCAATCCCTCCCAATTGGATTGGGAGACTGACCTCCGGTTTTCCTAAGGTTTCTAGGGTTTTTAGGGTTCTCCTAATCCCTATAAATAGGCCTCCAGACATTGGAAACACACACTGCTTCCTAGAGTTAGAAATCAGAAATTTGTCTTTGGAGCTTATAAGTTCATGAGCGGCTAAAACCCTTCGTAGGGTGTTGATGTAACCCTATTGAAGCGCAATGGTTTGATTGTATTTAATTTCTAGATTTTCAATTTACGCATGTTGATTGTATAACTATGAGAATTGCTACCTTTTGATTATGTTCTTAATTATTAAATGTAATTGTTCTTAAATTCCAAAATCAATATTTGTGAAATTTTCTCTTGTCTTAGAAAGTATTTTACTTTTGTTGATCTCAAATCGTTTTTGTTTTATGTGATTATGAGGATGATGGTTATACAACAAGTTTAATTGACATATGATCAATAGGATTTGATAGGCCATGCCTAGGAAAATGGATTGTACTGCACCCTAGTTTAGTATAATTTAGGTAGATAGTCCGTGCAAACCCAAGATGGGTTACACTTATTCATTGATTGTATGTATTCTGTTAAAGAATTTGATAATTTATACCTAGGGAAGACAGGTCGTACCACATCTTAGTGGTTAGGTGGACGATCCATGTCAACCGAAGATAGATTATGCTTATTCTTTAATAAGATAGTTTCTTGTTTATTTATAACATACATAGAATGAATTTCTGGGATTAATTATGATTAGTCATTGTTGTGCGGATAGAGGTGAAGTCAGTACCCTACACTCTCTCTCTTATTTAAATCTCTTTTATTTTCATGCACTTTAGTTTTAAAGAAAATCAAATCAATTCTCTTTTTAATTAAGTTAATTTTGATCTTTCGAATTTGATATCAAAACCCCTGTAGTCCTTGAGGTTCGACACCCTTTCTATAGCCGTATCCTACAAAAATTTGTCCTATTGTGAGTGGTTATTTTTATAATTGATATTTTTTGTCACAAAAATACCACATTAATTTTTGGCACCGTTGCCGGGGGACTGCTTAACGGTTTCATTATCAAATTTTCAGGATTAATTTTTGTTTAATTTTTGCTTTTTTGTTTTTCTTTATTTTTCGTTTCTAATTTAATTTTGTTTTTGTTTTTGTTTTTGTTTTTTTTTTTTTTTTTTGTGTTTTATTTTGGTTTTGTTGAGTTTTTCACTCAAGTTCATAGCTGACCATCCCTGTGACTGCGATCGAGCGCAAGTACGTACTCCAGCAGGAATTCAGCAAGCTGCGCTCGAGCCATCACTTTTGCGCTCACACCCATCTGTGGCAATAGGCTCGATCGCACTCTGCAATGCGGTCGAGCGCACCAGCAACAGTCTGCATCGAAATTCCAGCGCATCTAAGGGCTGTTTTTGAGCTTTAATTTTTAATTTTTTTTTCTCTTATTTTGTTTTTATTTAATTTTTTGTTTCTGTTTTTATTTATTTTAGTTTATGTTAGGTCTCCATTCTTTGTCTTTACCATTAATTACTTGCGACCTTGACATTCAACACGCTCTTAGACAACTTAGAGTCGAAAGGAATTCTAAAATTGCTAAGAGCACACACCACTAAGACCATGGGTGACCATGTGGCTTTGAGAGATCACTATTTCCCTACCACTTACACTACCCCCATAAGTCTCCGGCTGCCGCAGATTACGGCAGCCCACTATGAGATTAAGCCTAGCACTATACAGAGTTTACCTTCTTTCCTAGGGCTTAGCACTGAAAACCCTTATGACTTCCTTAGTGATTTCGAAGCAATTTGTTCTACCATTAGAATGACGGGATTCACTGAGGACGCCCTAAGGATGCGTCTCTTTCCTTTCTCCGTCAAGGAAGAAGCCAAACATTGGTTCCAGTCCTTAGCACCTGACTCTATCACTTCTTGGGCTCAATTGCAACAAGGATTTCTTAAAACGTATTTTTCCATAGGAATGACCAATGAAACTTGGAGAGCTATCACTAGCTTCTCCCAATATGAGGGAGACCATTTCCATGAAACCTGGGACAGGCTGAAGGACTTGCTTAGATCATGCCCACACCACGCTGTCCCAAAATGGCAGCTAGTGTAGAGTTTCTATGATGCTTTGACCGAGTCCAATAGAAATATGGTAGATGCATCTTGTGGGGGAACATTCATGTTGAAAAGTGAAGATGAAGCATGGTCTAGGTTTGAAAATTTGAGTAATAATTCTCTTCAGTAGGTTTCCACCAAAGATTGAGAGTCTTTTAGGAGGAGGACATTCCTCAAACATGGCCACCCAAATAGTTGAGGCTACCACCAAGAAGCTAGATCAATGGATGACTACTAGTTTTGCTCCTAATACTGCTCACATGCACACACTACCTGAACCATGCTCATTTTGTTCTAGTCCTATGCATCATTGTTGTGCAAATTTTAATACTCGCAAGTGCACGAATCGTTTGCAATATAATGGATTGCAAGTGCGAGGTCGATGCCACAGAGAATTGTATTCTTGAAAGAGCAATTTATATCTAAACTAATTAAATCCTAACCTAGTTCCAAATGGGTTTTGATTTTGGTTTTAAAAATTAAAAGACAAACATAAACTAATTAAAATAAACTAAGAGATAAAATACTAAGGTTTGGAATTCACACTCATTGAATCATAACAACATACTGATAAGTGCTAAAATATTCATATTTTCAGCCCTTAACTTGGATGTTTTAATCCTTTGGTTTTAGTTAATTATGCTATTTTACTTCCTTTTTATATTTTCTTTGTTTTATAGGCTTTTGGAAGAAAAGAAAGCGTTTTTGGGAAAATTTCATGCTTAAAGGGGAAATTGGGAAGACCTAGAAGATATGGTTAAGCTTAACCAATCATGGTTAAAGTTTAATCAAAGAAAGGAAATGATTAATTCGGAATTTCTCAAATTGAAGTCAAATCGGATTGGAAGCAAAATTGGATTCTGAACATGTCTCGGTATTTTGACTATAACTTTCAGCTCAGATATCCAATTGAGATGATTAAAGTGGCATTGAAAAGCTACCTCAAAATTATATAAATCATTGTGAAATATTATTTTCCCAATTCGGAGCGCCGCAAGGCCAAAATCGCACCGCAAGTTAAGACCGCAATTCTGGGCGAATCCTATTCCGATTTGGACTTAGGTTTTCTTTATCCCAATTAGACTTGGACTTAAATCTCCGAAATTCTTAGGATTACTAGGGCTTCTAGGACTCTCCTAAGCCCTATAAATAGACCTCTAATCTTCACAATTAAAGAGACAATTTTTGGAGACAACTTTGGGGGGAGGATTGGAGGCTACTTCTAGGAGCGGTTTTCGATTCTTTCTTTACATTTTATTTTGTCTTTTATTTTAATTATGTGTAACTAACTCTTAAGGAGGGTTAGATTGAAGCCCTAATTATGTTTATTTAATATTTCAATATTGGGGCCTTCGTGATAATCATATTGTGTTGCTTAACTTGATTAATTCCTATTTTCATGAATTCCTCATATGTATGTGACTGGCCATTATATGAATGTGGTATGGACTAGTTAGTTAAATCAATTTAGATGACCGAGTCCTGGGTTTAACATAAGTAACAAAAGATATCCACACCGCGATTCTTGGGTTAATCGACATGGGGAACCGGGAGTATACACCCATGCCCTAGGCCTCACGTGTTTGTCGATTTCTATAAAACATATGTTTTTCTAAAGAACAACTTAGTATATACCATGCTAAATCCTTTAGGAAAGAAAAGACTTAGGGTATACACCCATGCCTAACTCGTTACTTAGGAAAATCAATAGCTTAAGGAGTATACACCCATGCCCTTAGGTTGGCAAACATTAGGTATTCATAATATGATTGGATCATTAACATATTGTTATATTAATTGAGCATAATTAGTGGTGGATATCAAAGCCCTACCTTTACCTTTATTTTATCTTTATATATTTTTATTTATTTTTCATAATATCAATTCAGTGACAAATTGATATTTTTAATTAATTCTAAACAAAATCACAATCTTCGTGGGTTCGACCTCGTACTTGCTGCACTATACTATTGTTTTGATCTTGTGCACTTGCGAGTTAAAATGTACTAAATATTATCTATTAATTTAGGTAGTATTTGGCACAACACATACTTCCATGTTTATCAATATTAATCTAAATTTCTCACAATTAAAATCTTAGATATGTTTTACTATGCTTTAAACAATGAATCAAAACCATCCCATGTATCCATTCATTGCACAAATCACAAGAGGAATCCAATATCAATTAAATCATCAAATGTATCCGTAAATCACATAAGAAATCAAATCTTAATTGAAAGACCAAAGGTATCCGTAGAACAAATCACAAGGGATATCTAATTATTTAGGCAAATAAAATCAAGCAATCAATTCTGTGAAATTATCTTAAATCATCAAGTGTATCATTGAATTACAAAAGATATCCAAGAATCACTCCACACATTGAAAAGAAGTAAAACAATTGAAATATTAAACCCAATAAAATCAGATAAATAAAGACTTACATGAAAGTATTGATGTTCTTCATCGGTGAGGCTTCATCCCCAACCTTTGTTGGGAATTTAGCTCCACATAAAAATAAAACCTAAATCTAAAGAAAACCTAAACTAAAAAGAGAAAAAACTGTAGAATTTTGCTCTCTGGAATTCTCTTCTCTTTTCTTAAATGCAAAGAAGTCTATTTATAGGCTTAGGGAAGTCCTAGAAGCCTTATTAAACCTAGATAATTCGGAGGTCTGTCTTCCAGTCAAAATAGAAGTATGAAATCGGAATAGGAATCGTCCAGATTTGTGTCATTATATTACAGGGCAATTTTGGCATAGTAACCGTCCGAATTATGAAAATTTTATTTCATAACGAATTGTAGTATTTTGAGTTAACTTTCTAATGCCACTTGAATCACTTCAATCCGATATTTTAACGGAAAGTTATGGTTAAAATACTGAAATGTGTGCAGAATCTGAATTTGAATCTAATCCGAAATTTTATCCAATCTGAACTTTAATTCAATCAGATCTTTAATCCAATTTAACCTTTTCTTGTGTTGATACACAGTTTTCTGAGATGCTTATGTGGCACTCCTAGAGGTGGTGCTGACAACTTCGTAGATGCTTCAAGCTACACACAAAAAGAACAAACAGGATTAGAGCCCCCCATGGTGTCTCGGCGGGGGAACTCCGATGCCTAAGTCAGGTCGTGAGGAAAGAATATCTAAGCAACCAAAGTTTTTAGAGCTAGGATTGCACTTACCTTTGATGGAAATCGGGACTTGTATTTATAGGCATGGAGTAGAATTTGTTTCCCGCAGGTCTTGAGACTCCTATCCCTAAATATATGTTTCGCAGTTATTTGATAAGGGTAGGAATCACGGGACAAAGTGATAAGGTTTTAGTTTGGGTTAGGTAACCTTTTTAATTTGAATAATAGCTTATCCCGCTTATGTAGGGATTGTTTGTAGGTGGATAACCATCTATGTTGTAGAGAGCTTTTTGAATGGGAGATAATGATCACTTGGACTAGTTTGAATACTTGCATATCCTTAGTTGTAAAATGAAAATTTCACCCTTGGCTCTTGACTATTTGCTTTCGAGGAGTTGCGTCTCGGATTCAGCATCTGATACCTTCCGAGGAGTAGTCTCAAACTCGTGGCCGAGACCTCCTCGGTTTACGAAGACTCCTCGGGGAAAGCTTGTCCAAGGCCTTGTCGGGTATTCTGTTTAGCTTAGGTCAGGTTTGGGACCTGTTGGGCTTTAAGAGTTGATCCATGGCCCAACAGTTACCCCCTCAATTTCCTGATCTGAAAGATTATGGAAATTTTTTGTTCATAAATGGATCGGCGTTCTGAAATTATACTTGAGTAAAAAATCTGAGACCTTTGAGGAGGGAAATTTGAATTTTGAATTTTGGCGGGAAACCTAACCAAATTTTGCCGAGACTGTTGACGGAATTTTGAATTTTGGCGGGAAACCTTACCAAATTTTGTCGAGACTGTTGACATGACCGAGGGCGTATCAGTTACTCCACGTGTCAGTGCCGGGATAGACGTCTTTTCAGTTGCCGGTTGTCAGCTGTCACGCGGAATTTACAGAGGTGCTTTTTATGCTGCATTTATTGCGTGCGTGTCTCGGGGAATCCTTTGGTATTTCACGTTCTTATCCTTACTTCCTTTATAAAATCTTTCTCCTTTCTTATTCGCACCAAGTCTTTGCAACGTTTGTTCTTTTCTGCTCTGCTCTTTTCTCTGCAACTTTCCAGCAATGTCTTCGAAACAAGGATCAGGGTCCGATGGTGGTTTGGGTAAAACTGACCTAGCCTTATGGAGGCCAGTTCTGACCTCGACGAGCGTCGGGTCAGATTGGATGGTTATATCCCGAAAACGGTGAAACTCAGTTTTGATGACAAGAGGAAGGGCGCCATAGTGGACGCCGGGAGCCACGAGGTCTACCTTTATGAAGAGATGTTTCGTGTAGGCCTCGACCTTCCTTTCCCTAAGGTCATCCGTGAGCTTCTCGGTTGCTTGGATGTGGCTCCCCACCAATTGGTTCCCAATGCCTGGAGGATGTTTTTCACCTGTGTGGTTGTTTAGCCCATGGCCCTTGGAGAAGGAAAGAATCTGACCGTTTCGGAATTTCTCTGGATGTACCAACTCCAGAAGAATCCCAACAGTGATGGGCTGTATAACTTCCAGTTGAGACGAGGAAAATTCTTTTTTATGGATAAGACCTTCACTAGCAACCACGGATGGAAAAACAAGTACTTCTTTGCGCAGGGGCAATGGGAATTTGCTCCTGGAGAGAAGGCGGAGGGGCCGAGAGTACCTCGGGAGACGACTACCCCCCATTTGGGTCTCCACAAGAATTTGTGTCTGTTGGAGGACGAGATGGTTCGAGTTAACATGGTTCTGGCATGGGCCCAGAGACATGAGTTTGTCATGACCTATAAGAAGTTGGTTACGATGGCTAGGTTAAATAGTTGTTTATATACCAATAGAGATGGTGCCGGTGGATCACGGAAGAGACTGGCACAAGCAACTGTTGATTTGGGCCCTCCGGCGGCCAATACTCGAGGCGCTACCCCCCGAAAGCCTGTGCTTGACAAAGGCAAGAAAAAGGTAGATGAGTCTCGGGTAAAGAAGACTTTACGATTGGTTGATGATCCGGAGGAACCTGAATCTCCTTAATTGAAGAAAAGAAGACTGGTGAGGGGCAAAGGCCCTGTTGTCGAGGCCAAGAGGGGGAAATCCCTTTTTTCAATCTCCTGGCTGTTTAGAGGAGGGTTAATCCAGAGCCTGACGTAGCACCGATAGCGGCCTACGAGAATATTCTTACAAACCATCTCATTGCTGCAACCCCTTTGGCGGCAACTCCCTTGGACCCTCCTGGTGCTGCTCTCACCACTGCAATCCCCATGGGGTTGGCATCACGAGTCCATTCTGGCCCCAATATCCAGCACCTCTTGATAGATCTAATCTCAGATAGCTCAGTAGGAATGGAGCCGAAAGAGAATGCGCTGCATGCCGAAAGGGAGGATGGAGTGAGGCCTCGGGTTTTCTCCCCGATAGTCGAGGAGCAGCCTCGGGTTTCAGCTCCAGTGCCCGAGACTTCGTCTTGAGCCCCGACACCGGCTCCTGAGGCCGAGGCGGATATCGGTTCTGAGGCCTCCTCAAGTTATTCCTTGGTGAAGCCTCGAAATGTCGAATGGACTGTGGGGAAATCCCTTTCTCGGTTTGGAGGACAATTGCTGGGGAACCCATTCCAAGCGTTGGTGGAGCTGGTTCCCCAAGATAGCTTGACAAGCGAGCGAGATATCTCTGCCAGGGGTATGGCAGAGTCAATGTTATTCAATCAACTGTGTGTAAGTATCTCTCTTCATGGGACTTTTCTTTTGTAAGAGTTGTACTTCGTTTTAATTAACTTTGTATGTTGCAGGGAGCTATGAAGTCGGTAGTTTTATACTGCTACTTCCAAAAATTTTACTAAGAGACAAACTCGGAATCTAAGAACCTCAAGAGAAAGCTTGCGGCTTCTGAGGTTGAGAATGCCAAATTGAAGGATACTCTGGCTCAACAGGACAAAGAGCTGCACCTTCTTGGCAAGCAGTAGTCGGCAACTCAAGCTGAGTTTGCATAAGCTGAGTCCCGCGTCTCGGCTTTGTCGTCTGAGTTCGAGTCATCCAAATTGATTTAACTAACTACTCTATACCACATGCATATGTTGATCAGGCACACATATATGAGCAATTCATGCAAGCAGGAATTAATCAAGTTAAATAGCACAACAAGATCATCACAAAAGCTCCAGTATTGAAATATTAACAAAACATAACTAGGGCTTCAATCAAGCCCTACTAATTAAATTAGCTACACATAGAGTTGATGTTAAACATCTTCATAAAAGAAAAGAAAAGAAAGGAAAAGAATAAACCCGAGACTTGAACTTGAAGAGCTCATATTCTTCTCCTTACAAAGCATATCTATTCTAGAGGCTTAAGGGTCTACTTATAGGCTTTAGAAGTCCTTGACAAAGTAGTAAACCTAGGGATTTCGTAGGGTTTCAAAACCTATTACAATTGGGAGTTGGAAAACCCTAATATAGAAAGAATGACAATCTGGCCACCACTTGATATGTCTCTTGCGCACGAGTGCGATCGATCGCAACCCGTGTGCGCTCGATCACAGGTCTGCGATCGATCCTCTTCTGTTGTGCACTCGATAGCTCATGGCCTGCTTTGTGCTGCGTCTTTCTGGTACTACACTCGATCGCAGGTACCCTGTGATCGATCGCAGTGTCAGGGGGCTCCCATTGTGCCCTTCTTCTCTCTTTGATCCCAAATCTTCCAGATTTACTTCATTTTCTTCCAAACGCCTACAAAAGTATGGAAAACACAAAAATGAATTAAAATGACCTAATTATCTAAAACCAAAGGATTAAAACATGCAAGTTAAGGGCTGAAAATATAAATATTGTAGTACTTAACACACCCCCAAACTTACATATTGCTAGTCCCTTAGCAATACCAAACTAAAAACAAAATGGAAAAACAGAAAACAAAAAGATAAATCCATCTTTCGTGGGATGTACGATTACATTTAGCGTATGCAACAAGTCTTTTAAACCCCCTAGGAATTCCCTAGTGAACGAGTGAAGTCTCGTGAGGGTTTTCCAGAAATGTTACCCACAAACATCATGCAAGAGTTCATGTTATTTCAAAAATTACAGCATCACTTCAAGATTATGATTTTCATTCATAAGCAAGCTTAAAAAGATGAACTCCATCTTCACAATGAATTGGATTCTCAAAGTGCAATTACTTACAAAGGACATGCTAAATCATCACAAGTTTGAAATTTGTGTACAGTGAATTAGTACAAAATTATGAGGCTTCCAAATCTTTCCAATATGCAATGTCTCCTTATCTTAGAATTCACTGAAATTCCTATTAGAATGACACAATGGCATATTTCTTTTTCTCTCTCTTTTTTTATTTTTTTTTTTATTTTGGTCAGGTTGTACATTGTTGGTTCCCTTAAGCTTTCTAATTGACCCTTGTAGTGAGTGTTTAGTCAATGACTCCCAAACCAGGTGGTTTTAGGGTATTAGGTGTAAAGACACCCCTAAGGACCTACTAACTCAAGTCAAAAAGGCTACAAAACCAACTAACCATAACATTGATCAAATCAACATTTTTCACCTTTTGACGTGAGCACTCAATGCTTTGAGGCAAGAGGTCCAGTTACTCAGTGAAAAGCCATCAATGATCATTTATTTCATACTTTCTCTTTTTTTTTTTCTTTTTTTTTTTTTCACTACTATATATGTCATAGTGTCATCTAATAAGTCATCCAATTTCATCCAAGATGCAAAAACACACATATCAGACCTCATGTCATACCTCACAGATTATGTGCTAATGTGCTTGTGTGATCAGATCAAACATGTGATTTTTCAACTATCCTCAACAAGTAATCAAACTAACAAATTCACTCATCATATCATGTGTTCAAAAATTTAAGCTCATTGATGAATTCAAGCCACAATTCTTTCTAGATCAACTTAAAATTTTAGAGCAAACATGAACATGCATAAACTTTCTTTCTTTTTTCTTTTTTTTTTTTCAAATAAACAAACAACACACAAAACAAATAACATGAAATTGGGACAAAGTGTGTGTGAACATGTGTGCCCATACAACCAAACTTAAGTGACACATTGTCCCCAATGTGTTTAAGTAAAGGAAAGAAT
The DNA here is from genome assembly GCF_901000735.1 of Corylus avellana. Classification (NCBI taxonomy): domain Eukaryota; kingdom Viridiplantae; phylum Streptophyta; class Magnoliopsida; order Fagales; family Betulaceae; genus Corylus; species Corylus avellana. The sequence goes on along the minus strand of NC_081548.1, from coordinate 10,123,071 downwards.
GTACCCGAGAGATGGACGACATATTCTTGGAAAGCATGGCTCATAGCACACCCCCAAACTTGAATCGAAGCACACTTGTTCCTGCAAAATAAGAAAACACACAAACAAGTAAAAAGAAACAAAACTAAAGATAAATAAAAAGATAACTTAAAACACACTAAACAAAACAAAATAAAAAGATAACTATGGGATGCTGCCCAAGTGCGCTCAATCGCACTAACCGAATGCGATGAAACCACAAGTGGAGACTTGTGCTCGATCGCACGCAGGTTACGATTAATTGCAGTAACAGAATGTAAAAACATGACAAAAGACTTGAAACACTAAAACACCAAAGTAAAATAAAACACAAAGGAAAACAAAAAACAAAATATAAGTCAAACAACAAAACAAAAGGATATGCTATGGGGTGCCTCCCATGAGCGCTAAGTTTTATGTCTTCAGCTAGACGGTGGTCCTTGCTCATTGCTGCTCAGAAGTAGATGCTCCATTTTGGATGGATTGGAGTGCCAAATCTTCATCTCTTGGTACTAACTTTACTTCAAGATATGGCTTGACTCTGTGTCCATTGACTTTGAATGACTGGTCTGTCTGGGGGTCGTGAACTTCCAAGGCTCCATGAGGGAATATTTGTGTAACAATGCAGGGCCCAGACCATCTTGACTTAAGCTTTCCAGGGAAGAGTTTCAATCTTGAATTATAGATCAAAACCTTTTGTCCTACTTAAAACTCCTTCCTGACCAATTGTTTGTCATGGTATGCTTTGGTTTTATCCTTGTAGAGCTTGGCATTCTCATATGCATCACGCCTCAGTTCCTCCAGTTCATTTAGTTGGAGCTTCCTCTTGTCACCAGCTTGCTTCATATCAAAGTTAAACTTCTTGATGGCCCAATACGCTTTGTGTTCCAATTCCACTAGTAGATGACATGCTTTCCCAAAAACCAAACGATATGGAGACATACCGATAGGTGTCTTGTAAGCAGTCCTATATGCCCATAGTGCATCAATTTAGCGTAGTGACCAATCCTTCCTATTGGGGTTCACTGTCTTTTCAAGGATGCCTTTGATTTCTCTGTTGCTGATCTCCACTTGGCCACTGATTTAGGGATGGTATGGAGTGCCAACCTTATGAGTGATGCCATACTTTTTCATCACAGAGATAAAGGCATAGTTGTTAAAGTGGCTCCTTGCATCACTAATGATTGCCCTGGGTGTCCCAAATCTAGCAAAGATGTTTTCCTGTAAAAACTTCACAACCATTTTGTGATCATTAGTCCTTGAGGGGACAGCCTCGACCCATTTAGACACATAATCCACACCCACAAGAATATATAAATAACCGAATGAGTTAGGAAATGGTCCCATGAAGTCAATACCCCAAACATCGAAGAGTTCTACAACTTGAATATTTTACAATGGCATTTGATTTCTGGATGAGATTTTACCTGTCCTTTGGCATCTATCACAAGAGCTGCAAAACAAGAAAGCATCTTTAAACATATTAGGCCAGTAAAAATCAAATTGTATTACCTTAAGCGCTGTTCTCTTGGCCCCAAAGTGTCCACCACAAGCAAACTGGTGACAGTGCTGCAAAATACTCAAGTGCTCATCTTCTGGAACACACCTTCTAATGATTTGATCAGGGCACAATTTGAACAAATAGGGGTCATCCCAATGGTATTGTCTAGACATAGATATTAACCTCTTCCTTTCTTGGCTAGACATACCTAGAGGCAACACCTTGGCAATGATATAATTCACTACATCTGCATACCATGGGAGTTGGATATCAACTGCAAACAACTGCTCATCTGGAAAATTTTCATTCAGTGGGAGCTCATCTCCTTCCTCCTCGTGGAGTAATCTGGATAAGGGATCCGCCACCACATTCTCACTGCCCTTCTTGTCTCTAATCTCAAGGTCAAACTCTTGTAGTAATAATACCCATCTGATCAATCTAGGTTTGACATCTTTCTTGGCAAACAAATATCTCAATGCAGCATGATCAGTGAATACAATAACCTTAGAACCAATTAGGTACGACCTGAACTTCTCCAAAGCGAATATGACAGCTAATAATTCTTTCTCAGTAGTAGAATAATTTAGCTGGGCATCATTCAATGTTCTAGAAGCATAATAAATGGCATGAGGTACCTTTTTGATTCTTTGACCCAAGACAGCAACCATGGCAAAGTCACTGGCATCACACATGAGCTCGAAGGGTAGACTCCAATCAAGTGCTCGCATTATTGGTGCAGAAGTGAGCAGCTTTTTCAGTGTATTGAAGGCAATCATGCATTCTTTAGTCCATTCAAACTTGGCCTCCTTCCCTAGCAATGCACAGAGGGGTCTAGAGATCTTGGAGAAATCCTTAATAAACCTTCTATAGAACCCGGCATGTCCAAGAAAACTCCTCACCCCCTTTACTGTCAGAGGTGGGGGGAAGTTTGGCGATGATATATATCTTGGCCTTATCCACCTCAATGCCCTTGCTTGAAATAGCATGACCCAATACAATGCCTTGTTGAACCATGAAGTGGCATTTTTCCCAATTGAGCACTGGATTGCATTCTTCACACCTCTTGAGAACATTCTTCAAATGGTGGAGGCATTCATCAAAACTAGACCCAAAAACACTAAAGTCATCCATAAATACCTCAATGGTTTTCTCCACCATGGCTGAAAAAATGCTCATCATGCATCTCTGGAATGTAGCTGGGGCATTGCATAAGCCAAATGGCATCCTTCTGTAGGCGAATGTGCCAAAAGGACATGTAAAGGTAGTCTTCTCCTGATCTTCTGGTGCTATTGCAATCTGATTATAGCCACTGTACCCATCGAAGAAACAGTAGTGGTTATGGCCAGCTAACCTCTCTAGTATTTGGTCAATGAAGGGTAATGGAAAATGGTCTTTTCTGGTTACCTTGTTTAGTCTTCTGTAATCAATGCATACCATCCACCCAATGGTTACTCTTGTGGGTATCAGTTCATCATCTTCATTCTTTACCACTGTGATCCCACTCTTTTTTGGCACTACTTGGACTGGACTAACCCATTTACTGTCTGAGATGGGATAGATGATGCCCACATCCAGTAGTTTTAATACCTCTGCCTTGACTACCTCCTTCATGTGTGGGTTGAGTCTTCTCTGTGCATCCCTGGTTGGCTTTGCTTCATCTTCAAGGAAGATTTGATGCATGCATTTAGCTGGACCTATTCCTTTGATATCAGCAATGGTCCACTCCAAGGCAATTTTATGTTCTCTAAGAATTCTCAACAGCTTTTCTTCTTCCCTACAACTTAGATTTGCAGCAATGATGACTGGTAGTGTCTTGTTTTCTCCCAAGTATGCATATTTTAGGTGCTCTGGCAATTGCTTCAATTCTAGCTTGGGTGCTTGGACAATAGAAGGAACAAGAGAGGTATTAGTAGGCTCAAGAATCTCGAAGGGAGGATTATACTTACTTGAGTATTTTGGAGAAGCCTCAAGGTGATACACTGTTTCAATGATGTCATTAGTAATATCTTCAAGTTCTGGCTCAATGTCTTGCCTTGTGAGACTATGGGTGAGGGTGGCCTCCAATGGATCTTTATGTTGGTCCTGCAAAACTGTCTCACTAACATCTTGGATCATACAAATATCAAAACATTCTAAATCTTCTTGAGGTAATTTCAATGCATCGAATATTTTGCATTCTATTGTCTCACCATTGACCTTCATACTCACAATACCCTTTTTCACACCTATTGTAGTATCAGCAGTTCTCATAAAGGGTTTTTCTAAGATAATAGGTAAAGGTGATGGCATAGGGGATTCTTCCACATCCAATACAATGAAATCAGCAGGTAAAATAAATGTACCTACCTTTACCAACACATCCTCCAGTATACCTCTTGGTCGTTTGATGCTTATATCTGCCAGTTGTAAGGTGATAGAGGTTGGTTGAAGTTCCCCCAATCCCAGCTTTTCATATACAGTGTAAGGCAGCAAATTCACCCCTACTCCTAGATCCAGTAGTGCCTTTTCAAAAGATTGGTCTCCTATCCTGCAAGGAATGGCAAAACTACCTGGATCTGTTAGTTTTGGTGGTAATTTTCTTAACAAGACTGCACTTACCTCTTCTGTTAAGGCCACTGTCTCATACTCTTGAAACTTCCATTTGTTAGTGCAACAATCCTTTAAAAATTTAGCATATGAAGTAATCTGTTCAATTGCATCTAATAAAGGAATGTTGATTTCTACTTTCCTCAAGGTCTCAAAGATATCCCTGAGTTGCTCTTCTTTCTTTGGTTTGACTACCCTTTGAGGAAAGGGGGGTGCATTTACCTTTTCCATTTTATTTACCATAGAAGTTGATGGTCCTTCTAGAGTTGTTTGAGGTGGCTCTTCAGTTCCAATGACTTTGCCATTCCTGAGAACTGTGATTGCTTCTAGCTACTGATGACCCCCTGGGTTGGGTATTGTCTGGGCTGGAAATTCTCCCTGCTTTCCTTCACTTAGCTCCTTTGCCAAGCCCCACTTGTACTTCTAGTCTTTGAATGGCTTGATCAGTCTTTGTATTGAATTGTCTTTGATCAGCCGTGAATTGCTGTTGTAAAATCATGAACTACTATTGAGAAGCCACCAGGGTGTGTATCATATTCTCCAGTTGGTTCAGTTTTGACTCTTGAGTTGGCTGGCTTGCTTGTTAGGGACCCTTTTGTCCTTGATTGTTACTCCACGATAAATCAGGGTGGTTTTGCCATCCTAGCTTGTAGGTGTTGGAGCATGAATTGTTCTTGTAGGGTAGTTGCTTTGTCCCACATAGTGCGCTTGCTCTTGATCTGCAGATGAATATAAAGGGCAAGTTTCAGTAGTATGACCTACTTCAGAACATATGGCACATACCTGGAATTGGGTGGCTGGCTGATTGAGAGAGATGTTTTGAGTAGTCTTGGCGTTTGCAAGCATAAGGAATGCCTTCTGCATGGTAGCCATCTGATTTTGCATTCCGCTATTTTCTTCATTCCTGCCTTTGCTCCTTACACCTTGCCTCCTTTTGGATGGAAATTGTTGGGTGTGTTCACTCAACATCTCAAAGATTCTTGTGGCTTCCTCACTACTCTTTTCCATCAGCATACCTCCACAAGCTAAATCAACCATCCCTTTGTTAGTATCATCTAAACCTTCATAGAAAATTTGTACTTGATCATCTTGAGGGATGTTGTGATGTGGACACTTTAGAAGCAATGAATTGAAGTGATCCCAGGCCTCGAAGAACAGATCTCAATCTCGTTGTTGGAACATTTGAAGTTCCCTTTTAAGTTGTTTTGTCTTTTGAGCTGGGAAAAACTTCTTCAGAAACTTGGTGGTCAACTCTTCCCAAGTATGGATAGAATCTGCAGGCAAGGAATTGTACCACAGTTTAGCATTATCTTTCGAAGAAAAAGAGAAGAGAACTAACTTGAGTCTTTCTAGAGTTAGGCCTTGCACATGCTGCAACTTGCATAAATCAAAGAATTCTTTAAGATGCAAGTTGGGATCCTTAATAGCTGTGCCTTTGAAATGAGTCAATGCATTAAGGATTTGAGCAGAGATATAATAGCTGCCATCCACCTCTGGTTGATATGCTATGCATGAGGGTTGATGGAGGTTTGCTGGACCGTATGCCTGCTTCATTGGTCTCCTCACCCGTGGTGGATTTGCCTCTAATGGTCTTAGTCCAATGGGATTCTCTTGCAAGTCTTCCATATCAGTTTCTTCTTCTTCTTCTTTGTCTCTAGGTCGTTGTCGATTTGTCCGCTCAATTTCAAGATCGAGTGGAATAACAGTTGAGGCTTGAGATCGACGACCTTGCATCAACTGAATTGCTTCTTCAGTCAGGCAGCTTCAGTGCTGCTGGTTCAGATGCTCCTTGGAACTGCGCTCGATCACAGGTTGGTGCATTCGATCGCACTGCGCTCGATCACACTTGGCTGATGATTGATCGCAATCACCGAATGTTTATCTGCAACCTAAAACCGAAAACAGAAAAAATTTAGAATCAATAGAAAATATTTTTGACAAAAACAAAATTGAAAATTGAAAATTAAAATAACACAACTATAGGAAAATAATTTTCAACAAAATTCGCCGCAATCCCCGGCAACGGCGCCAAAAACTTGTTGTTCACAATTACCTACCTAAATTAATAGGCAAATAATTGTGTGTTTTACCCGCAAGTGCATGAGGTCAACACAATATTATAGTGTGCAAATGCGGAATCATTCCCACGAGGATTGTTGAATCTTGCTTAAAATCAATTCCAAAAGGAAACTAAAACAAAGATTAGGTTGAGTTGATAATGATAAAAAGGTAGGGCTTTAATATCCACCACTAATTATATTAAGCTAATATATCAATATGCCAATGTTTTGATCAAGTTATGTCTATCTAATTTTTGTCAACCTAAGGGCATGAGTGTTTACTCCTTAAGCTTTAGATTTTTCTAAGCAACGAGTTGGGCATGGGTGTATACTCTAACTCTTTTCTTTCATAAAGGATTTAGCATGGTATATACTAAGTTGTTCTTTAGAAAAGCATGTGTTCTATGGAAATCGACAAACACATGAGGCCTAGGGCATGGGTGTATTCTTCCGGTTCCCCATGTTGATTAACCCAAGAATCCGGTGTGGATATCTTTTGTTACTTATATTAAACCCAGGACTCGGTCATCCAAATTGATTTAACTAACTACTCCATTCCACATGCATATGTTGATCAAGCACACACATATGAGGAATTCATGCAAGCAGGTATTAATCAAGTTAAATAGCACAACAAGATCATCACAAAGGTGCCAATATTGAAATATTAACAAAACATAACTAGGGCTTCAATCAATCCCTACTAATTAAATTAGCTACACATAGAGTTGATGTTAAACATCTTCATAAAAGAAAAGAAAAGAAAGGAAAAGAATAAACTCGAGACTTGAACTTGAAGAGCTCCTATTCTTCTCCTTACAAAGCATATCTATTCTATAGGCTTAAGGGTTTATTTATAGGCTTTAAAAGTAATTGACAAAGTAGTAAACCTAGGGATTTTGTAGGGTTTCAAAACCTATTACAATTGGGAGTTGGAAAACCCTAATATAGAAAGAATGACAATCTGGCTGCCACTTGATATGTCTCCTGCGCACGGGTGCGATCCATCGCAACCCGTGTGCGCTCGATCGAAAGTCTGCGATCGATCCTCTTCTGTTGTTCGCTCGATCGCTCATGGCCTGCTTTATGCTGCATCTTTCTGGTACTGCGCTGGATTGCAGGTACCCTTTGATCGATTGTAGTGTCAAGGTGCTCCCATTATGCCCTTCTTCTCTCTTTGAGCTCAAATCTTCCAGATTTACTTCATTTTCTTCCAAACGCCCACAAAAGTATAGAAAACACAAAAATGAATTAAAATGACCTAATTAACTAAAACCAATGGATTAAAACATGGAAGTTAATGGCTGAAAATATGAATATTTTAGCACTTAACAGTTCCTGTAGCCTAAGCTGATCCTGAGAAATCAGATTGGTTGCTCTAGTCCAGGTTATAACAATTGAAATTTGAATCATACCCCGGGTTGGAGAAACTGGTGTTCATTTGTTCATATGAAAAGTTAGAACTAGCTGCTCTGATTTGGTCTAATTTGTCCCACAAGTCATTGAGCTCAGCTTGCAGATCTGGACAATTGTTTTACTCATGATAAGGATTGAAACAATATGAACATGGTTTATCTGGGTAAAAATTTTGAGGATAGTTGGTAGGAGTTGGTGTCCTACAGCTAGGAGAGGCATTAAAATCATTAAAATGAAAATTTATGCTTCCCCCTCACTTTTTAGCATGCAAATATCCCACATAAAACATTAACTTTTTTTTTTTAAAAAAAAAAAACGATTAACTAACAAAAAATAAAATAAAAAACTAAAATTTAAAAACTCACATACAGGACCAAAAATAAATTTTTGGCAAAAATTTACGGAACTGCTGCAGTTGCTGCCTTTACTGTGAGTGCGCTCGATCGCGCTGATGTGCGATCAATCACACTGAGTGAAGATACAGCAGTTAACGAGCGTAGGTGCGCTTGAGCTTGCTGACTTGGCCCCGAATGCGCTTGATCGTAGCAGGGCTGCAATCGATTGCACTAGCAGGGGCTGTGGCAGAATTGTAAAACAAGCCAAAAATAAATAAAAAAAAAAAAAATTAATTAATTTTTTTATTAGTAACACGAATAAAACAAAAACAAATTGCAGAAAAATAAAATCCTAATTATAACTAGTAGAAGAATAAAACTAATTTAGAAATAAATTAGTTTAAAAAATTAAACAATTCCCTGGCAACGGGGCCAAAAACTTGTTGTGTAAATTTATTTAACTCGCAAGTGCAAAAATCGATTGTAATTTAATGAATTGCAAGTACGAGGTCGATCCCACAGAGAATTGTATTCTTGAAAGAGCAATTTAAATTTAAACTAATTAAATCCTAACCTAGTTCCAAAAAGGTTTTAAATTTTGATTTTTTTGAAATTAAAAGACAAACATAAACTAATTAAATTAAACTAAGAGATAAAAGACTAAGATTTGGAAATTCACACTCACCGAATCATAACAATGCCGTTTGAATCACTTTAATCTGATATTTGAGTAGAAAGAGATGGTCAAAATATTGAGACATGTGCAAAATTTGAATTTGAATAAAATCTGAAATTTTATCCAATCTGATTTTTAAACCGATTTAACCTTTTTTTGGATTTGGTTAGACTTAACCACATCATCTAGGTCTTTTCAAAGTATGGTTTCTTCCAAACTTTGCATTTTTCACTTTAAAGCTGTAGTTTTTCTTTATTGGCCTACAAAACCTTAAAAACACAAAACTAACACAAAATATTAAATAATGACACAGCTAAAGGATTAACTAATGTAAATAAAGGGGGTCCAAGTATGCAATATTTTGCACTTATCACCTACAATCGATCCTTGTGTTGGGAGCTCGAACTTATGCTGCGCTCACGCTTGTTGATATGTGATCGGGCGCTGGTGTGCTCGATCCTGGCTGTCTTGTGCTCGAGTGCAAGTGCGCTTGAGCTTAGATTAGTTGTGATCAATCCTATGGCTTCCAGCTTTTTCCCAATTTGTCTTTTAAGTTTGAAACTTGCTTGAAACAGTTGCTTTTCTTCAAAAACCCACAAAACATAAGAAAACACAAAAAGGTAGCAAAACATCAAATAATTACAAAACTAAGAGCTTAACAAATGTAAAATTAAGGGGCTAAAATATGTATATTTTAGCACTTATCAGCAGTATGAACATGGCTCATGTGGGTTATAAATGTGAGATGAGTTAGTTGGACCGGGTGTCATAAAACTAGTTGAGACATGTTGCCACCAATTATTGTCAAATTCATCCATAGAAAACAAGGTCACGTGTTAAGTGCTAAAATATTCATATTTTCAGCCCTCAACTTGCATGTTTTAATCATTTGGTTTTGATTAATTAGGTCATTTTAATTCCTTTTTGTGTTTTTCATACTTTTGTAGGCTTTTGGAAGAAAATGAAGTAAATCTAGATGATTTGGGCTCAAAGAGAGAAGATGGGAAAAATGGGAGCTCTCTCACACTATGATCAATCACAGGGTACCTGCGATAGAGCACAGTATCTGAGAAGATCAAACACAAATCAGGCCAGGAACGATCGAGGGCATGACAGAAGAAGGATCCATCGCAGACCTGTGATCAAGCGCACACGGGTTGCGATCGATCGCACCCGTGCGCATGAGACACATCAAGTGGCGGCCAGAATGTCTTTCTTTCCATATTAGGGTTTTCCAACTCCCAATTGTAATAGGTTTTAAAACCCTACGAAATCCCTAGGTTTACTACTTTGTTAAGGACTTCTAAAGCCTATAAATAGACCCTTAAGCCTATAGAATTGATATACTTGATAAGGAGAAGAATAGGAGCTCTTTAAGTTCAAGTCTCAGGTTTATTCTTTTCCTTTCTTTTCTTTTCTTTATGAAGATGTTTAACATCAATTTTATGTGTAGCCAATTTAATTAGTAGGGTTTGATTGAAGCCCTAGTTATGCTTAGTTAATATTTCAATATTGGCGCCCTTGTAATGATCTTGTTATGCTATTTAACTTGATTAACACCTACTTGCATGAATTCTTTATATGTGTGTGCCTGATCAACATATGCATGTGGTATGGACTAGTTAGTTAAATCAATTTGGATGGCCGAGTTCTGGGTTTAATAGAACTAACAAAAGAATCCACACCGCGATTCTTGGGTTAATCAACATGGGAAACCGGGAGTATATGCCATGCCCTAGGCCTCATGTGTTAGTCGATTTCCATAGAATATATGCTTTCCTAAGGAACAACTTAGTATACATCATGCTAAATGCCTTAGAAAAGAAAAGAGTTAGAGTATACGCCATGCCTAACTCGTTGCTTAGGGAGATCTATAGCCTAAGGAGTATACGCCATGCCCTTTGGTTGACAAACATTAGATATGCATAACATGATCAAAGCATTGGCATATTGTTATACTAGCTAAATATAATTAATGGTGGATATTAAAGCCCTACCTTTTATTATCATCACTTAGACAATCAATCTTTGTTTTACCTAAGGAATTTATTTTTAAGCAAAAATTCAGCAATCCTCATGGGAATGATCCTGTACTTGCACCATATACTACTATGTTGACCTTGTGCACTTGTAGGTAAAACGTATAATTATTTACCTATTAATTTAGGTAGATATTTGCACAATAAGTTTTTGGCGCCGTTGCCGGGGATTGTTTGATTTTGTTTGGAATTTTTCCTTCAGTTTATTTTTGTTTTAATTTAGTTTTTAATTTCTATTTTTTCGTAGTTACTGTTATGCCTCTAGAGGTGCGATCGATCGCCTAACCAGGGCGATTGAGCGCACCAGTATGATCGAGTGCACCTCACAGTGCGATTGATCGCACATCCAGAGAACAGCACAGTACTGTGATAATTATAGATCTAATTTTTTTTCTTTTATTTCATGCAGGGTCAGTTGAGTATGCATCTTCTTAAGTTTCAATTTTGTTTTTATTTTCCCTTTTTATTTTAATCCTTTGTTATTTTTGCTTTCACACATGTTGGGCAGCATTCCGACACCCCATGGACCGTGTTCTTTATGCCATGACCCTTATCATCATGTTAGAGCATGTCCTAGAATGAGGCAAATTTCTAACAAACATTATGAGTACATGAACACATCGATCTCTAGACCGGGGAACGACAACTATCTTGATTCCTGCAACCCAACCTAGAGCCAACAGTCAAATTTCCCGTAGCAAGCTCAAGCTCTTAGAAATCATGCATATTCCTCTCAATCGGATCCACCACTACAAGATCAGATGGCTGTCATAGAGAAGAAGTTAGACATGATTGCCAAGGCCATAACTGCCCGAAAAATCTCACCTCTGCAACGGGACACACCAAACCAGGTATGTGCTATTTGTTCCCATCTAGATCACACCACTGAGACGTGTCCTTTATCTCCATATGCAGAACAAGAATAGGTGAATTATGTGGGACAGCACACTTATCCTCCCAAGAACAATCCTTAGTCTAACAATTATAATTCAGGGTGGCACAACCACCCCAATTCCTCATGGAACATTCAGAACCCTCAAGGACAGCAAAACAATTTCCAACAAACAGTCCAACCAACTCAAGAGCCAGAGAAGGATGACTTGAAGGATCTTGTACGACAACTGGTGACTTCACAACATCAATTTGTGATTACACAATAGCAATTCACGGCTGATTAAAAACAATTCAATACAAAGACAAATCAAGCCATCCAAAGACTAGAAGTGCAAAGAGGGCAATTGGCCAAGGAGCTGAGTACATTTCGCATCAATAGGCCTTACCAATACCAAGAAGAAGAATGTCAAGGCAGTTGATGGAACACCCCAATGAACAATACGTGGAGGAAGAGTGCACCTACTATCATGAGCAAGCTGTCACATTGAGGAGTGAAGAGGTGGCAGAAAATCAAGTGGAAGAGGGGAAAGAGGAGCAATGAGGCCAGGAGAGAAGTCTGTTAGAGTTACTGCATGAGCAAATTGAGGACATCAAGATAGAGAAGCTCCCTGAGATTTCTTCTTACTTTATTCAAGTTCATGATTCCCCACCGGATGAGGAACTGTCTGAGAAAACTCAGAGTGGTCCTCCCCAAACTAGAAACACTTAGAAGCACCTTGCAACAGAAAATATCCATTTCTTTTGGTGCAAGAGAAGAAAAGACTAGTGCTTCAAATTTAAAGCACCACAGTCTGGTTAATGACGTTAAATTTAGCGCTTATAGGAGTCACCGTATATCATATCCTTTTTATTTTGTTGTTTGTGTTGTTTTATTTATATTTTGTTTTTGTTTTCCTTTGTGTTTTGTTTTACTTTGGTGTTTTAGTGTTTCATGTCTTTTGTCATGTTTTTACATTCTATTACTGCAATCGATCGCAACTTGCGTGCGATCGAGTGCAGGTCTCTACTTGTGGTTTCATTGCATTCTGTTACTGTGATCGAGCGCACCCTGAGTACGATCAAGCGCAGTAACCGACTTTTGGCTTTGTACATTCTGTTAGTATGATCGAACGCACCTTGTGTGCGCTCGAGCGCACATCACCCACACATGCACAGCCTTGCGCAAGTGCGATCGAGCGCACCATGCGTTCGATCGAGCGCACTTGGGCAGCATCCCATCGTTTATCCTTTTCTTTTGTTTAATGTGTTTTCAGTTCAATTTTTATTTAGTTTTAGTTTTGTTCCTTTTTACTTGTTTGTGTGTTTTCTTATTTTGTAGGAACAAGTGTGCTTCACTTCAAGTTTGGGGGTGTGCTATGAGCCATGCTTTCCAAGATCATATCGACCATCTCCTGGGTACATTCTTTTCTTTACTTAGACACATTGGGGGCAATATGTCGTTTAAGTTTGGGGGTATGGGCACACATGATTGTTCACACACTTTGTCCCAATTTCAAGTTATTTGTTTTGTTTGTTTATAATAATGAAAAAAAAAAAAAAACTTTTACGCATGTATATGTTTGCTCTAAAATCTTAAGTTGATCTAAAAGAATTGTGGCATGAATTCATCAGTGAGCTTAAAATTTTGAACACATGATCTGATGAGTGAATCTGTTAGTTTGGTTACTTGTTTAGGACAGTTGAAAAATCACATGTTTGATCTGATCACACAAGCACATTAGCACATAATCTGTGAGGTATGACATGAGGTCTGATATGTGTGTTTCTGCATCTTGAATGAAATTGGATGACTTATTAGATGACACAATGGCATATATTGTGATGAAAAAAATAAAAAGGATGTGAAATAAATGATCATTGATGGCTTTTCACTGAGTAACTGGACCTCTTACCTGAAAGCATTGAGTGTTCACGTCAAAAGGTGAAAATTGTTGATTTGATCGATGTCATGGTTAGTTGGTTTTGTAACCTTTTTGACTCGAGTTAGTAGGTGCTTAGGGGCGTCTCTACACCTAAAGCCCTAAAACCACCTGGTTTGGGAGCCATTGACTTAACACTCGCTACAAGGGCCAATTAGAAAGCTTAAGGGAACCAACATTGCACAACTTGACCAAAAAAAAAAAAGGAAAAAAAAAAAGAGAAGAGAAAATATATATATATATATATATGCCATTATGTCATTCTAATAGGAATTTCAATGAATTTTGAGACAATGAGACATTGCATATTGGAAAGATTTGGCAGCCTCATAATTTTGTGCTAATTCCTGTACACTGTTTTCAAACTTGTGATGTTTTAGCATGTCCTTTGTAAGTAATTGCACTTTGAGATTACAATTCATTGTGAAGATGGAGTTCAATCTTTTTAAACTTGCTAATGAATGAAAGTCATGATCTTGAATTGATACTTTAATTTTTTGAAATAACATGAACTGTGCATGATGTTTGTGGGTAACATTTTTGGAAAACCCTCACGAGACTTCACTCGTCCACTAGGGAATTTCTAGGGGTTAAAAGGCTTGTTGCATGCGCTAAATGTAATCGTGCATCCCATAAAAGATAGATTTATCTTTTGTTTTCTGTTTTTCCATTTTTGTTTTTAGTTTTGTATTACTAAGGGACTAGCAATATGTAAGTATGAGGGTGTGTTAAGTACTAAAATATTCATATTTTCAGCCCTTAACTTGCATATTTTAATCCTTTGGTTTTGATTAATTAGGTCATTTTAATTCCTTTTTGTGTTTTTCATACTTTTGTAGGCTTTTTGGAAGAAAATGAAGTAAATTTAGATGATTTGGGCTCAAAGAGAGAAGATGGGAAAAATGAGAGCTCTCTGACATTGCGATCGATCGTAGGGTGCCTGCGATCGAGCACAATACCCGAGAAGATCAAACACAAATCAGGCCAGGAGCGATCGAGCGCATGACAGAAGAAGGATCGATCGCAGACCTGTGATCGAGCGCACACGGGTTGCGATCGATCGCACCCGTGCGCATGAGACACATCAAGTGGCAGCCAGAATGTCTTTCTTTCCATATTAGGGTTTTCCAACTCCCAATTGTAATAGGTTTTGAAACCCTACGAAATCCCTAGGTTTTCTACTTTGTCAAGGACTTCTAAAGCCTATAAATAGACCCTTAAGCTTCTAGAATAGATATACTTGGTAAGGAGAAGAATATGAGCTCTTCAAGTTTAAGGCTCGGGTTTATTCTTTTCCTTTCTTTTCTTTTCTTTATGAAGATGTTTAACATCAATTTTATGTGTAACTAATTTAATTAGTAGGGCTTGATTGAAGCCCTAGTTATGTTTAGTTAATATTTCAATATTGACGCCCTTGTAATGATCTTGTTGTGCTATTTAACTTGATTAATACCTACTTGGATGAATTCCTCATATGTGTATGCCTAATCAACATATGCATGTGGTATGGACTAGTTAGTTAAATCAATTTGGATGGCCAAATCCTAGGTTTAATAGAAGTAACAAAAGAATCCACAGCACGATTCTTGGGTTAATCAACATGGGGAGCCGGGAGTATATGCAATGCCCTAGGCCTTATGTGTTTGTCGATTTCCATAGAATATATGCTTTCCTACGGAACAACTTAGTATACATCATGCTAAATCCCTTAGAAAATAAAAGAGTTAGAGTATACGCCATGCCCTTAGGTTGACAAACATTAGATATGCATAACATGATCTAAGCATTCTCATATTGTTATATTAGCTAAATATAATTAGTGGTGGATATCAAAGCCCTACCTTTTATTATCATCACTTAGACAATCAATCTTTGTTTTACCTAAGGAATTTATTTTTAAACAAAAATTCATCAATCCTAGTGGGAATGATCATGTACTTACACCATATACTACTATGTTGACCTTGTGCACTTGCAAATAAAACGTACAATTATTTACCTATTAATTTAGGTAGATATTTGCACAACATCACGCTTACTCTTCAAAACAAAAGCACACTTTCACAAGAGACATTGACCATTCTGCTGAACTTAGAAACTTACAAAACGGACCGAAATTAAAATTTTGGTTCAAATTCAACTACTGATCTGTTTTGGTGCTGTTTGCGGAGATGCGTTCGAGCATAGGTCAAAAGGGATTGATCGTAGATGCGCATGGGTCCTCAACTAGTGCGCTCGAGCGTACGTCTGCATTGCAATTGAGCACAAGCTATAACAGATCGAGCACAAATGCGCTCACTGCTTACTGGGTAGAGCACGAGTGAGCTCGAGCGTATTGATGTAAGCTCGAGCTGCTTGGCAAAGAGTAGCTTCAGCAGAAACCTACAACACAAAAACAACACTTTTTTTTCTAGTTTTTTTTTTTTGTTAGTAATTGTAAACATAAACAAATAAAATAAAAAAAAAAAAAAAAAATGCTAACTAAACTAGTAGAAAAATAAAATCAATTTAGACAAAAAAATTCTTTTCACAAATACAAACAATTCCTCGGCAACGACGCCAAAATCTTGTTGTGAGTTTTAAAAGTACTCACAAGTGCACGAGTCGTTTGCAATATAGCTTTTGCAAGTACGAGATCGAATCCACCGGGAATTGTGTTCGTGTAAATAAATTTCTATCCAAACTAATCCTATTTTAACCTAGTTATGAACATTTGTGTGATTTGAATTGAAAACATAAATTGAAACAAAATGAAATTAAACAATGGATAAAATACTAAGGTATTAGAATCAAGCCTCTCAAACTCGTAGCAGCAACTTTCATGTTCATCATTATTTTTCGACGTTTTAAATGACACATTTTATGTATGTTCTATTTTCGTAAAACAAATGTATCAAAACATCCAAAGTATCCGTTCTTTGTACAAATCACAAATGATATATGATTTAGTTCAAATCATCCAATGTATCCGTACTTTGCACAAATCACAAGGGATATCCAAATTAAACCAAAAGATCTGATGTATCCGTTGAACAAAAGACACTGGATATCCAATATTTAATCAAGTAAACCAAGCAATCAATTAAAGTGATCAACAATTAATTGAAATAGAAACAAAACAATGAGAAATATAATTCATATAACTGAAAAAGTATCAATTCACATGAAAGTTATCAGTTGCTAATCATTTGTAAGGCTTCATCCTCAATCTTAGTTGGAGGTTTAGCCTCTCATGAAAATGAAGGAGAATAAAACAATGTAGGAATTCATAGAGGTTTAGGGGCTTACAACGAGAAAATTCCAATTGAAACCACCAAAAAAATTGCAAAACCCTAGTCTTTTTGCTCCTATTCTCTCCAAAAATTGTCCCTAGCAGCCCCCAGGACGGCCTCCGTATGAAGGCTCTTGTTTCCTTAGAACAATGTGATATTTATAAGCTAATTTTAGGGTTTCGGCGCTTCCAGGTGAGCCGAGTGTGTTCAATCGCACACAAGGTGCGCTCGATCGCTCTCGGGCATCAGGTCTCTTGCGACGTAGCGCTTGGGCGTTGCTGGCTTGATGTTGGGCACGAGTACACTCGATCCCAGGAAGGGTGCACTCAAGCGCACTCGTGCATGAGTTTCTCTTAAGTGGCATAGTTGCGATCGTACGCTGTTGTGCCCATACAGAAACGCTATTTTCTCAAATTCCTTGCATCTTTCACATTAAGATCGCAGTTTTCCCTTAACAACCTTGAAAACACTAAAACACCAAAACTAACACAAAACATCAGACTAAGACACAGCTAAAGGCTTAACAAATGTAAATTAAGGGGCTCAAATATGCAATATTTGGCACTCATCACACATCCATACACACGTTAGACCATAGAATCAAGTTTATATAGTAAACCCATGGTCATTATACAGCACGCATCGGTGTACCATGTCATACGATGTATCTAATCAACCAGTTATTAAGGCAGTTCCCAAGTTATACGAAAATATAGCCATGCTCATATCATATGCATGATCAGTCAGCTGACATATTGTACATTTTTATGAAAAATGGTAGTAAGTGTTTACTTACCTCGTGCACTCGCTTGAGTCATCTAACATCACAAATCCCTACTATAACAAAATACAACACATCGTTATATGCAGTACTAGAGAACTCTCCGGGTGACACAATAAGTTCTATCTAACGAAAGGGGCCTTGGGATCTTGTTCTTCCTGCCATTTGTGACTTTGTTGCATTTTGAACTTATGGATCATTGGTTTGATCCTCGTTTCCCATTGACAATTGTCACTCTTGGAAGTAATTAGGATCCAAAACCCTGCTAAGATAAAAGAGAGATTAGTAATGGAAGGCCTCGAAGTGGGGGGGTGTGGTGACTGAGGATTGAATTGACCGAGATTGAGAGGAAGCTTTTTGATAGCCTTTTCGACTCTCTTCACCACTTCGGTCTAAGCAATCAGCTCCGGGTCGCCGTCAGGTGGGTTCATAACAAGGTCCATGCTTTCAAGCTCTTTAACACTGTTTGTTTTTATTTTAAAGCTGGAAATGGAAGAATAGAAGAACGTCGTGAATATTGTTGAAGTTTTAGTGTTTGGGTTTGAATTTGTTTGCAGCTTTTAGAAAAGACTTATAAGACATTGGCATCGCATTGGAAAATATGATATGGAGTGAATTTGTTGAGAAGGTGACAAAGTACTTGTTGTGGGGAAGAAGTGCAAGGTGGCTGTTTGGCATTGGACAATTACTAAGATTTGATTGACGTGGGAAAAAGGTAAGAATATTTGGTATGTAAAAGTAAAATAATTTTGTTTTTTAGTATTTTTTTTATTTGAATAATAGTAAGAAATGATTGATGTAATGTAAAAAGTAAGAATGTTGGAGTTGATTTAAGATGAATATATGATGACTTTTTTTTGGACATTGGCAAATATATCTAAAGGGTTGCAGGAGTGATTTTTTTAAAATTAATTTTATAAGTTTTTAATTTTTTTAGTTTTATATATTTTTTTATTAAGAGTGACACGTGTTATTATTTAATTGGTGCTGCCATGGCACACTAACAGAATCCGTTAAGTGTTTTGACGAAATTTGAATGTAGGGACTGAATTGTGATTTTAGCATACTCTAAGGATTTTTAAATTAGTTTTTATTCATAGGGAATAATTTATAATTTAGGCCAACCAGGGAAACTGACTTTACATTTATTTCAAAATTTAAAAGATGGAGAAATTACCCTTTCTCCCCATGAACTATTGCGCTATGACTATTTTCTCCCATCAACTACCAACTTTACATAGCGACCCCATCAAACTATCATTTCGTTACCAAAAACCCCCCTCTGTCAGTTAAGGTCGTTAAGCCGGATGGTCAACCATGTGAACAGTACCTATGCCGTGAATAGTGTCGTGAATAGTATAGTTGATTGTCCAACTTAAAGGCCTTGATTGACGGAAGGGGAGTTTTGGTTACAAAATGATAGTTTGATGAGTTCGTAATATAAAGTAGGTAGTTGATGAAGAGAAATGGTCCTCGCGTGGTAGGTTATGGGGAATATAATTTCCCCTTAAAAGATTAAGGGATGTTTTCTATTTTTTAGGAATTTGATTGACATTTTACATAGAAATCCAGCATGAATGACCCAAATTGGGCATCAAGAAAATAAAGAAAGGAAAATGGTAACCATTCAAAAATTGTGAAATTTTCAATCTCCACGTGAAACCGCCTCAAGTAGGGCTGGCAATTTTGACACGACCCGTGAACCCGACACGAATACGACACGAAAATCAGGTATTGGGTTTGACCTTATTGGGTTCGGGTCTTAATCGGGTCTACCCGTTTAAGACTTGGTTAATTCGTGTCTAGCGGGTCTACCCGACGGGTTGACCCGCCAGACACGGTTACTGTTCGGGTCTAGCAGGTACCCGTTAGACCCGGTTACTGTTCGGGTCTAGCAGGTACCCGTTAGACCCGGTTACTATCCAGGTCTAATGGGTTCCCACCAGACCCAGTTAAAAAAAAAAAAAAAAGGAGTCAAAAAATGAGCAAATTTGTATTGTTTCATAATTCATATCTTTGATTACATGGGATGGATCATGGATCCTTCAAGACTTCAAGTGGACAAGTATTTTGTAATGAATTATGAATTTAATGTTGATGTAGTTTTGAGTTTTGTTTCTTTTTATTATTATTATTGTTATTTTGTTTTTGTTAGCTTTTTTTTATTATCTTTTTCTTTATTACTGTGATGGAAATGTTGACAGATTTTACCTCTCAATCTTATTCATATTTTGATAATTTTGAAATAGAAATTTTAGTTTTGTCCCTACTTAGACTTTATGCTTTATGAGATATCGATGAGGGCCAAGTGGCTTACTAGTAACCAAGCGTCCAAGCCAACCCCTCGAGTAGGTCCGACTTAATAGATTTTGAGGCCTAAGACAACAAATTTAGGTAGGGGCCGTAGGGCCTTTTTTATATTTAAATATTTAATTAAATGATTTTAATTTAAAAACATTCTTTTTGCCCTTAATTTTTCTTTTTTCAAATGATTTGCAAAATTCATCTATGTTATGAGATATTTAATTTCAACAGATTACATATATCATATTTTGTGTTGAAATATACATAATTTTTTTTTAGTGGAATGTAATTTGAGCAATTTCTTTATACTGAAAATTATTTTAATAAATGAACTTAGTCAATATGCTTACTTGTTTTAAGTTTAGGTGAAATCATGAGTTTAGTAATTTATTTTGGAGTACAATTACAGTCACTTTCCATTTTTTTTTTCCTTATCCTTTATTAAAGCCTTTAATATCTTGAAACTCAATTTTTTGCATTGACAATGTATTGATGTATTATTATTACAATTTTTTTTTTTTTTTTTTTTTTTAATTTTTATAATTTAGGGTTTTAACGGGTGGTGTCGGGTCGTGTCTATCCAATTAGACCCAGTTATTTTAAACAGGAAAAACGGGTCGTGTCGGGTTACCCGACTATTTTCGTGTCAGACCCGATTACCTGTTTAGCTAAACGGGTCATGTCTGTGTATAAGTTAATTGTGTAACAGGTACCCGTAGGTCGTAATCGGGTCGTGTCATGTACTCATTTTGCCACCTCTCCTCAAGAAAAGACGCTTTTTCGCTGTGCATCCGGATCGACTTGGCGCTAGCGCATGACATTCAAATTGGCTCTTCGACGTCGTATATGAGGCTCCGAGAGCACGCAGCAAAGAGATAGCAGGATTTTGCGGAACGCTCCGAAGCTCTCCGTCTTCGATCATGGCGTCTGGTTCGCCACGGACGCGCATCGATGAGGTCCATTTCTGATCCGATCTTACTATTTCAAAACTAGCCTCAACGGTCGTCTTGATGCACATTCTGTACCATCTAATACATTATTATTATTATTTTTTTTCTGGGTTTAATTCGTAGTCGAAGACAACGAGAACGAAGAATAGGTTGTTTTCGAATTAAATGGTTGCATAAATAAATTTGATAAAATTGGAAAGGCTGTATTATTCCATCGGACTTACTTATCAAAAAAAAAAAAATTGGAAAGGCTGCGACATTTCGTCTGGTTGCTGAGAAAACTGTGTGAGAAAGAAACGAATAGGGTGTGATTTAATTATGAATGCTTTTCCTTTTCGTTTCCACACTTTCTTAGTAACCAAACGGTGTTCCTTTTTGTTTTCCTAGTTTCTCTGTAACCAAACGCGGCGTAGTACTTCGTGGAAAGAATAAAATTGGAAATAAAATTCTGGCTTTCAAATTGGGTTTGCTCTAAATTAGTAGTTTAACTACAAATTACGTTATTGAGGTAATGCCCGGTTTAAGGTAACTTGTGGGTTGCTGCCCAATTTTGTGGTTGGTGTTACGGTGTGCAGTTCTTTGTTTCGAAGAAAAGGAAACCCATATCACCTGGTCTCAAGTCTGGGAGAAGCAAAATTGCTGTAAAAACTACCGTGGAAGGGTCTCCGAGTGCCAAAGGTACTCTGGACAATTGCTTGGTGACTTCAGATGATGACAAGAACTCGGCTAAGCCATCATATTCAGCTGGTGATTCTGGGCGAGATGCAGTTAAAAGGAAGTTGGCATTGGAGATTAATAATTCTTCCAAAGATGAACTTAAGCGGCCCTCGTTTGCAGAACAACTGGACTCTCAAACTTCTGAAGCAGTTGAAGCGGCTCAGAAGGAAGCATCTTTGGGATTATCTGGTATGGGTGATGTTGCTGCAGGAGGTTTTGTAAAGGGTTGCTCAACTTCTGAACAGGGTGTTGATAACTCAGAGCTCAAAAAGTTTGCTACTGACTTTTTGTCTTTATATTGTAGGTACTGTGCTATGAATTTTGGGAACCATTTTTTGTGTGCATCTTTTATAGATATCTGGCTTAGCATTTTTTCCCTACTTTAGAATTGTTCTTTCCACTAGTGGCATTTGGGATGAACTAGAAGTTGTGGTGCTGTTCCTTTATTTTCTATTTTTTGTTTTCTGATACTTACATTTCTGATCCTCCAAAATTTGCAGTGACTTTCAATCAAGTACAAATTCACAGTCAGAGCAGAAAGTGAATGACCAAAAGAGAAATCGTAGCCCCTCGTGCCTAGACGGGAAGGATAAAGCATGCAGGATGAGGCATTGCAATAGTAACCAATCACATTTAGAAGGTGAAGTCACTGGCTCTAATAAGAAGGATCCAGAGGACATGCAGTCTGGTTTTATTGATAAATCCATGGTATCTGTTTTCAGCTCTTCGAGGGAGGTAAGGCCAAGTTTAAACAACTCAGTTATGAATCTTGTAACCAGATTTTGATGGTTCACATAATCTAATATTTATGATCATTATTGTTTTCCATGGGCGGGTTACTGATGGTAATGGTCCTATTCAGCTTCAACCATGCTTGAAAAAATGCGGTAATACTCCTAAATCATCTGTAAATAGGACAGAATTCTGTACACCGGGTTCTTCGGCTGTTAAGATATGTGTTTGTGAAACCCCCAAGTCAAGGCATGCAAGCTCCATATTTTCACCAGGAGAAACTTTTTGGAATGAAGCAATTCAACTTGCTGATGGTTTGTGTGTTCCAATGGTTAACGTTTCTGCTCAGGCTACTGAAGAAACTAATATTGTGAAGACCCAATTTCATATCATGAATTCATGCAATTTCAGAAATGGAGTCAGTCATAACAAGTCAAAGGAAACAGTGGATGAGGGTGAGAATAGAGCCCGACAAATGGAACTAAGTGCTTCTTTGGGTTCACTTGTGAAGCATACAAAAGATCTGGACAAAGAAGTATCCCTGCTTCCTGTTAAGCATTTGGACTTCTCATGTGAGGACAAAAATCTGGATGAAAGTACCCCACCCCATTGTGCTGTTGATGATTCAGAATGTGCTACTCATAGAGGTGGTGAGCAATCTGAATCTGGTGCTGTAGATCACAAAGGGATAGAAAGTAGTAATATATTACTTCGATGTGGGAAAGCTCAGACAGATGAAGAGATACATGTGGTACAGGGGATGACTTCTGTTCTTGCAGTAACCAAGGGGAAAGTGGATATATCGTGTCCAGAAACTGATTGCATGACATCTAATTCATCAGTTAATGAAATCAAGAATTCAATTCTTAAACAGGAATCTGATGAAGCAAGTACTCCTTCAAGTTTTGTGCTGCTTGAAGATTGTTTAGATCTAAACCGTTGGCTTCCATCTGAAATATGCAGTATCTATAGAAAGAGAGGAATTTCGAAATTGTATCCTTGGCAGGTAACTTTAGTCTTTTGATGAAGCCATGGCTCTGATTGCTATTAAATAAAATGATTTTGCAATTGATATGAAATTATTTCTGGTTTTAAATGGTTGCTGCAAGTGGTCAACATGGACGTAACATATGATTAGTTTTTTGTTCTGCCTTGAGCTAATATATGTCTCTTATTGTTGCATCTCTGTTTGTGCTTTTCAATTGATTTTACCATTTATGTGATTTAGTATCATGTTGTAAGTTTAAAGCTATGTAGCAAGGGTACTTCTATATGGGAGCTCATCTTCTGTGTATCAGATATAGACACTTCTTCGATACTCCCTAGTACTTATATGATATTTAAAAATTTAAAATTTGGATGAGTAATTGATACTTTTTGGATACTTTTGACACTTATTAGATTCACCTTTAATGTTATGATACATCAATTACCACTCTTATATTAAATAGGTGTTGCAATTGTATGTGAAAACATAGGAAAGATTTATGACCTAGGTTTACACTAGTGTTTGACTTACAAATGCTTGTGTGGTTAAACTTTTATAAGTTGCACCTATAGATCATTTAACAATAGAACAAAATGAACTACTCCTTTTGTCCCAGTTTACATATCGTGCTTTCCTTTTTGGAATGTACCAAAAAACTGCCCACTTTCTATAAGTGGAAATTCTTACTTTTTCAATTTGTATTTTACCACTAAGCCTTGAGGTCAGGTTATGACTCAAACCGTCTTGAGGGAGCGCTTATGAATTCCCCATTTATGGGCCTGTATAGGCCCATCCTAATTGGTGCTCTAACGGGTAAAGTACTATTATGGTTACACTTAGGTAGAGATTTCAATCTTTGGTTGCACCCCTTACCCTTTATCCCTAAAAAAAAGTCATACCATTTCAAACTAGCACATATAAATTGAGACGAAGAGATTATGGGTATGTTTGTTAATGTGTTTTGGGGGTATTTTTTGTTTTTGGTTTGAAAAGTGTTCTGATTGACATAAAAGTGAATACAGTTTTTTGTGTTTTGATGAGTATTTTGTGTTTTTGGTTGTTTGTTAATATCTTTGACTTGAAAATAGAAAACAAAGTTGTTAGCAAACATGGTCATGTATTTCTTTTTTTTTTTTGGATAAATAATCAACAAATATCATTAAAAGTGTAAGGCACCCTAAGTACACAAGAAGTATACAAAATGAACACTTAGAAAGAAGAAGCAAAAAGAACAAGGAAAACCCAATCAAAGAAACCTGCAAAAGCCCATAAGGAGAAAACTACAACGAAACTACAGGAACACCCCTATAAACTGCACACTGTGCAAAGCACAATTCTTTCCCTCAATCAACCCTCTCACAAACCAGGAGCACAACCTAGGCTTCAACATAACACTGAAAGAACCCTCTTGCCTTTACCACGGCTTGAGCAATCACCTCTTGCATCAAGTTCATGGAGCATTCCAAATTTCTTAGCTCCCTACTACCTTTTGTACCACGTCTAGAAGGAGTAGCCAAAACTTCATGATGGTGTTCCTCTCCAAGAACATGGCCTATGTATTTCATATTTGCAGTATCCCCGGTTTATATAACCTATTTTTTCAGTATTGACTGTACTGATGTATATGTATCATATGGGATTAAAATTAGGTACCTGTATTCCTGCTTCCTAGGTTTAAAATATAACCTACATACTTTTCCATTTTTAGGTTGAGTGCCTTCAGATGGATGGTGTTTTACAGAGAAGATATCTAGTATATTGTGCATCTACAAGGTATTTTCCCTTGTATTTAGAATTCTTAAATTTTCTATCATACAATCCTCTCTTAATACTTGTGGTTACCCTTTTTTTTTTTTTCTTTTTTTTTGTTTTTAAATGCTTTTTCATATTCTTATAGTTCTTCAAACCTATGTGAATAAATCAATATAGATGCAACTCCTTGTATGCCCCACGCAATTAGATATTGAGAAATCACAGCTAGCTAAGAAAGTTTTATGTGGAAATCATTAGTGATTCTCTCTTTTCTGTGTTCTTGATTGGGCCAATGAGCAATTTAAAGCTTCTAGCCATCATTTTTATTTCGTTAACATATACCCGATTATTTCTTAATGCATTGGAGTGTGTTTATGTTACTTTTGTTTATGTTATAATTACAATTTTGTTTTTGATTCAAATTAACTTTTCACTTCCGATTGCTAGTTTTTTATTTATTTATTTATTTTTATTTTTATTTTTAAAACCTTTTTTTTGATAACCTTGTCATTGGCAGTTTTAATCCATATCTACCAGAAATTTATTCTCCTATTACAAGCTTTTGTTTTTCTTTTTGTGTCTTTGTTTTTTTTTTTTTTTAAGATTTTTATATTTGGTATACTGAGGATGCATGTGTTGTTTAACATTGCTTCCTATGCCACAGTGCTGGTAAAAGTTTTGTTGCTGAAATTTTAATGTTGCGGCGGGTCATATCAACTGGAAAAATAGCACTACTTGTGCTTCCTTATGTATCAATTTGTACAGAAAAGGTGCTTCACCTTTATTTATTTTTATTTATTTTTAATTTTTAATTTTTTGAAATTGAATCAAGTAGATATTAATTACAGTTTCCTTAATTTATATGTATTTCTTGTCTCTGTCCTATTGGGTGCAGGCAGAAGATCTGGAGGTTCTTCTTGAACCACTTGGCAAGCATGTTCGTAGTTATTATGGAAACCAAAGTGGTGGAACACTTCCTCAAGATATTTTTGTTGCTGTCTGCACAATAGGGAAGGCAAACTTTTTAATAAACAGATTGCTTGAAGAGGGTCGCCTGTCTGAAATTGGAATTATTGTGATAGATGAACTACACATGGTATTTTAGTCAGAGCTTGTGATGGGGTTTTTAATTAACAATTTTTTTTTTTTTTTTTTTAAGATCTGTTGCAAGTTTTACTTTATTTTTTATTTTTACTTTATTTTATCTTCCAAAGGCCTTTTTCCGTTTAGTTTTTCTGTTTTAGGCTTTAGGGTTTTGCTCTTTGATTGAATTACATGGTAGGTCCTCATGCATATATTCATTAACAGGTTGGTGATCCGAGAAGGGGTTATCTTTTGGAACTTATCTTGACAAAGCTTCGCTATGCAGCTGGTGAAGGAAATTTAGAGTCAAGCAGTGGAGAAAGTTCGGGTATGAGCAGTGGTAAGGCTGACCCTGCTCATGGTCTGCAAATTGTTGGAATGAGTGCTACCATGCCAAATGTGGCAGCAGTTGCTGATTGGCTTCAAGTAAGTGGAACTATAAACCATTACTCATATTATAGTCGTTCACTTTAATCTAAAGATCTGCTAGTGGCCAATGAGCTCTTGCTCAAATTGCAACCTCCTTCCCTTGTAGAACAGGATGGAGTATGAAGTTGTGGAATCAAGATCCATCTGATGTGCATAACTTTCCAAAAAAAAAAAAAAAAAAAAAGAGCGAAAGTGTAAAGATCTGCAAGTGCCACCATTCTTACATAAAAAGGGCGTTAATGCCTGAGAAGCATCCCAAATGCCACCTAATTGTGCTTATGTGGACATATCACTAGCCTAATACTGGTCTGGAATACAGAGGCTAAGAGCTAAAAATGGGCAATGATTTAACTATAGGCTTGAAAATTGGTCCATAGAAGCTTGACTAATATGTTACTCATTTCATTAATTATCTCAGTCCTTTTTTGGATAACCATTGTGAGCATTTAGTCCTCTCTCCTTTTCATTTATAGGCTTAAGAGTGATTGACAATTAGCTGAGTGCATAGAAGCTTACTCTAGGGTATCTGTGCTTTAAATCGGACTAAAACTTATTAGCATGAGGATGTCAATGTTGTTGATTTTGACTTTCGTGAAACCGAGAGTTTGTTTTGTGTGGAAGGAAATTTTGGACGCAAGTGACTCAATTTTTGGACATCTCTATCATCATTACATTTTAGGCTTTACAATGTGTTGGGAAGACCCTGCAGTTGAAAGGCTTTCTTTTAGGGTTTTCAGTTATATGTTGCCTTTAGGTTAAAAAAACAATAGGTGAGAGAAACAAATCGCCATAGGAAGCTTTGATCATGAGGTGTCTATATAGTTTCCAGCTTGCATCTATTGTTCGTTTACTTTTGTCGAAATGTTTTTTCCTTCTATTTATCACAATGTTCTTGCTAGTTAAAGGTGATTAAATTATTGTGGCATCTACTTTTTACATCTTGCCTTGGGGAAGGATACTAAACATTGCCACGTAGTTGCCGTACCATTCTTGTGTGGTTGTTTAACTTAAGATCTATTTTTCCTAACTCTGCCTGCAGGCGGCATTATACTAGACAGATTTTCGACCAGTTCCATTAGAAGAATATATTAAAGTTGGTAACACTATTTATAACAAAAAAATGGACATTGTGAGAACAATCTCTAAACAATATGATCTTGGTGGTAAAGATCCGGATCATATTGTCGAACTATGTAATGAGGTAGGGACCTCTTATGATGCAAGGCTGTTTTTGGGTATGATCCTTGAATTTGAACAATTATAAGCCAAGGGAATGTATTTCAGGTTGTTCAAGAGGGTCATTCAGTGTTGATATTTTGCTCTAGTCGAAAGGGGTGTGAATCAACTGCAAGGCATGTTTCAAAGTTCCTCAAAAGATTTTCTGTTAATGTTCATAATGATGAAAGTGAGTTCGTTGATATTACTTCAGCTATTGACGCCTTGCGAAGGTGTCCTGCTGGACTGGATCCTATATTAGAAGAAACTGTGCCTTCTGGTGTTGCCTATCACCATGCTGGCCTCACGGTATTTATTTGTTTCTTTATTTATCTATCTTGTTGGGGTTATTTATTTCATTTTCCCGTGGTATGTTCTTGCTTGCTTTCTTAATCTTTTGATTGTCTTAAAGTATTTTGTATTGTTGACTTATTGACTATTGATACTTGTGAGACTTCCTTACTTCTAAAAGTTTGGCTGTTCATTTTTTTTTTCTGTAGGTTGAGGAAAGAGAGATTGTTGAAACCTGCTATCGCAGAGGCCTTGTATGTGTCTTAACTGCTACATCTACCTTAGCCGCTGGGGTTAACCTACCAGCTAGGAGGGTTATTTTTCGACAACCCAGGATCGGTCGTGATTTTATTGATGGAACAAGGTACAGACAGATGGCTGGTCGGGCTGGTCGGACTGGAATAGATACACAGGGGGAAAGTGTACGTTTAGTTACTTAGTTCCTTTTTATTTTTTTATAATTTTAGTCAGGGTACCTCTTATATCCGTGTCTTCTGGGATGATTGCCAATTGATCATGTTATTTTTTGTTTTTAATGTCAAATTAATGCTTTTTTATTATCTTTATTTCCTATTATATATAAAATCTCTCTCTCTCTCTAGTTTTTTATATTTTATGTTTGGTGTATTTCATTGAGGATATAAGTCACTGCTATTATATTAATATGTTGATTTTTTTCATAATTATTTTACCTAACCAGGTATTAATTTGCAAACCGGAAGTGATCAAAAGAATTATGGGCCTTCTTAATGAAAGCTGTCCACCTTTGCATTCTTGTCTATCTGAAGGTATTAATGGAATGACTCATGCTATTTTAGAAGTTGTGGCTGGCGGAATTGTCCAAACTGCTGGTGATTTTAATCGATATGTCAGGTGTACTCTTCTGAATTCCACCAAACCATTTCAAGATGTGGTGAAATCAGCCCAGGAATCTCTTCGATGGTTGTGCCACAGTAAATTTCTTGAATGGAATGAAGATACTAAGTTATACAGTACCACACCATTTGGACGTGTAGCTTTTGGCAGTTCTCTCAGCCCAGAAGAATCACTTGTAAAAGATTGCACCTTCTATTTTTATTATAATATATTCAATTTCCTAACCTATTGTTTTACTGTGCAAGACGTAAGCAATCTTGGTTTGAGTAGTTGAAAAACAATTTGTTGTTGAGATTGACTATAAACTTTTGTTTGGTTTCCTAGATTGTTTTGGATGATCTTTCAAGGGCAAGAGAAGGATTTGTGCTTGCATCTGATTTGCATTTAGTTTATCTAGTAACACCAATTAACGTTGATGTTGAGCCAGATTGGGAACTGTACTACGAAAGGTTCATGGAATTACCTGCTCTTGACCAGGTAATTCTGCTTATTATAGTGGCTTCTGTGATTCCAAATGAGCATTATTAACCCCTCTTTCTTGCTTTATCTTTGGATCTTCTGCTTCTTATTGAATGCTGCCTTCTGCGATTTTGAATGAGCACTTCATTATGAACCAACCTTTTGTGGTTAATATTTTGGAATATTATTAGAGATTGTTTGGAGTTCCATTGGTTGCTTTGTGAGAGAAGGGATGTTTCCTAGCATCTCTTGGGGGCAAGGGTCGAGTTCTACTATGATTTTGTTTTATGCCTCCATTTTCAGCATTATAGAAAGCTGACCTCAAGGGCTGATTAGCGTCATGAATGCCATTAGGAGTTTGAAACTCTGATCTTTTTAAACGGATTTCTCTTGGCACATTAAAAAAATTGTTGATATTTTTAGGAGCAGTTATAGATTTACCAAATGGTAGAAATAAATATGAAGCAGGTTTCTTTCTTCATTAATTCATGTTCATGTTTGTACCTCATTGATATTGAAATTGAACTAATAACTTTTACAAAATTTTAATGCGATTTATTCCCCACCTATAGTTTTCATTTTTTCATTCAAAAGTTATAATTAATAATCATGTGTATGCAGTTCTCTGTGGATCTTAATATTTTGAATGAATTTCTTTCCTTTCTCTAATGTGTAAAATGCAGTCAGTTGGCAACTGAGTTGGAGTAGTAGAACCGTTTTTGATGTGCATGGCACATGGAGCACCTATGCGCACTTCAAACCAATCAAGGGACAGTATGAAGGGGTTGCATGGCAAATGTGAAAACCGACTTGGGATCAGAAACAGTACTATGCTGTCAGATGATCAAACACTTCGAGTTTGTAAACGTTTCAATGTTGCACTCATCTTATCAAGACTAGTGCAGGTGTCTTTCTAATATATTTCTTAATTTTCCTCAATCTTTGTACATAACCAACCACAATATTATGTATTGCATGCTTTTTTATTTATTGAATATCCTCAATGTGAATGTGACTTGGGGTAACTTGCAATCCTATCTTCTGGTCTATCTTCCCAGCTTTTATATGGATTGCGTATCTATTGGTTTCACCACCTAGATATGACTCCAATTCCTCTTTATAAGGGGGCATTGTTCATACATGATTTGTTTTTGTTTTTTTTTTTTTTTGGGTTCCCTGCCTTGCTTACATTTTCTCAAATCCGGGATGAAGGAAGTTCCTGTGGCTGAGGTTTGCGAAGCTTTTAAAGTGGCTAGAGGAATGGTTCAAGCCTTGCAAGAGAATGCTGGAAGGTTTGCATCTATGTTTCTGTGTTCTGTGAAAGGCTTGGATGGCATGATCTCAAAGGTTTAGTTGCCAAATTCCAAAATCGCGTTTCATTCGGAGTGAGAGCAGAAATTGTAGAGCTTACTACTATTCCATATGTTAAGGTACTTCTATTAGTGGAATGCCTTTTCGTTGATGTCTTGAGGAGAACCTCACCAGTGGCTTCTGTAATAATCTGGGATGGGTTGTTTCTTTTATTTGGCCTTTGGAGCTTTCTGTAAGTAGTGAGGGATTGACTGTTTCTATCATTTGACTTTAGGGTTCTCAAGCAAGAGCACTCTACAAAGCTGGCTTGCGTACACCTCTCGCAATTGCAGAAGCTTCCGTTCCTGAAATTGTCAAAGCTCTTTTTGAATCTTTTTCATGGGCTGGACAAGGTGATACTTCAGAGATTTTTCGTATTTGACTTTGGTTAGTATTTATAATTACAAGTGATGCATGAGAATATCTTTGTTCTCTCCTGAATTTCTAATCAAGAATGTTCTAGACAATAAACTGTATTTGATTTGTGGGTATTAATGCTTAACATAGCTGTCATAGAGTCTGGTTACTGGAAAATTTCTTTGGGAAGTTTCATAAATCACATAATTTGCTAATCAAAAACTCTAAAAAATGTTACTTTCATGATTATTGTCAGCCTTTTACACATGTAGAAAGCAAGTATAATCTTGGTATTCTATCATGACAACAGTCTTACATGCTGTTGCACTTTTAAGTCTTTCCTTGAAGGAGTAGATGATTTAGACTCCCCACATTTCTTACACAAACAGCACCACTAGACCACAATAACGTTCATTTTCTGTAAATTATCTAAAGTTCTGATTTTCTCTAAAGCTAAAGTCCATGCAAAGAACACCATTCTCGAGGCTCCAAGGAATGAAATAAATAAAAAAGCGGTATGCAAAGATTTTTGTTGACGAATTTTTGAAGAACTCTTCAAAAGAAAAACACTCCAGGAGCAATCAGCCACCAACAAATTCCCATATAAAAGAAGTTTTACAACCTATTTAAGTACTCACAAATCCTTTGTAGACTCAAAGCTTGGCATGTAATCCCACGAGTGACACACTTGATCTCCGCTCCAAAGTGGCTCCAGAACTTTGGCTTTCTTCTATAGTGACCTTCCATGAACGAACTCATTCAATCTTCGAAACTCCAGCTC
This sequence comes from Corylus avellana, assembly GCF_901000735.1. Lineage (NCBI taxonomy): Eukaryota > Viridiplantae > Streptophyta > Magnoliopsida > Fagales > Betulaceae > Corylus > Corylus avellana. Next base: position 10,091,290 of record NC_081548.1, on the reverse strand, counting down.
AGATGAACTCACCTGCCAATCCCCAACTATCAGAAGAGGATTTAAAGTTTTATTGTGGTTTTGGGAACAAGGAGAGAAGCAAGAATGAAAGTTTAGGTTCAAGAAGAAAATAAGCTCTCTCTTTAGGGTTTCAAGATTACCTCTCCTTACCTCAAAAGTTGTGCAATACCTGTTTATTTGGGTAGGGCAACATATGGTCATTAAATAGGGAATCCAATTTAAAAAGAATTAAATTTTTGTAAACTTGCTTGAGCGGCTGACACGTGGTGGTCGAGCAAAGTTTTTGTTTTTGTTTGGTGTAACCTCTGAACTTGCACAGTCGAGCGTGACTCGAGTGAGTCTTCATAATGTGCAAGTCTGAACCCAATTTTGAATCGGACTAAACTCTAACTCAATTACTGTTCAATTAAATCCCAATTGACCCATATTTTGACACTTGGATTTGCCAATTCGAATACAAAACCCAACAAGGTCATCATTTGCGAAAATGTTTTTTATGGGTCCACTTAAGAAAATTATTGGAATGGGTTGTGTTTTCAAAGAAACGAATACTAAATATGCTTATTATAAAAAAAAAAAATGAAATAAAAAAATAAAAAATAAGAGAGTGCCTGAGTGGCCACCCTCAGTGGTGGATGCCACCCCTATCCGGTTGGGGTGGCCGAGTAGCCACCCCTCTCCTCCATTGGGGGTGGCTTTGCGACTCTCTCTCTCTCTCTCTATCTCTCTTATAATTTAGAAATAATAAGTTAGTCCATTCACCTGAAAAATTGAGCACTTGTTTTCTCAAAATATTCCTATGAAAAGGTGTGAAGAGATTTCTAAAAAGTGTGTCGTGTTTTGTTTTTTGAAAAAGTGTTGTGTTTTGAAAAGTGAATTGTTTGTTAAATGTTTTTAGAGAAGTATGTTTTTAGTTTTGAAAAGAGAAAAGACTTTTTGAAATTGTTTCCAAACATAGCCAAAAATGCTCTCTATGTTTTTGGCTCCACAGCTGTTTGTACTATAGTTGTTTCTGTTCCCAGTATAATTAAATATTTTAAGTAGATGCCTTTTGTAATGCATGGGTTATTAGTGCTGGTAGATTTTATGCTTTATGAGACTGCATGCTGTTATCCTTCATTTCCTGCTTCCAGTTAAGTTTGTTCTCATGTAATTGATCTTCGGTTGAAAATTATAATGCATTTATTACTGGTTTTTCATAACTTTTAATACTGGCAAGTGGGCAATATAACTGTTAGAAGATTTGGCACAAAGACGCGTACAACTTGGAGTGGCCAAGAAGATAAAGAGTGGTGCACGCAAAATTGTTCTTGATAAAGATGAAGAAGCAAGGATTGTTGCCTTCTCAGCTTTTAAATCACTCGGATTTGATGTTCCACACTTTTCTCAACCCATACTGTCAACTGCCACTGGTGATCACGTCAGGCAAGGAGCTGCAACTATATCTTTTGGAGATGGCACTAGTAGTAGCTTTGTTAATGTAGAGCACGTGAAGCCTGCTTCTACTAACCCATCCATTGACGAAAATGAGAGTTCTGATAAGGTTGCTTCAGAAAGTGAGGGAGAGAAGTTTATGAGAACACTAGATATGGTTTTAGTGGCTCCAGCAGAAGTAAACTCAACACTGCAATGTACTGTAACTTTGGGGCTGTAAGTTCTGTGGTACCAGTTGAAGGGTCTGTAACCAGTAGTGCTGAGCTGAATGCTACTGTTGCTAATGCCAAAAGTGCAGATATGGCTTGCACTATTCAGTTACAAAGACCTGGTGACGGAACTGGGTATCTTGATCGTGGAGTGCAGGAACCACACAACAGGCAAAATTTGTGTGTTGGCAATAAGGAAAGTGCTTGTGCGAAAGGCCCGATCAATGCAATTCATACGCCTGGCGGATTTGATTCCTTCTTGGACCTATGGGAGACTGCACCGGAATTCTATTTTGATGTCCATTACAACAAACGATTGGAAGTAAATGCTGTTGCCCCCTTTGAAATACACGGCATGGCCATTTGTTGGGAAAGTTCTCCTGTCTACTATATCAATCTTCCCAAGGATCTACTGTGGTCTGACAACAGAAGAGATGATTACTTGTCCTTGGGTACATTTGGTGATAAGAGTACTTCACCTCATGAGCATTGGCTGGAGATAGTTGGAAAAAGATGGAATAGGATTGGTAAAATGCTAGGGAAAAGAAATGTTAGAAAATTTACTTGGAACCTAAAAGTTCAGATTCAGGTTCTTAAAAGTCCTGCAGTTTGAGTTAAGAAATTTGGTTTAGATCTTGCTGGGAAAAATTTAGGTCTTGAACTCATAGACAACTCATACTCATTGTTGTCTCCAGTTCATATAAAAGATGGAATTGACATGTGCATTGTGGCATGGATTCTTTGGCCTGACGAGGAGAGAAGCTCTAACCCAAACCTGGAGAAGGTAATTAGGAGAATCATATTGACCAGTTTGGGGTTAATAACTAGCATGTGTAGTGTGTTTTTGAAACAGATGGGGTTTTTAATTACTACAATGCTGAAAATTATGGCAAAATGACTTCTAAAGTTTTTGAAATCTTGTCATTTAGTTAATAGTATTATGGTGTTCTTCATTTCTCAAACTGCCTTATGATGCTATACTAATGCTTAAAATAGGAAGCTAAGAAACGGTTATCCAGCGAGGCTGCAGCAACTGCTAATCAGAGTGGCAGGTGGAAGAATCAGATGCGAAGAGCTGCACATAATGGGTGCTGCCGCCGGGTTGCACAAACACGAGCCTTATGTTCTGTACTCTGGAAGTTGCTTATTTCTGAAGAGCTTATTGAAGCATTCACCCTTATGAATATAGAAATCCCATTGGTAAGTTATCTTACGCTCTCCGCAATAAAATTCTAGAGTTGTATGATCTGGGGCATTCAGACTTTCTGATAGGTCCATCTTATGTATACATGGAAATGGAGGGGATAATGAGAAAAATTTTGGAGCATGTCAATAGCGCCATTCCTCTTTTTCTTCCTTTTTTATATTTTCAATCTTTTCTTTTTTCCTTCTCTTGAGCATGACTTCTCTTCTTCCCCTTTTTCCATTTTTTTTATTTTTTGGCCTTTTTAAAATCTCTTAAGCATGGCTTCTCTTTTCGTCGTGTTCTTCTTTCCCTTTAATATATATGTGTTTGATTCTTTTTCAGCCCTGACAAATATCTTAAGCGTGAAAACCTGCCTTAGCCATGTAGGGTTTGGGATTCAAAAGAAAGTCCCTGTTCTTCCAAACCATTGACCCAATATTTAGAAATGATGCACTTTTCAACTGGTTGGATGCTTAAAGCATTTTAAAATTCATATGCTTGTATATATGTGTTAGGTTAATGTTCTTGCAGACATGGAGCTTTGGGGAATAGGTGTTGACATGGAAGGATGCCTTCAGGCACGTAATGTGTTGGGGAAAAAGCTTAGACATCTTGAGAAGGAAGCTCATAAGCTGGCTGGCATGACATTTTATTATATACGGCAGCAGATATTGCAAATGTGCTGTATGGACACTTGAAGCTGCCCATGCCAGAGGGGTATGACAAGGGAAAGCAACATCCAAGTACTGACAAGCATTGCTTGGATATATTAAGGTATTGAGAGAGATTTCTTGTGCTTGTTATAGATCATTACCGATCTTAAAGTGAATTCATATGCTTGTTGGATCATTCAATATTTTATGCTCCCTCGATCTTGTATACTGATCAACACAAAAATGGTAAAAAGAGCCTCCATCTTATAGAGATTTTCATCTTGGAAGAAGAAAAAACAGTGAAAGTGGCCCTTTTGCGTAGTGTGGTAATTCGATAATTGATTTTTTTGAGATGGAGAAACATTATGGGACTACCCAAAAATGGGAAGTAAAATCTATATAGGGTGGAGGCTGTATACTAAGTAACTATTTGAAGTCTCTGCAGCAAAGTTCATGCTTACTTGTGATAGTGTAAGTTAACTTTTCTGATGAGCAGTCTTTCACGTGTCAATGTGTATTTGGAAAATGCTTACATCAGCTATACTAAACAACCACATCATTGTTCGTAATGATGTGTATGAATTTTAATTGTACATGTTTTATTATTATTTAGGATATACATGATTTGAATTCCTAGTGGTCCAGATCTTCCACCCTATGTTATAATCTTTTGGTAAAGTAGGGTATCTTCCTAAGGCCACGGTATCTCCAGAATGGCATGGTATCTTGAGAAGGCCACAAGCTTGAAGTTATTAATACAGTAGACTTTTTGGTCAATTATTTGCCTTAAAATATGCTTGAGTATTACTCTGTTGAAGCGGTTTCTAGGAACAGCAGGTATAGCTGCATTTTTCAAGGAAGTCAAATTCATTAGATTTCTGTAAAAACCTTTTTTCTTGACAATTTCCCTGGAATATGTGCAATTATTTTGGGCATGTATATTGTTTCTCTTCCTTCAATTAAAAATAAGAAAGTTTTTCCTTATGTTGCAAAGTTTGGTTTTGCAAGGATAGTAAAGAAAACTAACAGCAATTATCAGATTGTAAATTATTAGTTGAAGGAAAAGATTTGTAAAACAGTTACGGCTATGCTATGCTGTATAAAAAATGTTACGGAATAAAGCAACAACAGACTCAAAAGTTAGATGTAGCAAAATTGGGGAGGTTGAGACAGTTGAGTGTTAATATCATTGAAAGTGAGAGAAGTGAATGTGTCCTATAAATGATAGATGTGGCAGCAAACAATAAGAGGGAATGCTTTCTAAGATGTTTTCCATGTGCAAGGAATAACTTTCAGTACAACAATACTGTGTATTGAGGATAACTTCTATAAGGAGCTGATGTAAAGTAGCTCCTTTGTGCCCACCAAAAGGAATCTGCCACATATGATTATTGCACCAAATCAAATAAGCGCCAAAACGCTAGATTATATAGGTTTTATCATTTTTTTTTTCTAAGATTGTGCAGGGGGCTGGGGTGGCCGCAACCAACCCAGTCCATCTAGGCGTGGCTGCGCGACCACCTCCGCCATTTGGGGTGGCTCACTGGCTAACCCAGCCCCTCTACACAATCTTAAAAAAAAAAAAAAAAAAAATTGAAAAAAACCTATATGAATCTAGTGTTTTGGTGCTTATTTGATTTGGTGCAATAATCCTATGTGGCAGATTCCTATTGGTAGGCACAAAGGAGTTGGTTTACACCAGCTCCTTATAGAAGTTATCCTCCTGAGTATTTCATTGAGTGGAAGGCATCCAAAAGTCAAAGAGGAAATTTGAAAAGAGTGCAGGTTGTAGCTGAGAAACGATATGATTGCCTAGGAGACAAAAACTCATATGGTTAGCCCCAAGTCCTTGGGATGAAGACTTTGTTAAAGTTAGATTTAGGTCATAGAAGTCCAAGTCCTTTAGTCCTTCCTCATGGTTGGTCCAACAAGCACGGATAATTGTTGAAACTAATATCTTCCCTAAAGATTTTAATTCTTAAATGGATTAGGTTGCAGTGCAGTTGTTGAAGTTGTATTATCTTCTTTTAAGTCTTTCAAACTTTTTGCTGCTTTATATAATGCATTGTTGTGCTTGTTGATGTGGAAAAGGTTATGGCTGATGTAAAGAAAAAAAAAATTACCAGTGAATATATCATTCAGGTTTGTGTGTTCAGGTGCATGCTCATTATGCCAGTTAATGCCTTTTGCTTTTAAGTTAGCCCACAATGTTTATGGAAGCAATCCCTCGAATCCCTCCCACCTCCCCCCCTCCTTTCCATTTGTATTAAAAGCGGAAAAGACCCTTCCTCTTCCTAGTTTCCCCCTATGTATTGCTTAGAAAAACAAAAGCAAGTCCATTTGATAGCTGGCTTTAAAGTAATTTTTTTCCTTGTCCGATAATTTTCGCATTCTAAGATGGAGTAGATATAACTGAGAAAGCATACCGGAGCCTTATGATCTACAACATATGGTTTTTTTGGATTCTATAATTACCACTCTGCCTGCAAGTCATAAACCTCTTTATTTCTGTATATTGTTGTGTGCATTGCATTCTGCTTAGTTTTTCCTTGGTCATTCTCATATTTTCCAAGCTATTGCATACTAACTGTATTTGGTTTCATTTCAGGCATGAGCATCCTATTATTCCAGTCATTAAAGAACACCGTAAATTGGCAAAGCTCCTGAACTGCACGTTGGGATCAATTTGTTCACTGGCTAGGCTATCAATGCGGACACAGAAGTACACACTTCATGGTCATTGGCTCCAAACGTCAACTGCAACTGGTCGGCTTTCAATGGAGGACCCTAATCTTCAGGTTTGATTTCTTCTCTTTTCATATTTATCTTTTTTAATGCTAAAGTTGAATTCAAATATTAGTGTAATGAACTATTAGTATTATCTATTATTTTCGTCAGCATTATTTTTTGAGTTATGCGCGCAGTGTGTTGAGCATGAGGTTGACTTCAAAATGAACAAGGACAAAAACAGTGGTGATGCTAATGCTGATCATTACAAAATTAATGCTCGTGATTTCTTTGTTCCTACACAGGTATAAGCATTTATGATTGGGTACATACCAAAATGCTCCTCAAATAATTTATTTTTGATAAGTAACTTAAATTAATTTTGGATTGAATAAACCAAAGATTGTTTCTGTAATTGATAACCTGGAAACAAATCCTTCACCAAAGAGCCTGATCATTAGCTTCTTATCCAAAGCCATGAAAATGATGATGCAAGGTGGACAAAAGTGCATCATTATCACCTTCTCTTGCTCGCTCTCTCTCTGTTTTTTTTTTCCTTCCCACTGTG